>NC_080095.1:56115201-56422701 GCF_950005125.1 Chionomys nivalis
ATAAATGTATGATTGGTATCTGCTCACATATGAGCCACTGAGCAGAGCCAAGCCTCGTACTCATTATCAAACAGGAGAACAACTCTTCACCACTGTCCAGTTTTCTTTTACTTCTGTGCCTCAGTTACTTACTATAAATTTTCAGTTTAATAAACCAGCTTTACCTGGTTCTGTTTTCTTTCTCCATCCACCTTTCTATATGGTTTTTACAACAAGTACAAGTTGCCATAGAACTAAGCATTTCCTTGTGGAGTCTCACAAGGTTATCTGATTGCATATCTGTACCCCATCATGTTTTCATTGTACCCTTAGCAGAAACGTGTTTGTTCCTTCTCCTTGCTTTTACTGACCCTCTCACATATACTCCCCTCTTCTCCACTCTCCTAAATATTCAGTACTAACCACTAACCTTGTTCTGTTTATTTTATTTCCATTTCTACCTTAGTACCTCCTGTCTTAGTACATTCTCTGTCATCATTTTGTATTACTCCCTATCATTTTTGGAGTCAAGGAACTGAAAGATATTTTGTTTGTTTATATTTGTGGGTGGAATGGACAGGTGTATGTGGGTGCACATGTATGTGTGCTCAAACATGGACGCCAGAGATCAACCTAAGTTTTCATTCCTTAGGAACTATCTTTTTCATTTTTTGATTCAAGTCCTCTCATTGGCCCAGAGCTGTTGGAGTGGAGTAGAATGGATGTCTTGCATGTCTTAACTATCTACATGTGTCTTTTTCTGCTTTCCTGAATACAGGATTGCCAAGACTCATCATCACAGACTTTCCTTGATGGCACTGTAATAGTTGAACTATCACTTAGCCTAAAGTGAGTATTTTTAATTGGTACTATTGCATTTTCTTAGTAAACACAGACATTGTTTTTTTTTTTTAATTGTTTCTGTATAATTAGCATTGTACTCTGGGAGAGGTGCTGCAAGCTGAGATTGATGCCTTGAGCACTGAGCTGCACTCCTAACAAAGTGGGGAGAAACACCACCTCAAGCCAACTACAAACGACTACCATACAAACACCCCCAACACTTCACCTGAAGTAGTTTGTCAAAATGCCGTAAATTACTTAATTCCAGTTGCATAAGTTACAATAAATAGATTTTAGGAATTGAAAACTGAAAGCAGGATTGCTTCCCTGAAAATTATTAATCTCACAATAATGCACGCCAAGGAAAATGATTCATGTGAAATCCCAAAGAATTCAATAAAATATTTATAAGAATTTATATAAAATATAGCCGGGCAGTGGTTCCAATTTGTATCTCCTTGATCTCCTTTTGTTGTCTGATCATTCTAACTAGAAATTCAAGTACTATATTGAGTAGGTATGGAGAAACTGGTCAGTCTTGTTTTGTTCCTGATTTTAGTGGAATTGCTTTGAGTTCCTATTTAATTTGGTGTTGGCTCTCAGCTTGCTGTATATTGCTTTACTATGTTTAGATATGTTCTTGTATCCCTGATCTCTCTAAGATCATGAGATTGTGTATTGGATTGTGTCAAGGGTTTTTCAGAATCTAATGAGATTATCATTTGTTTATTTATTTCAGTTAATTTATATAGGGAATTATGTTGACAGATTTGCATGTAATCAAACCATCCTTGCATCTCTGGAATAAACCTTGATAATAATAGATGATCTTTTTGATGTGTTCTAAGGCTTCTAGTAATAGTGGATAGGTAACCTGAACTGGCCTTCTCCTGTAATCAGATTGGTTACTACCTTAATTGTCCTCAGAGAGCCTTCATCCAGTAATTGATGAAAGCAGATGCAGAGATTCACAGTCAAGCACTGGGTCAAGCTCTGGGAGTCCTTTAGAAAAAAGAGAGAAAAAATTGTTCAAGCTGGGGACATCATGGTCTTCACAAAGAAACCCACAGAGACAACCAACCTGAGCTCATAGAGGCTCATAGACACTGGACTGAGAAGGAACTGGCATGGGACGCACCACGGTTCTCTACATATATATGTGTGACAGTTGTATAGCTTGCTCTACTTGTGGGACTCCTAGTAGTGATATTCCCAATGCTTTGACAGGCTCTTGGTGACCTAGTTCTCATACTAGGTTTCCTTACCACACCTTAATAAAAGGGTAGGAGCTTAGCCCTCACTCAACTTGATATTCTAGGCTTTGTTGACACATATGGGAGGCC
Source organism: Chionomys nivalis (assembly GCF_950005125.1). Lineage (NCBI taxonomy): Eukaryota > Metazoa > Chordata > Mammalia > Rodentia > Cricetidae > Chionomys > Chionomys nivalis. Next base: position 56,117,367 of record NC_080095.1, read on the forward strand.
TGCTCCTTTCTGAACAGAAGCAGAGGAAGACTGGATTTGATGGGGACAAAGGTGAGGCGGCTGGAAGGAATAGGAGGAAAGGAAGAGGAAACTGAGGTCAAGATGTAAAATAAATGAATAAATTTAATAAAAAAGAAAAACATAAGTAATGACTTATCACATAGACTCAAAATTCATTAATATCAGTTTGTTAGAAAATATTGCCTAATGATCCAAAGAATTAGGAGACATCTAATTGCATGTTGCGCCACATTTTAGTGTATTAATATTTGGGAAATACTGATTGAGATATGAAACTGATTAATTGATAGGCTATTATGTGTTCCTCAGTCTGGCCTTGAACTTACTACATCCCTAAAAACAATCTTGAACTTTTTGATTCACCTGCTCCCATCTACCAAGTGCTGGGATGACAGGAATGCACCATCACTCCTTTCTTATGTTGTGCTAGTTATTGAGTCTACAGCTACTTGCAATTTAGGCAGGCACTTTACCAACTGAGCTATGACCTCAGCCCATATTTAGAAATTTTAAATTTCACATATAAATTACATTTTTAATTTGTTGAATAAAACATGCCTTGACATATTGCTTCTAAGTTCTTGTCTATACAGATATTTGAAAATATATTCTGGAAAGTTACTACTTGTAATACTCAAGTTTTATTCCTTTAAAAATATATTTTTCAGCTAAAATTCTAAGTGATTTTGAGAATTTGTTGAAATTTACATCTTTGCTATAAGATGATATTATAACATTATGATTGAGAATGTGATTTGTGTTTTAAGATAGTTACTTTAATTTGAAGATACTCATAGGTGCTTTTCTTTTTCCTCAAGAGACCCTGGTGGAATTTAGAGTGATCATAGGTGAACAGGTATCATATACCACTAAGATAGATTTAGGAAGGTCTTCCTTCTTGGAATGATTGTGGTCCTTGGCAAACAAGTCAGTAATTCTTCCAAGTTCTCTCAATATCTTAAAGATGTCTTGGAGTAAAGATACTGAGAAAGAACTAAATTTGCTTTGAAGTTATCTACTTTATAAAGACAGGAATGCCTTATGTTTTAAGAATACCATTGTACTCATGAAACCACCATAGATGCAGTTGTCTGCCCAAGAACTGCACAAAATCAATACAATCAACATTCAAGTTTTAAGGGCAGAGTGACCCAAGAACAATTACCCTAGCTTCTCAGGAAGGAAAGTCAATTTTCTTTAATGGTAAGGGTCATGAAAGGGCAATTATGCTGCAAGTGAAGGTCTCACACCTAGATTCTAGACAGCACAAATTGACCGTAGTGAGCTGTTACACAAAACTAACATGAAGTCACAAGAAAGTTTGGAGGATGAGAAGTTTATCCGGTAAGAGGTTAGAGAAAGGATAGAGAATGAACATGATCAAAATAATCTGTGTACATGTGTAAAATCCTTCAATGAATAAAAACATAATGAATTAATTATAAGTTAAAACATGACTAACAGAATCATATGTAAATAACATTTCTCTTTCAGAATTGTCTAAATAGCAGATAGGGATGTATAAGCACTGATTACTTATGATTCTCTCTTCATTTTGTAAAAGTCTAATCAATGCCTAGACTTAGCTAAAACTACTTTATCCAGTTGACTTAAAATATGTTTAGAATATTTCCTATCTGTGAAGGCCTCCAAATAGACTTGGAAATGAACTTCATTAAAAGATAAAATCACAGCTATTCAACTTTATTTGAACACCACCTTTAGTTCTTTTTGTTGATCCTTTGATGCTATTTCAGAAACTCTCCTAGGATTCAGAGCATCAATAAGCATAAAAGTGATTCTGAGCTTTTAACTATGGAAAGATGCCTGCCAAATGAAATCCTGCTTGTGCCCACTTATGACTGTATAAAAGAACAATCACTGCCAGTGAAGAAAAAAGAAAAGAAAAAGAAAGAAAGAAGGTAACAGTAGAATCTCTTAGTAGTTCACAATCCTTTCATCATCTCTTCTACATCAAAGATGAGCTAGGTCGCCGAGTAGCGCTCCCAGAGGCAGGTGTGAGAAATTGTGTCTTGTCCAGGAACTTCATAAGGAATCACAGTGTGAGTCCTAAAATTTTAACTCATTCTTTTTAAAGAACACACACACACAAACTATTATGATCTTTTACCTTCCCACTCAACAGTTTTATAGGTACAATATAAATAAAGAGCAGTGGGAAAAGATTCTGTGATCTTTCACCCAAAGCAACATGCAAAATTATGAAATAATTTTTGCCAAGGAAGAAAGGAGTTTCTGTTCAGTGTGTGAGAAGTGAGAAGTGGGCAGCATAGGACAGGTGGCTGGACATTTCTAGATGTGAAAATCTATGCAGTCTGGAAGTTGTGATACTATCTTTCTTTCCTTTAACTCTTTGTTGTTGTTGTTGTTGTTGCTATTTATAATTAGGTAATTTCTGTTTTACAAACTGGAATGGTAGCTTGATTGTTGGAGCCCGTGTGGGTCCAACACAGATAATTATCTTCCCTAACTGGACTGGTACGGAGACGCAAGGAATAATCAGACACAACTTACACCGTCGTCATGGAAGGGCAAGATCTCTCGTTTATTCTCCAAACAGTTTATATATCATCCCATAAATTGAGCGGGAAAACACATTAGGCTGTATCCTAAGTAACCCTGGTGAATGGCCTTTAGTCATGTCCGCATCTGTATGCTAGCTGTCATGTAGGCCTAAATTAGCATCTCTATAAGACTTCCTCCAAATTACCAAGAAATAAGCACCAAACATTCTGACCAGCTTCAGCCAACACCTCTCCTCGGGTGATCTACATTTCTAACAAAAGAAAGAGAGGAGCAGTATATCCTTGCTATTGTTACGCAGAGACAGCTTGTCTGCAGAGCTTCATGACCAGCTCAGACAAGGCCTATGGCTTTTATGCCTGGCTGCTACACCATACAGAAATATGGGACTACATTTGATGTTTAATTTCTGGTATCATCTGGGCTAGGTTGCCAGTAGCCTGTTATTTATTCAAACACTAATCTTGGTGCTGCTGTTGGAAGGCATTGCTGGCTAGTCAGAAGTTACTGTCTATCACGGCCTGGCAGCTTTTTCCAAAAAGCTCAGCAACATGGAGACTCCCTCCATTTCCAGTGAAATTTCCTGCTCTCTACTTGTCCTCATCTGGAGAATGTCCCTGCTCTCTACTTGTCCTTATCTGGAGAATGTCCCTGGGCCCTTAGGACTGACGTTTTCTGAAAGCTGTCTCTAAACCACATGCCTGATTTATATTTAACTTGAACCTTGGTACAGACTCCTGCTAAGACTTGTACTAAGAGTTCTGCTATGGGACTCTACTGTCACATATTAAGCCTTGTGACAGGAGCATGCCATTTAATGCAAACAAGTGTTTGTCCCCAGGCTCCCCGGTCCTATATATTACTTATATTCTGGAAAAATAAAAGGTTGATCTGATTTTCTGAAGTCTGTCTCCCAGAGAGCTGTCTCCATTGTACCCACAGTTATCCTAACCCCGTTCCCACCTTCAGCTCCCTCTTACCTCGTGGACCAATGAGGTCAATGATCCTGGGGAAGAAACAGAGCCACAGCTGTTATGAGGTGTGTTGTGCTCGAGTGATTTTAAGGAAACTGTGCTTGACAATGTGGATGGGTCTCACTCAGTCAGCTGAAAACCTTATGAGAGCAAAGGGAGATTTTCTGGAAAAAAAAAAGAAAGTTATTTCACCTGGTATCCCCTTTCACCACAGTTTATAGTCTGTTGGACTGCCTGACATATTTAGGCTTAACCATATCCATAAACTCATTACCCACCAATCACATAAGCCAGTTTCTGCAAACAAACACCAACTGCCAAGTTTCTCTCCTTTCTTTCCTTTCTCATAAAGAGCATTTGATATCACACATCTGAATAGTTTATAACCAAAAAAAGTGAAAAAACTACCTGAAATGATACGTGGAATAAATAGCCAAATAGGGATGAAAATAAATTCAAGATAATGTTAGTGCATAAATGGAGTGTAAGTCTGAGCAAATTAAGTGCCAAAATATACAAGTTCCTAAATGGGCAATAACTGAAAAAATATTCCATTTAGTGCTTAAGTAAAACTCAAACTAATACTAAAATGTTGGCTTTGGAGTTTGGAGTAAAATATGAAAAATCAGCAAAGTATATATGCCAAATACTTGGGAAAAGGAGGAAAATCATCATATCAAGGAAGTTATAGAATTATTTAAATTATTTTAATTAGTGAAATATGATGCCTGTAAAAGAAAACTCTATCTACTCATTAAAATAAGTGCAATCGACTGAGATTTACTTGCCAATGAAAATATTATTAGAAAGGATATAAAATAAAAATTTAACTTCATGTAATAGCTAAGAAAAGAGGTTCTGTAAAGCACAATTAATAAAAGGTCAGAGACAGATATTGGGGTTCAACACCTGAAGACCCGAAAAGCAAAGCAGCCAATCACTGGCTCTTACCTTGACCTCAGTATGAAAAGGTTCTGCCTCCAGGAAACCTCAGAATAAGAGTAAGTCTGAGAGCTCTCTCTTCCTGTTTTATAATACTCTCTAGTTCTGATATTAAGGGCAGGCACCACTACCACCCGGTTTCTATGTCAAACTAATGTGGCTACTAGGATTAAAGGTGTGTGTGCTTGTAGCTACTGGAATTAAACTTTGAAATTTCTATAACTGAACATAGGGGAAAAAAGCCTTGTACCTTTTCTGTCATAATTTTATGACATCATGAAAATCACTAATTCTAAAAATAATTTTTTTCTTTTTTTCTTTTTGGTGTTTTGAGGAAGGGTTTCTTTGTAGCTTTGGAGCCTGTCCTGGAACTCGATCTGTAGACCAGGCTGGCCTCTAATTCACAGAGACCCGTCTGTATCTGCCTCCCAAGTGCTAGGATTAAAGACATGTGCCACCATAGCCCGGTTTAAAATTCAAATTCTTAAGTCTATAAAATCCTTGCTTTCAGTTAAAAATAAATAAATCTCATTAGAACCATGTCTTATTTTTTTAAAGTCAATAAATATGAAAATCCAATTCAAAAGTGTCTTGAATCCATACTCTATGTTATAAAATAGTCAGCCAGGTTATGAACTATTGTTTATCACCAGAGCAATCAGTTCTAGCTAGTGGATCTGCCTCACATCCACTGAATGCCTGGATTCACAACATGAAATGTGGATAAGGAGTTGCCATATTCACACTCCTAAACTATCTTTAAATGCCCAAATATTTTGAAAATGCTATAATATTTATATGGGCATTCTATGACCAAGTAATTTCTCTCCTAGTTATTTAATGGAAAGAATTAAAGTACATGTAAAAAGATGCCTTTAAAATGATTTTTATAGTAGCTATACTACTGCCCAGTAGTAAAAACTGCCTAATTTCCATTCATAGGTAAATGAGTAAGCCAACTATGGTGTATTCATTTAATAAAATTTTGGTATTCATTTAGTGAAACATGGGTGTAGCATTTGGTATCCCACTGCAGATCAAACCACCTCATGTGAGAAGTTACAGTAACCTCAGATGAGATAGGAAGAAGCAGGTCAGAGAGAGGTGACAAAACTACTAACAAGTTGATTGCCACTTCTGACTCTAAAGGATATCCATGTCAATCCTTAGAATACCTGTCCTTCCGGATAAATGATCTAAATTTGGAAGATGTAAGGACATTATGAAACAAACTTAGTTTGTAATTGGGCAGTCCCCAGGATCAGACTCCAATAGCATGTAACTTCAAGAGATAGATTCCATTAGAAGGTGTCATAGAACATCTCACATTCTGAAATCGAGTGAGAATGACAATTAATTCCCTAAAATTATTTTCATTTGGACATTATTTTCTTGGGAAAATAAAACTAGTTTGTGTACTACAGTGTATTACTTGTTTTCACTTGTCCTGTTGCTGTGAAAAAATATATATATCCTTATAAAAGTCGCTTAAGGGACAAAGGGTTTACTTTTCATTCATCCATCATGATTGGAAGATCATTGTAGCAGAAAAGTGAGGCAGCTATGGCACCAACCTTTAAGAAGCAGAAGTTTATGAATGCTGGTGCTCAGCTCAAAACATTAATTCCTCCTATTGAAGAAGGTCTCAAGTAAGTGTTTCCCTGAAGGAAGGGAGGCAATTTGAACTGTATCAGAATTTTGAGTTTCCTGTTATTATTTCAGGTGAGTCAAAAAGATATACAGATGTCTGGTTTCTTTAGCTTTCTTATGCTGTAAGAAAATAACTCAGAAAAATCAACCTAAATGATGAAAACTCTATTTGGCTCAAGGTTTTATAAGTTTTAGTCCATAGTTATTTAGTAACTAGAAAGCAGAGAGTGATGAATTCTGGGACTGAGCTTGCTGCCTCCTTTGTCTTCAACACCAACCCCCCCCCCCCCCCCATGGAACAGTGCCTTCAATGGTTAAGGCATGTTTACGACCTAATTAACCAATTAACCTAATCTACTCACTGATACACTGGCACACATGTTGATGTTAGCTCGATTCAAGAAATAACCAGGCTAGCTAAAATATAAAACAATTATATTTTTATTTATTATAAGGGGCAAACTCACAAAATAGGAATGAGAAGTCCAAGCTCAGCTAATATATGATTTATTTTTTTTCTTGTTCTTGAATCCTGTCCCAAGCATTTAAAACTGCTGTACTACATTGGGACAAGGTGTGTTCATCATAAAGAGCCTGATCCTTAGAATCAGAATAATGTCCCTCGCCCAGAATTTGATCTTAGATAATCTCGAGTCCTTTTGCTTTTCCCTGTTACTCTAAGATTTTTGCTTCTTCCCTCCAACAACACTTTCAAAGCATCTGAGGCCCATCTTCTAGGACTGCTGAGATTAATTACATCCAATCTTGTGGTTTTACTTTGTTGCCTGAAGCCCACATTTTGACCATTTCTCTAATTAAGGATGAATGTATTCCATAAGAAACTATTGCTTGTTTAATTTTCTTTAGATCAGTCATACATATGGGTTCCCATGTATATTCCCATCACACATATACATGCTTTCTTTCATGTAGATACTAGATTCTGTTGTCAACTAATATAAATATAAACCAATATATTTATAATAAATCAGTTATTCATTATTGATGACCCTAAGCAAATACACAGGTACTTTTTCATAGCCATGGACTATGCATTAGCTACTCTTACCATCTTTTAGATGTTGAATTCTGCGGTCTATTTTTAAGATTGCTTTCCTTCCAAATACAAACAACAGAGACATTTGGGAAACTCAGGCTTTTTATTCTCCCTCGAGAATATCTAGCCACCAAAGGCCCCATATTATAAAGTGATAGCAAGAACCATAGTATAGCATGCACTAAGTTTCAAGGACTATCCCTAATTTATTAGATCTTTCATACTAGGGAACAAGGTCTAAAGACACACACCATGTTTCAAAACAGTATATTGCAGTAAATACAATAGGAGATAAAATGTCTCTGACTCTTTCTTCCTTTTTCTCCTGAACTTGGCTTACCACATAGATTTTTCTGATGTTACTCTTTGTACATTGTCCTCATCTTTGTGTATTTGTTCCTTAACTTAGAAACAGAGTGGAGGCCGAGGGCTTTGAGGTAACCCCATATGAACATACATCAGAAAACTTTCTTCAGATGTATTTGCTGTGAGTTACATTATTGAACTAGAAAACACTAGCGCTAACACCTACTTCTTTTATTGCTTTTGGTTGTTGGAGATTCAGCCTTATCCACAACTAGAAACACAGATGACTATAGAAAAGTTTTACCAAATCAAATCTATCCAAGAAAAGGTATTGTGTGTTGGAATCAAAGAACCACAAGTAGAGATACTCATAAGGAGGAAATTTAGCTAAAACAGCACTAAATGTTTCACACAGAAACAGCAGGAAATTCCACATTCTCTTCCAAAAAGAACCTGGATCTCTGCTGTTTGTCCCTGAGGTGACATGAACTGCTTTCTGGCCCACTGCTTCTTCTCCAGTATTTCTTTCAATTTTGATATAGCAAAGAGTTAAATAAAAGTCATATGTGAGTATAAAATAAGAGAAAGAAATGTCAAGCATCAAAATACTCATTCCTTTTACTGTAGGTCTCAAGTAGGATTTCCCCTAAAAGAAAGTGGACAATTTGAACTGTATCAAAAAATTGAGTTTTCTGTTGTTATCTCAGATGAGCCAAAAGCATATGAGAATGCTAGATTGTGTTGGCTGTCTTTAACTGTAACAAAACTCTCAAGCCAATACATTTTTTAAATGTAAAAAGGTATTTGGTTCAAGGTTTTATAAGTATCAGTCCATGGTTATTTGGTTCCATCGATTCTGGGCTTGTGGGGAATCAAAGCGCCATCAGAGAGAACTGCAGTAGAATTGAGCTGCACACCTCGTTGTGGACAGATGAATAAATGTGTACAGAACTAGCCTCCAATGACATTCTCAACCACCACTTCTTCCAAACAAGCCTTACTTCGTAATGTTTCTATCACCTCCCTCACCTCATTAATATTAACCAAGAAAATCTCTCTTCTACTGAGGTTAGAGACTATGATCCAATCACACTCCCAAAGCCCACTTCTGAGCATTTCCTCACTTGGAACAAAATGTTCAACATGAAATTTTGCAAGTTATTTCAGACCCAAATCCTATACTCATGTTAGAACCAACAAAGGGGTCTTTACTCATGAAAATTACAAAGTAAAATGAGAAAAAGTGATTGCATCTAATTTGAATCCTCATACGTACATTTTGTGGGAGATTCAATTTGCCTCATATGAAGGTCTTTTCTAATTGCTGTCTACACTTGCAAATTTTATATGGCCGTGGCCATAATACAACTTCATTAAGGTCAAAGTATATTTATGCAGTCATCTTGACCTTCATTCTGATCAAAGAATTTCTTTGTTACTGAATGCTGTATAAGAAGATATTGGCGATGTTTTCTGATATTTCTATTTATTTCGCTATTTTTCTTTCATTTTTCTTTTATATCTCATCTAATCTTTAAGAATTTCATGTATGAGTACTGTATTTTAATGAATACTTCACATCTCTCCTTCCTCCAACTCCTCCCATATCTCTCCAGACTTTTATTCAAATTCATGCCTTCTTATTATTTAAATAATATTATCATAAACATATGTATAAATTTATAAGTAAAGAATACTAAGTTTACTTAGTGTGGCTGATATGTAAATGTGTTTACAGCTTATGACCTGGTACTGTATACCTTATTAGGGCTGTCCTCACTGAAACAGACTGGAACTCCCTCTCTTAGCACTCATTAATCACCTGTAGATACTTACCTTGGAATGGGGCTTTGGGAGATCCCATATCCATACTAGAATGTCAACATTTGTTGTCACGTTTAGGTCTTTTATAGGTGACAATACTATTCATTTCATTGGTGCAACACTCCTGTTATATATAGAAGACATTATCTCTCAACAGGTGCCATGTTGTTCTACCCTTGCAATATTTCTCCCCTCTCTTTCTTGTCTCTTGAGCCTTTTATATAGAGGTTGTATTGTAGATGTATCAGTTTATATTACACGCCTGATTGTCAACTGTGATCTGCATTTTTACTGGTTATTTTCTTCTCTTGTAGTTTCTATCTTCTGTAAAAGAAACTCCTTTGATGAAGGGTGATAGTTACACTTATTTGTGGGTATAGGAGTAAATTTTAAGAACATGGTTAGGAAGTATACTGGTTTAGGGAAGTGACAGTCATAGGTTTCCCTCTAGTTTCTACCAGCCACAGGTAATTGCTTAGGTGTAGTATGGGCTGCGGGCCTGCTGTTCGTCCTGCCCGGCTCCCGCATGGTTAGCTTTATACCCGAAATAACAACATATGCATTGTATTCTTTTAAACACTGCTTGGCCCATTTCTATTCATGTGTGTAGCACCCCAAGGTGTGCTTACCGGGAAGATTCTAGCCTACGTCCATCCTGGGTCGGAGCTTTATTACGTCTGCTGGGGAGAGGAGAGCATGGCGTCTGCTCCAGAGAGCAGAGCTGTCGAGTCTGAGCTCACTTCCTCTTCCTCCCAGCATTCTATTCTGTTTACTCCATCCACCTATGTTTTAACCTATGAGGGCAAGCAGTTTCTTTATTACTTAACCAATGAAATCAACAGATTGATATGACACTCCCACATCACTTAGGTTTACGGCACCAGACATGAATTCTGTCTTATTAAGCAGGTCTTAAGTCCAATTAGATAGCTTCTGGTTATTCCCAAGATATAAAGTCATAGGGAGAAAAAAAAAAAAACCTTCCCCAAATAAAGAATGACAGACCAATAAAGCTACAAGAAGCACAGAAGAACACCAAATAGACAGGGCCAGAAAAGGAAATTCCACGAGACTGTACAGTTTAAAACCTTTACTACACAGAACAAAGAAGAGAAAAAAAATCACATCACATATAAAGAAAATCCCGTCAGAGAAACAGCTAATTTCTCAATAAAATCTTTAAAACACAGAGGAGTATGGGCAACACAAGATCCAAAGGAGATGGCGAGAGCTATAAGCTTGGGTATATGTCCTAAGAACCTGGAGTATGTCCTAAGCCTACTGAAACTCAACTGCTTTCTGCTCATAAGAACCTTGAGTATGACCTAAGCCTACTGAAGCTCAGCTGCTTTCTGCTTATAAGAACTTGAGTGTGACCTAAGCCTACTGAAACTTACCTTCTTTCTGCTCATAAGAACAAAACTTAATCACTAGTATTTGAATCACTTATTTTTAACTTTGTTGCACAACATCATTATAGTAATTTCTAACTTATATAAAACAACATTTTAATACATGGTTTTATTATAGGCTATATAATACATTGTTGTAATTAATCAACTATGCTAAAGTAACAATTCAAGCAAGGGGCAATAAGGAGATTTTAAAATTATATGAAAAAGAGTTAGAAAATTATTTTCAATTATTAAAATATGGAGAAAGATTTTTAATTTGTTTAACAATTTTCTAATCTTGCAGAAATATTTCTTCTTTTTGCACAATATTTTCTATTTTGCCTTGTTTCAAAGCTATGTGAAAACATCCTCATGAAAGAAATAATCCACCGTAAAGCAGTAGATCTGTAGGGAAGATTAAATTCGTAAGGAAAGAATTCTATCAAAACAATTATATGGGTGAGATAGCCCATAACCAGAAAGACAAATACTGCAGCTTCTCCCTCATCTGAATTTCCTAACTCCAAATCATCAGATGTTAGTATACAAGATGGAGTAACCACAAAACCGGTGAAGTCTAAAGTTGCCATATTCAGCAGAGGGGAGGTTTGAGAGATGAATATCAGAATAAAGATGATTTAAAGTGGGAATACAAAAACAGGGAGGAAAGGAAAGCAGGTATGAGGGAGAAAAGTCAGTACAGAAGAAGGGGGAACAAATAACACCAAGGCTGTTTGACAACGCCTTAAAGAATCATAGCCACCATCCTGCTATGTAGTTTCCCACTCACATGGCAGATAAAAACCTTTTCTAACTCCAGTCTCAAAGGAAGCAATGCCCTCTTCTGGACTCCATGGACACCAGGAACATAGGTGGTGCACGGACATATAAGCAGACAAATCATCCATACACATAAAAATAATAAAACATTTATTTTTAATTTAAAAGAGCAAAATACAAAGGAAAATGACAAGGCAAGTTCTTGTAGGAATAGTTTAATAGGTCTGTGCATTCTAAGAGCACTGGGATCTTATGCCTTTGAAATGTGACCAGAGCCCTGTCATGCTCTAATACTCTGTAGTGCAGTAGAATGATTGGAGTAAATATTAAGTTGGACAGTTTTGGAGAGTCTTTATTTAGCAACAGCTGTATGACTTACACAAACCTAATATTGTAGAACAGGATTGATAGTGAAAAACCACATAATCTCTTGGTCATGGGGCACCGTTACATAAATGCATCTGTGTTGGTCATTTTAAGACTGCCAGCAACAGTTTATTAGATTAAAATAAAGGGGTTGAAGTCAAAACTACACTGTGTGCTACCAGAGTGATCTCTTAGAGTTCATTCAGTTGTGTTAGTGTGGCTCATCCATCCATTCGTTAAAGTCCATTTGTATTTCCTGATGAAACAGAAAGGAAGGCCTGTAGAAAAACACATCGAGGTGGTATTCACAACACAATTTCTTGTGAAAAATGAGCTATATTGATGCCAATTCACAGAATTTAGTTTTACAATTTTCTCAAAATTGGTGTGTGTGTGCTTATATTAATATGTGCTTATATTAATTCTTTTTTCTGATAATTTTTTATTACTTTATAAATGATGCCAATCAAAATTTCCACTTGCTCCCCTCCTCCCACTTCTCTCCTGCTCCTTCACTCTCCCTCCCTCTCCCCCTACAGTCCTAAGAGAGGGCACGATACCCTGATACCCTGACCTGCGGGAAGTCCTAGGCCTTCCCCCCTCCATCCAGGCTTTGGTGAGCTCCCATTTTAATGAGATAGAAAGGGAATGGATCTATATAGGAAGGGAGGTGGAGCAAGAACTAAAAAGACTAGAGGGAAGGGAAACTGTAATCAGGACATATTACATGAGAAAAATATTTTCAATAAAAGAAAAATGATTTTGCTGTTAAGAGTGCTGAGGTAGTAGAAAATAAAGAAGCTAGATATCAATCAAAGTTCAACTTTCCTAAAACCCAGTAGAACATGTTTTTTTTCTCCCAGCTATAGTCAGAAGAAAGCATAGTGATTTTACTTTTGTAGACCAGAGACATGTGGTTCTCTAATAAGTGTTTTTCAACAGGTTTATTGTTCTCTCATTTACTTAGTCAAGACCATCTTTACAAAATAAGGTAGATTAGGCTACAGCTGTAGTTGGGGTGAGCTGTGATCAGGTTTTGTGACTGTCCTCACCTGGCCTTGTGGACTATCGATGTCACTTCATACCCTCATGTTATGGGAGAGAAGCAACTAGTTCCCTGGCCTCTTCTCGTTTGCTCTCTGAAACCTCATACGTGCATATAATGTTTTGATCAAATTCCTCCGTACTCCTTCTCATCCACCCCTCTACACACATATTTTTCCTTCCCATGTTGATGTTATTTTCTAAGCCTCCTGAATCCACTCATTGTATTCTAGTTCAGAGCCATCTACTGGAGCTGTCTACTGTGAATATGTTTAGCCTCACAGGTATGGTATCCCTGAAGCAAAACTGACTCTCTAATCCTGCCAGTAGTCATCAACTGCCAATAGTTCTCCAGCCGTGATGGTTGGGTTCATCTTTGTAGGTCTTCTGCATGCAGTCTCTGATGCTGTGACTTAATGTGTGCAACTGTGCTGATGTGTTAAATAAGTACCGCTTTTCTGGAGTTAAGAGCATTGAAGCTTTGCCTGAGGGCTACACCTGCAAGATTGAATTACCTTCCAAAGGCTCCAGTTCCTAATATAATCAGGAAGAATAGAGGTTTCACAGTAATTTACAAGGAGTAGGAATGTTTCTCTAGTGAAACATAAGTCTGGTGAATTATTCTTCTCTGTAACACATTTATAGGAAATAGAAGTTAAAGTTACTCATTAGGAAAATCAAAATCATACATTATTGATGCAAGAATAAGTTTAACGCACATGTTGTGAAGGAAAGACACATTGTTTATTAAAAATAGTCAGATGTAATAAGAAATTTACTGTAAGAGATAGATTCTTGCTCCTTTTGAATAGGCTTGAATGTAGGAACTATCTCAGCATAGTAAACGTGGAGAAATTAGTAAAGGAGATACTCAGAGTTCAAGAAAAACTGTCTTCATCCAGTTAGGGTCTGTTTATTTTTAAGTAGTGTCTTAGGGTTTCTGTTGCTGCAACAAAACACCATGACCCAAAGCAAGTTGAGGAGGAAAAATTTTATCTGACATACACTTCCATATCATAATCCATCACTGAAGGAACTCAGGACAGTAATACAACCTGGGCAGAAGCCATGGAGGCGTGGGTGCTGCTTACTTTCTTGTTCCTTATGACTTTCTCAGTCTGCTTTCTTATAACACCCAGGACCACAAACCCAGGGATGGCACTGCTCACAATGGGCAGGGCCCTCTCCCATTGATCACTAATTTTAATAATACCCTAAAATCTTTCCTACAATCTGATTTTATTAAGGCATTTTCCAAGTTGTCGTTCCTTCCTCTCAAATAACTTTAGCTTGGGTCAATTAGCATAAAATTAGCCAGCTTAGATAGGAAAACTTAAAAAAAAATACTAAACAAAGCTGTAAACCTGTGCTATAAACCAGGAAACCTCTAAACATGCCATTGTCATAGAACACTTAAAGTGTGGCCAGTACTAGCAGAAGACGTATATTAACATTGTTTAATTATACATACTCAAATCAAAAGACCGTAAATTATCTCAATTAAGGTTTACGTTGACTAATTACAGTTGAAATGATAATCTGAACAATATAGGATTTTAAATTTAATACACAATTAATCAGTTTGAGTTTCTTTTTACTCTCTTAAATGTGATTCTTAGAGTTCGAGGTGTTAGATGCGACTCATATTTAGTTCTCGCATTAGTTTCTCCCAGCAGAATGTAGGTATTGACAAACAGCATCAGAGACCTCCGAACGATTTTATCAGATCAAAGTAACTAGTAATGCATGATCTCGCCAAGACAGAACATTTCAATATGCAATTCATAAAACCTAAATTTATATCTGCAACAAAAATTACACACTTACAAATGGGTTTCTATAGAAATGATAAAACAATTTTAAAACAGCACCATGAAATTGAGTGAGAATACTGGATTTGATGCATGCTACATATACTACAGGAGCTCACTGTGAGATGCACTCTTCTATTCCTATACAATTATTCTTCTGTAGTACATCTTTTGTAGAGGAAGACTACAGTCTAAATTCACTTTCAATCAAATGTGTTAGAAATTCTAAGGTCAATTATTTTATTTCAAAGAAAACAGTACATCTTGACAACATTTAAAAGCATTCATAATTAAGTCTTATTTGTTAAAAGTAATTTCTTTGGACTATGAAATCATTGGTTTTTACTGAACTCAATTGAATCTATCTGATTTTTTGGCTAAAACTGCTATTTTCATCATTTACAAATGAATTAAATACCCAATCCAATTTTATATATTAAGCCATTCTGCAAATTTTTTTTATTTTTCTCAACTAAAAGCAATTCACTACTTGTCTGACTTATTCAGTGGTTAACAAAACAGTGATAATACTGGACGCACAAACTAATTTTAAAATGTTTTACTGGCAAATATTATCATGACTGCATTTAGTCTAAGACTGGTTATTTTTCTAGCAGTTTGTAAATGATCTCATTGAACTTCACTAATATAAACTGCTACTACAAGAAGATACTATGATTTTTGTGATGCTGGCATTGTAATGCTTACTCTTAGTGTTGTGAATCATGAGATTCCCTGGTATCTTTAGCAACAACAACAACAAAAAACTTGAAATAGCATCTTCTCATATCAAACTCTTATCATTATCATTGCAATGTTTTTCCCGATTTAATTCCTAATGCTGGATGTTTCATTCATTAATTTGAAATATTTCTTTACATTGTAGTAATATGTAGTAACATAGTAATAGGTTCTTACAGACTAAGGTAGAGTTACAGGCAGCTGAACCATCTGATGTGGGTGCTGGGAACTGAACGTTGTTTGCCTGCAAGAGCGACATGAGTCTTTAAACACTGAGACATCTTTCTTTCCCTGTCTTTGACCTAGTTTTACTGACTTCAAACTTTCTTTGTAGATCTGTCATAGCTGGAGCACGAGCATTCACATTTGCAAAATTAAAAGTGTTTCGCCATGAAATATATTTAAGTCAATCTCTTCCCACTCATTTTCAATATTTTTTGGAGATTATAATTCTTTATTGTTTTTAATCTTCATTAACACTATAAATATGTGACTAAAATGAAGGTATAAATAATCCACACAATAACATGGTCATCCATTATATGAAAAACTATTTGTCTTCAGTTTAGTCTGCCGCTGCTTCTGACATTTCTACAATCTCATCATACAAGTTCAGCATGGTATGTTTCTTATTTGGACTTCTGTCCAACATAAAAACCGTAAGCTTTAATGATACTGTAAAGATGTTAATTTTTAAATCAATTTTATTACACTTACTGCTTTGTGCTTATATTATGCCTTTCAGATTAGTGTCTTTATGGAATTCCTGCGTGTGGAAATGAGTGGGTCTCTTTTTCTTGTGCCTTCTCATGGGCTCTTTTCCTTCTTTGTTTTGTCCAGTTCCAAGTGATAGTTTTTGTTTTCTCTCATTGTATTATGTCTCGTTTTATTTTATTAGTGTGCCTTAGAAGTATGTTTGTTTTCTAATGTGAAACAGGAAGGGAGTGGACCAGAATGAATGGGAGGTGCGGAAACACTATGAGGAGTACAGGGAGGGGACCATAAAGTACATGTATTATGTGATTAAAATATTTTTAACTAAAGTAAAATTATTTACAAGATCAAACTCTGCTTTTAGAAAAATAAAAGATAAAAGCATCTTTTTCTAAGGTATGTGTGTGTAAGTGTCTATTTGTGAATGAGCTCAAGTTGTCTGGAAAATCCAGGTCATCTTCTCTTCCCTGTTCTCTTTGCTCATTTATGTCTTCAACAGTTCAGTGATCTGTCAAACCAAGTCTGTAGAATAATTATAGAAATACTAAGAGAACGGGCTTAACAAAATTATTCAATTTTCTCATTCTTAGTGAGTATTGATTTAAGAGTACATGTCTATCTATCAGTGATACAACTTTAGTTGAAGGTTTTTGTCAATTCTAAAAATTCAAAGTGGTTTTAAATTCAGTGAAAAACATGCAAATTTTGAAACTCTAAAATCTCATGGTGAAACAAAATTAGTCTGTCTAACCATATATCTGTCTATCTATCTATCTATCTATCTATCTATCTATCTATCTATCTATCTATCTATCTATAATAGATAATCTTCCCTCCATCTTCCCTCTCTATCTTTGTCTCTCCTCTCTTCCTTCCTTTCTCTCTTTTTCTACTCCCTAAAACACACTTTTTCAAAGTCTCCATTCTCTTGAATGCTGAAATCATAAATGTTGTGCCAGGTTACTATTATTATTTTGTGAATGCATTATAGTAATAATTATTCAAATAACATGTGTTGATGAAGAGTTGTTATAAGAAAGAACCAAGGGGTAAGTCAATAAAAATAAAAATACTGGCTGATTTTGAAAGATAATAGGAGACACTAGCTAAGCAGAGGTTTGGATGCAAATAAATCAGTCTAAAGTGAACTAGGCAAAATTGAAATAGTAATCTTAGAAAATAAGTATATTATCAAATTACTTAATTAAGACTTGGAAACTCTTGGAATTGACAATATTTAAATTTAGAGAAGAAACCATGAACAACCTCCTAAAAATGAAAGTTACAGTTATAATCAATAAATAATGTAAGAAAATCAAAAAACATTCAGAATACAATACTCTATTTTCACGTCCAAGAAAGACATATTCTTAAAAATTAACATCAATTGTCAGCTCACTCCAAATTTTCAAGCACATACAGTGGAAAACTTGCTTTTGATTTGAAATGAGCAAAAATAATTTTAAATCATTTTATACAGTAAGCAAATAACTATTGGTAAAGGCATACCCACAAGAAAACAAGCATTCCAGGATAGAAGAACAAATGTACTTTCTACTGAATCATTTTCCATGTTGCAATTAGGCGTCCTGCTGGTTTCATTGATTTCTGTAGAGCAGAGAAACCATACACTTGCCTGTTAAGGTTCATTTTATTGCAAGAACTTCTGAAGAATAATGTCCATGAACAACCAAACATATAATATATTCAAAATTTTTAATCTTATCAAAAAAGGAAAAAATAATTCCATTGCTCTCTTACAAATAATAATGATAAAAGTGTTTAATTTAGCAAAAATCTTTTTTCACTGAAATAATGAAATAAGTTTATAACTTATAAATTGATAAAATATAAAATAGAATGCATAAATTTTAACATAATCATTCTGAGATGTTATAAGTGGCATAAAACAATATTATAGAATAAGTGAAAGTAAAAATAATGAAGATTTTCATTTTTTTCCCAGTAAAATACTGTGTCAATCTACAAAATTGATGTCAACAAAAATATATATACTTTTTTATACAGGCTTTCAGATTGGCCTTGAACTTACTATGTAGCTGAAGATGTCTTTAAACTTCTGAGCTTCTTATTTCCATCTCCCCACAGACACTACACCTGGTTTTCTATATTAGAGAAGAAACCCGTGCTCCATGCATGCTAGACAAGCAGTCTGCCAGTGTGGTGGATCTGTCAGACATCATCAGAGAAGTTTCTTTATACATGGATGATGGTTAATGCCAAAACTTTCATTTGGTTAACCTACAGAGAATTAGTGTCAATAAATTACTCAAATGCATATGTGTTATGGGATGTTATTTTTAGTGGTCAAATGTGTGTTGCATTTGTTTATGATGCATTTGTTTAATAATGTAATGATGTGTGATTAACTATGTAAAGATGTGTTGTATGTATTTCACCTTGCCTGCCTAAAACACCTGATTGGTCTAACACAGAGATAAATGCCAATAGTCAGAATAGGATAGGCAGAGCTGGCATGCAGAGAGAATAAATAGAAGAAATCTCGGCTCACAAAGGTGGAGAGAAGTGAGATGAAAGAGGAGAGAGGGGGAAGGCCCAGGGCAAGAAGCCAGGCAGCTGCCAGCCAGACACGAGAAGGGATGAAAGTAAGATATACAGAAAGAGGGGGAAGAGGTCCAAAGCTCTGAGGCAAAAGGTAGATAAAGAGAAACAGGTTAAGTTAAAAGAGCTAGCCAGAAATGAATCTAAGATACACTGGGCATTCATAAATAGTAAGTCTCCATGTAATGATTTGGGAGCTGGTTGGTGACCCCAAAGAAAAATCCTGGTGCACATATGAGGTATCTATACCACATCATCCCCAAAGGCTCAGAGACCGTCTCAGGAAAAGGGACAAAAACATTCTAAAAGCCAGAGGTCATGAAGGATTGAAGAGAAACAGTGTCTTCTGGATTTGACATTATTGCAAAATATTTGTTTAACCAGGCAAAGATGTTTTACACTTATTTATGCTGCATGTAAAGATGTGCTGCATTTGTGTTAATTAAATAAAATTAACCTAGGCTCAGAGAGGTGGGTTAGCAACTGTTTGGCAGGAAGTAGCAGGGAGGAGCTTAGCATGTTTCTTTTTAAGTTAGCAAGGTGTGTGGTGCAGAAGGGCATGGTTTTCAGATGTCAGCAAAGAGGAAAGGTAGCCAGCTGGTACTCTAATTCTCTAAGCACACAGATTTGCACTCTAGCCTTTGACTCTTGAGTTTTATTAAAACTATGGAAAAATTTAGTTAGAACCCCCTTTAGTGGCAGCAACAGCGCCATTGTCTCAGTTAACAGAATTCCCCCAAGGCTACGGCCTTAGCAGTTGGGCTACTAGTCATGTCAAGCACAGCCATCGTGACAAAGGCAGAACAAGGCAACAGGGCTGTGCTGCTTATGCTTGCACAGCAGTTGCAGTCTCCAGCAAATGTTGTAGTAAAGAATTAGTATCAGTCAGCAAATGTTATAGTAAAGATTTGGAAGGTTGTCATGAATTGTCTACAAGTGATGGCTTCTGGGTTTTCTATACAGTTTTCCATATGGCTATGGCTGCTGGTAGGTGAACCATGCTTCAGCTGCTGGTCACACACCTCAGAATCTGGACAATAAAATCGAAGTTAATATAAATATATATTGTATATTGTATATGACATTGTGAAATAAAAGAACACAAAGTTCAAGATTAGGTATATGGGGGTGGATCTTGGAGAAGTTAGGCAAAGAAGTTTGGAGTGAATATGGTCAAAATACTTTGTATGAAGTTCTAAAAGAAGAGAAAGTTATTTAAAAATTGAGAGAATGATCACAATTTTATTAATTTTATTTAACTCAAAAAAATCAACATCATGTTGTATTTGTGACCTTATATGAAATTTGACTAAATGAATTAACAAAGTTTAAAATAAATTTAATTAGGAGATTAATTAAAAGTCTGATCCATAATAATATTTTCTTCAAAGACATTTTTATAATTAAAGAACCTAATCTAACAGTATTTCTAGTTGCATGTGATTTTAGCATACTGACTTGATAAATGGACTCAAGCATTCTTCCATCATTCATCATGTCTTCAACATCTCAGTGGGAATGCACACTAGTACTCTAGTCTTTGCAAGGATAAGAGTAAATGTAGACCAGGATGCTGGTGAAAAATGAGATGTAGCAGAAGAAATCCTGACTAGTGACCCCTCCCCTGCTTTGCCCTCACTCTTTTTCCCTGCCTTCTACTGAGCTGACTCAAATCATGTTCCTCCTCTCAGAATCTTAACAAGAAACTGAATCTGTCCAACTCACTTTTGTTCCCTTTATAACTGAATTTTCAATGATCAATATAATATGCTCTATATTTAACAATATAAAAATAACATGAGTTCTTTCCTTTCAATGATCAATATAATATGCTCTATATTTAACAATATAAAAATATCATGAGCTCTTTCCTTTCTGAATATGGGCTTTAAATTCTCACATGATTCAAAACAGTTTCACCTCTTCAGAAGTTCTTTGGAGCACTTACCCCTTATCTTTCAGATCAAGTACTTCAGGGAGAACAGACACAAAATATTCTGGATTTACCATGGATTAACTATAAAATCCCATGGGTTCTAGATAACAGCATGGTATGGTCTGTTCTGGAGAATCTTCAAGTCAAATGATTTTGCCAACAGAAGTCAACCCCATCCTGGACTTTGGTGGGTGCTTGCAGCACAGTGTGGCTCTGAGTATCCTGGGAAAGCAATCACTTCTGCAATGTGGGGCCTTTGTTCCTCTGGCTTCTTCAACTCAGAGCTTTCACCTGCTGGCTGTCATTCCCAGAACAACCTTGATTGTAAGTGGCCTTAGCTGTAGAGCAGTGCTGAAGGTGTGTATTCTCCTGTCTTTAGCATATTTTTTCTAGTTGCTATTAATTACTGAGATAAAATGTGTATGCATCTCTCTCTCTCTCATGACTGTGTGTGTGTGTGTTGTGTGTGTGTGTACATTGTGTACATATATACATTCAGGTTCTATTTTGTTAGTAACTTAAATTAGTTTTAATTATTATAATGTGCCAGTGAGAAATTTTTTTTTATCTTTTCCAAATTCTATGAAACCAGTGTTGTATTTTATTTGACATACTTCAATATGACTTATCTCACATCTCTTTAACTCACTTATCTTTAAATACATTTAAAAATCACAACGTTTCCCAAATCAACCTTAATTTTTTTTTCAAAATATATGTAGAAAGCACAGACAACACTATAACATTGCAAGTAGGTCACATAGAACTCCCTGGAGGAAACAGAAACTAAATCATTTTAATATGCTTATTACTTGAAGCCCATCTGAAATCTTATTAGTGCTAAGGATGTGGAAGCTTTATTCTCTTTCCCCTTTGGCTGATGCCTTATTTACATATCAACTTCTTCCATGGGACTTGGAGAGGGCAATAAATGGGACCTGGATCAAAGAATAAAGTGGTATTCAGAAATGTCTTCTAATGGAGATCCTTCTTTTGTTGAATTACCAATTTGAAGTCATCATTATGTCATGAGCTAATTGCTAAGGGGCAAAGAACTTCTGAATCTGCATTGTTCACGTCCGACAGGATCACCCAGGCATTGGACTTGCAAATGCAGCCTTTGGCTCATGGTGGCTTAGTGTAATATATGAAAATCAGAGATGGGTGTTGCAAACCAAGGAAATTCAACTCTGATTTCACATGCATGGAGAGCACTGACTTGTGTGACAAAGGCAACGCTTTATCCAAATCCTCTTTTCTATTTTAGTTGTTTGCTTAGTATTTTTTAAATGATCCTTTAGACGAAATGAAGGATATGTGATAAAATTTGCCCTAAAATTTCATGTGTTTATCCATAATTCTACTAGTAAAGCAGGCAATATGTCGTGGAACATATACACCGCATAGATGACCTGCACAAATTGCACCTTCCCCCACACTCCACTTTCCTCTATTAATCTGCCCACAAATAAGGCAATAACAAATCAAAACAGTGATTTTCACTAAAGCCCTCGAGGCCATGAAATAAAAATTCTTACCTAGTTACCTCATGCACTAAAAGAAACTCAAATATTATTCTTCCACTGCAACTTGATGCCCAATATACCATTACATACTTAGTGACTCTTCATTTGGCAACTACAAATACATACCATAGAAGTGGTACTTACAGTGAAAATACTTCCAAAATAACATTTATTATGTTATGTATGTGGATGCATGTATGTGTATATATAAGTGTAAATATATATAATTGTAAAATTATGATAAGTATACTTAATTAATGTACTTATACAGATTAATGGACCCTGCCATTGCACAGATTTCACTGTTTATAGAATACAGTAGTGCCCCAGACAACACTCAACTGTTTAGCAGATGCTTTTTTTAAAAAAAAATATTTATTTATTATGGATACAATATTCTGTTTTGCATATATGCCTGCAGGCTAGAAGAGGACACCAGACCTCATTACAGATGGTTGTGAGCCACCATGTGGTTGCTGGGAATCGAACTCGGGTCCTTTGGAAGAGCACGCAATGCTCTTAACTGCTGAGCCATCTCTCCAGCCCTAGCAGATGCTTTTATGATGATACTTATACATAGATTAGATTAATACTTTAAATAATACACTTTGGTGTTATTACATATTCAGAAAGAAGAAGTACAATTTCATTTCTAATTATGGGTAGATTAAAAAATGACAATGCAAATATCTCAAAATTGCTTACATTAGACTGTCCAAAAAGGATTACGTATATACTGAGCCTTCTAATTATAAGAAAGGTTTCAAATGTATATCTCATTTAAAATTTAGATGAACCAATCTGAGATGTTTACTTAATTTTGGAAAAATCACCTGTCTTTTAGAAATTCAAATAATTTAGCACTTTGCACTCACTTTGTACTCAGAGAGATCTGCTTGCCTTGGCCTCCTGACTTTAAGGATTAAAGGCATTTGCCACAACGTGGGGCTTCCCAACTCTTTTAAGGGTCTGGTGTGGAGTTCCTAACAGGGCTTCTCTGTGTATCCCTGGCTGTTCTAGAACTCACTTTGTAGACCAGTCTGGCCTTGAATTCAGAGATCTGCCTCCTGTCTCCCAAGAGCTGTGATAATTTTCTCGTTTCTTTATTGTCTTTTACACCACAGATGTACTCGGTGTCTTTTGCCATTCACGGTGTATCAACACAAAAGCAATGCTTATTAGATTCTGAAATATTTTCTGATTTTTACTTCTAAATTTTTCTTACTGAGTTTGACTTGATGGTAATATTTAGAAACATACCTCTAGAAGTAGTATTCTTCAACTTATTTCATACATGTCCAATAAGACTATTTAAATTATAGTCACCATTTTCCCATAATTCTTTCCAACTGAAAGAATCCAACTAATTTCAGTAATTTAAATTCTTTAATTCTTCATTCTTTTAACTTCTAAAATTCTTAAATTATCATTTTCTTATTTCATTAACATATATTTTATGCAAAGATTCATCAAATCCTACCAGAAACAGCTTCTAGTAATTTACCAACCCCTTATATGTATATTCAGAGATGAATTTTTAATTAAACAAATAATCCCTGCCTTCTAAAATATATCAATGCATAATTTTATATATTACAAATATAGTATCTTCTAAAGGTATTCATATTTTCTTTCACTAAACGTCTCCATGTTTATTTATGAAACCTTTCCAACAATTGTATGTTAGGCATGCTTTTGTAGCGGTTTCTTTCAAGAACGTATTTCCCTGGAAAGATCTCTTGCAGTTATTCTATGTCTATTTCAAAATAGTCCAACATTTGATATAGGAAAGGAAAGCGCTTACTGAAGCTCTGAGCTCCTGCGAATAATGCCAACAATACATTATTTTTTTCACATAAGTTTTTTTCCCATGTACATTCAGTTTTCATGATAGTTTCAGCTATAAGGTAGAGGTTTATAAAAACTCAAGTGTAGGTAACTTTTCACCACCATGCTTTTGGAAATCACTTTTGTTTCGAAAGATACATTGTTGTAGAATTTATTTTAACAATGTAAAGATGTATTACATTTGTTTATGTTGTAGAATATTACTTTAAGTACATGAAGGTGTGTTACATTTCTTTACGCTGACTCTGTTTAATTATGTAAAGATGTGCTGCGTTTGTTTCACCTTGTCTGCCTAAGCTACCTGATTCGTCTAATAAAAAGCTGAATAGCCAATAGCTAGTCAGGAGAGGGATAGACAGAGATGTCAGGCAGAGAAAAATAAGTAGGCAGAGAAGAGAAAAGAGGGAGCCAGAAGCAAGGGAGCCCCCAGCCAGAGAGACACTGGAGGAAACAGGAAAATAAAATACAGAGAAAGAAAGATAAAAAGTAAAAATCCCTGAGGCAAAACTTAGATGAAGAGAAAGGGGTTAAGCTATGAGAGTTATCATGAAATGAGCATATGGTAAGGCTGGGCATTTGTAATTCATAAGAAATATCTGTGTCATGATTTGGAAGATGACTGGCAGCTCAAAAGAAAGTTGGTACACTTCATGGGCTCATTTGTTAGCTAATTTTTCTTCTATTGTTGCTGTAGGTCTTCACAATATCTTTATTATTTATATATTTATTAAAGATATTATTAATATCTTTATATATTTAGTATTGGAATTCATGCAATCAGAGTAAATTCTTTAAGCATATCATGTCTCAATTAATTTTGCTCTGTATAAATTTTAGAATGGTTTATCAGTTTTCTTGTGAATTCTTTTGAAGATACTAAAGCTGGATAGAGGCTGCTCACAGCAATCTGTGAAAATATAAGCATTCATAATGTAAAACTGACTCCATGCAAGAGCATGTTGTGATCTTAATTTTTCTGTTTCTGTTCCTTTCTCTTCTATTCCCAAAATAATCATGATCTAAATATGGAGTTTGATGTGAAAAACTTGTTGCACAACTCTCAAACACACACATCTATTACCATTATATAATAAATGTGTGTTTTGAAACTTTCAGTTTTGAAAGTTTTGCTGTTTGTCATTGTTCCACTGAGAAAATTTGCTGGATATTTGGATATTGATTAAGTGTCAGTGGTTAATCCTCATTATCAACATGGCTGGATTTAGAATCATCTGGCATGTCTCTGAGTGTTTTCATTGAGTCACAGAGGTTTAACTGTAGAGGAAATGTGGTCAGAGCCAACCCACTTGCCAAGGCTCCTTTTTAAATCACAGAGGACACCTCTCACTGTGTGTTCAAGTTGCATCAAGGTTGAGGCCTCTTTTTGAGAATTTTTATAATGTCATGACTCCATTTCATAAGGTCACAATTCTGGCAACCAAGTTATCTCTTTCCCAAGCCTGTGTACATTTATCCAACATTGTGACCAATTTAGAGGTCTTTTTTTTTTTATCTGAATCTGTTTTTATTGTTTATCTGTAATTATTTACTGTCCAGGAGTGCTTCTTAAAATGCTAAGTGCTTCTTAAAACCTTAAGCCGTACCATTTCTAGGGGAAATACAGTACTACCTGCTTGCCCCACCCAGTCCAGCATGGCAGAGCTGTTTGCTGCCTCTGAGAGCCATGCACAGTGCCCATCTCTAGGCATATAGCTGGTCCATGTTGCTACCAAGGAAGCCATAGCATGTTGCTCACAAACCCCATTCAAGTGCTCGGTCTTCTGAAAGACCCAAAGGTCATGCTGGCAACATGGCCCAGAAAGCTTTCATTTCAAAATGGTGTGTTTTTTTTTTCCTGCTATTGTTGAATCAAGAAAACTTCTCTTAAAGGAGCTGCAGCATACCATCAGCAAACAAAGCCGATTCAGGAAAAAAAAATGTGGCTAAACTTTGTTTTTAGTGTCTAGAATTCCTTTGCAAACCTTTCAAGTTTGAAGTGGATTTTAGTTGGCCACATGGGCTTGTAAGGAGGTTGCTTGTTTGTTCCTGGCCACTCAGCCCTGAAATAATCACACAGAAACTATATATTTTAAATCACTGCTTGGCCCATTAGCTCTAACTTCTCATTAGCTAACTCTTACATATTAATTCAATCCATTTCTATTAATTATAAATATTAAGTATTTCCACATGGCTAAAGTTCTGGCATCTGTCTCCACTGGGGCTACATGGCTTCTCTCTGACTCTTCCCTTCTTTCTCCCAGCATTCAGTTTAGTGTTCCCTGCCTACCTAAGTTCTGCCCTATCAACAGGCCAAAACAGTTACTTTATTAACCAATGTTATTCAGAGGATACAGAGAGAAAATTCCACATCACTCTAAAGGGCATTAAATATATGTCCCTCATACATTGAAAATTGTTTTTTTTTTATGTTTAGTTTCCATTATCTAGTATCCCATTTTATTTTTCTTTGATTCATGATCTGAATGTTTATAGTTTTTAAAAATATCTTTCCTTTATTCATTTCTCATTCAGCCCCTATGTGGTCAGAGACCAGTCTGTTGCTATCTTCTCTTTGAAACCCACATAAACACATCTTGGTATATTCTACTCACTTGTTAATTTTTTATTCTATTATATAGGGAATTTTTTCTACGTTAAATGAAAATGTAGAATTATTTTTATATGTATTGAGTTATTTAGTTATTCTCTCTTTTAACTTCAGATATATGTTTTATCTTAGTATGTAACAATAAAAAAAGAAAGAATTGGAACATTCAATAATGTTGGAGTTTTTTCTCAACTTGATCTGTAAATTCAAAACAACCCAATCAAAGTCTCAGCAGGCTTCTTTTTAGATATTGTGTTGACAAAAATCATTCAATATTTATATGGTAAGATGAGGTACTAAAATAATGAAAACAACTGTTCATGAGGAAAGTGTGAAGTCTAACACTGCCTGCTTTTTGAGACTGCCGCAGTCATCCTCCCACTATTGACACTTGGACAGGCATGGTGATCAATGAAACAGAGTAGGGGCTCAGAGTAGACTCAGAAAATACAGCCGGCTGATTTTTGCGCAAACACAAATTAAAAAATAGTGTGACTCCATATGCAAATAAACAAAACTAGGCACATGTCACATTTTATGTCAAAAATGACAAAAATGCAGATTGCTGAACTAAGTGCAAAATGCAAGCATGCAAATTTTTACTATAAAAATATAGATAAATATAATTTATAATGAAGTTTGATCAAAATATTTTTAATCAGAACTCTAAAGTTAAACAAAATGACAATAAATCTATTCAAAAAATTTAAAACATTTTGCTCTGCAAAGAAAACAGTTACAGAAATGAAACACTGAGCAAATAGTGGAAAACGTTTGCAAATGGTGACATGCTTGATAAAGGCTTGTGTGGTGTGCATGTTTGTATATATATGCACAATATGCATCTATATATATATATATCCTATTGACAGATGATTTATAGTTTATATATTAGGGTTACTAAAATTATGAAAACAGTTTTTTTAAAAGCAAAATGATAATCCTAAACTCACAGAACCTGTTTTTATATTTATTACCAAGCTCCAATAATCAAAATTATTATTGACAGACAAATAAACATGCTGACCACCCATGTAGAAAAAGGACCACAGGAGAGACTCGCACAAATATGGTGAGTCTTAAAACTCAAAAAACCTGATTAATAAATAAACAAAAGATCTGAACAGACGTGTCATTGAGTGTTACAAATGTTGTCAAGGAATCAGAGCATGCAGAGCCCTAGTTCACTGCTGCTGAGCTCACAAAGTGGCAGCCTGCAAGGGTAATTCACAGTTTCTTACAAAACTTACCAAGAAGTGTGTACTTGATGTTCCTTGGTAACGTTCAGATTGCTACATGTCAGAGAAATGTATGCCAAACTGAATGCTCTCAAGATGGCCTGTGCTGGGACAATTTGAACAACTAAAGAGTGTGGTATGGGATTATAACACAATGTATAACACAATATCTATGAGTTGTTGATAAAAATTTTATAGTCAAGTAAACTTGGAGAATAGATGAATACTCTTAGATGGCTTTTAGAAATCATAAGGCTATATATTTATTCCTTTCCCCCAAATTCTCTGATATGGCTCGAGTTGTCCCAAATATTATAGCAATTACTCTATGGGCAAATCTTATGAGGTGGGAGGGATCATTGGAAAGTGATAAGTTGCCTTCATAAACTGACTGTGTCCTTACAGGAGATGACTTGGAAATTTCTTCACATATCTTTTATCTCAGTAAGTGGAAGGTCTTACTTGAGGAGAAGAAAACATCCTTTCAATAGTACCAAATCTGCCAGCTCATTGATTAACTTCACCTTCCTGACATGAAAAAACATATTATTTCTGTTGCTCATAAGCTACCCCTTTTGTTGTTATTGTTCAGTCAGGCTGAACAAATACTCTTCCTCACTCCTGGATAGTGGCTTGCTCTCCAAGGAATAGCAGGAAAGAGGGAAAAATGTCTTTATAATCTGCCAATAAATGACAGGTGACCCAGGATAACATCAACAATAAGCTACAGCAATAGCTTAATCGCCTATGTAATGAAAAGACCATTTCCCTTGAAAGCAAAAAAAGAGATATCTTGATTAAGGGAACCATTATGGCGCTAGCAGGAACCATGACACTAGAAAATTCCCCAGACATCCACAAGGATGACCCTAGTTAAGACTCTAAGCAATAGAGAATAGGGTGCCCAGTTTGGACTGGCCTTGCCCTGTAGTCAGACTGACAGTCTTAAATATCACCATAGAACTTTCATCCAGCAACCAATGGAAACAGAGGCAGAGACCCGCATTGGAGCACTGGACTGAGCTCCCAAAATCCAGTTGAAGAGTTGGAGGAGTGAGAATATGAGCAAAGAGGTTAAGACTATGATGGGTACACCCACTGAAACAGTTTACCTGAGCTAATGGGAGCTCACCAACTCCAGGCAGACAGAAAAGTAAACAACATAGGACCAAGCTAGACCCTCTGAATGTGGGTGACAGTTTTATGGCTGGGGCAGACTGTGTTGCCACTGGCAGTGGCACCAGGATTTAACCCTACTACTTGTACTGGCTTGTTGGGAACCCATTCTCTTTGGATGGATACCTTGCTCAGCCTGGATATAGTGAGGAGGGCTTTGGATTTTTCCCAGAGTAAAGTGCCTTACTCTCTGTGAGGAGTGGAAGGAGATGGTGGGGTAGGTGGAGGCAGTGGGAGAAGGGGAGGGAGTGGAAACTTGAATAGGTATGGTAAATGAAAAAAAGGATGTTTATTTTCCTTTTTAAAATTCCCAACCCGAATTTAATCTTGCACAACCCAGTTTCCTTCCTAGAGTTGCCAGCGGGAAATCTGCATGGGCAGCAACAAAAGCTTTCCTTTCATTCCTACTGAGCTCCCCTTTATTATTCACGGGTGTTTTCATGAATAAACATCTTATTTGTCTCTTTACCTTGAGTAAACATCTCTAAGTTCTATTCTGTCTTGCGTAAACTTTCTAGAAAAGCCAAATGACATTTGCTTTCAATGTAATCATTGGTATGTTTGTGTTTAAATTCACTACAGTAGGATTTGTTTTCCATCTCTAGAGTAGACTGATATTTTCACTATTCCATTCTGTCTCCTCTGTTGATTTTTAATCATTTCTCTTTTGCTATTTATTTATGTGGTTTCTCTGACGAATTTTTAATTTACTATAGTGTGTCTTCATAGCCTACCTTTTACTTACTATGTGAACAATGGGCAAATCTTAAAGAAGTAAGACTGAATTACCACTCTTCTGTGCACCCTCACCATTGAATTCTACATATGATATGACACTAGCATCAATGCAGATATTATTAAGCCATATGTGGTCTTTATACCCATTTGCAGAGCTGCTGCTGCTTCTGGTGGTGCAGACAGGGGTGTGCTGGTTTAAGCCCATCTGTTCTGTTACTTGCATGACTTTTACACTGTTATAGGACATATGCGATGCAAAAGAAACCCTTAAGCTTTTGTCTCTATGAAAGTGTCTTATTTTACCTCCATCTTTAATAAATAATATCTGTAGATATAGAAGTCTTCATGCACAACAGTTTTTCTAATATTATTTAAATATCATCCCAACATTTCTGGCCTCAATCTTTCTGGTGAGCAATAGGCAGCACTTTCATTGAGCTGAATGTAATGTCTTTTGTTTCCCAGATCTTTTTAGTATGATTTTCTTTTATTTTCTTACAACATATGATTCTTTTCTCTTTTATTCATGCTTTAGGTATTCAATTAGATAATTTTCCACTGACCTGAATGTAGGTCAATAATTCTCGATTCTTTCTTCTGCTGCTCAGTCTGTTTATAGGCTTATAAGAGGAATTCTTTATCTCCGGTTTTTCATATTTGCTATTCTTTTTTGATTGTTTTTATGTCTACCGCTGTTCAGTTTCCCTTCTCCTCCTACTGCCTTTTGCACAAGGTACTCCATGCATTTTTCATAGCTATTTTAAAATATCTGGCAATTCAACAACATCTTTTAAAAGTTTTTGTTATAGTTATTGTTAAATTACTAATTGATAATTCATGTATTTTGGGTTGATTTTCTCTGAATTAGTCTCATTAGATTCTGTCTTCACTTGTCCAGCAATGTTTGCTTATATACCAAAAAAGCAGTAACAATGTATATAAACACATACATACACATATGCACATGCCAACACATACACAAAACACACACATACATATATGTATGCGCACACAAACACATACACAAAACACACATATACATATGTATATACATGCACACATACACAGAAGCACATACATACAACACACACACACACACACACACATTCTGCATTAGTTACTTTTCTTGTTGTTTGACAAACTTGACAATACCTGACCAAAGAATCCTAAGGAAAAGCTCCTTTGGGTAACAATTCAAGGTTAAGATCCATCATAGAAGGGAAGAAGTTTGGTGACAGGAATTTGAGGCAATGGATCACATTATTTCTGAAGGGAACACCAGAGATAGCTGAATATTGATTCTTAACCCATGTTTTACTTTTTATTTTATCTGTCCCCCTCATTCAGGTTGGATCTTCTCACTTCATGGACATGTTGAGAGATTTGCCTCCAAGTTGATTCTAGATCTTATGTAGTTCACAATATAGTTTAACCACCATATATGTCTGGGAAAACTATATTTCTGAGTTGACCCAGTCTTCAGGTGAACTGAGTCAATTATTTGTCATTGCTACAGTTAGGTTCATTTCAATATATGTTTCAAGCTATTTGAGAGTGGGTTCACAAATATTCCTTCTGGGGGTGGAGAGATAGTTCAGAGTTTAAGAGCATGTTATGGAGAACCTGGATTCCACCCCCAGCACTGGTATTATGGCTCAAAACCGTCCATGACTCCAATTCCAAGGGATATTATATAAATCACCCTCTTCTGGCTGCCTTAAGTACCAGGCATGCCTGTGCTACACATACATGGATATTGGCAAAACACTTAGACAAATAAAAATTTAAATTAAAAAAAAAAAACCTAAAAAAAAGAACCCAAGCCCACAATGTTCCTTCAGCAAATAAATAAGGGACTTGCATGTCTGAACCACCTTCGACTCTCTGTGCTAAATTGTCATATTCACACACTTTAGAGAAGTGTGTGTGTGTGTGTGTGTGTGTGTGTGTACATGCAATGTGTATGTGTGGTTTTGGTGTTCATATGCATTCATGTGTACACATATTTCAGGTACATGTACGTGTATACACATTTTCTTGAAGAGACCCCAGATTGGAGTTGAGCATCTCGCTCTGCTTTGTTTTTCATTAGTGTTTGTAACAGGACAACTTACTGAAAACCGGAGCTCATGAATTCAGAAAGAATATCTGACCAGGGAGCTTCAGAGCTCCTCCCATATCTGTAGAGCTAGGAATACAGGATTATGTCGTCATACCTGACTTTTCACATGGCTGCTCTACATCCAAACTCAGGTCTTCAGATTTGGATGACCATCTGTTACTGAGCATCTCATCTTCAAACTTCTGAGAATTTTCATTCATCTTCCTTTTCTCACTTCTAACCAGATGACTTATGTTTTGTGTTCTTTGTAAGACTCAGCATGTCTGGAGTGACTCCCTCCAGTGTCCTGTGTGGTTCTCAGGCTTCTGTAATCTCTGCGTGCCTTTCTGCAGTGTAAGGTTGAGAACAGGTGTTCTCAGTTGAATTACTTTCTGAAGACAAGAAACAGTTGACTTGACCAATTTCTCATAACTACCTGTCTTACTCTCGTGTTGCTTGCCCATTATGCTAGTGCTTGATGAATGCCTGAATTATCGATGTGGTTCTCTTGGTGTTCTTGTCTTCTAGTGAGAATTCTACACATCCAAACCTCACATGGAAAATATACCAATTCTTTTCTGCCTACTTTCTTTCCAGTGAAACTTCAGGGATGCTTATGAGTTCAGATAATGCAGATTTTACTTTTTTTCTGCCGCTATTATACCAACATTAGCTGTTGGCATCTTATTAAATAATATAAGCATTTTCCCTTAGTTGTAGCTATTGTGGCATCTCCTTTCACAAGCTGTTTCAATGTGTATGAGAGCATAAATGGGCCCTTTCTGCTCTAGACTTTGCTAATTACTTTGTGAGTTATAATTGAGAGTGTTTCTTTCCGTACTCAGAGTACTGATGAGCTTAAGAAATTATGATTCCTAGCTTGGGTGGAAAGAGGATCTATTTCCAATTCTTTGCGTTTCCTATGTGGAACCACTGTTTTTTTTTTGTTTGTTTGTTTGTTTTTTCCTATTATTTGTAGTGAACTAATAATACCTTCATAATTACCTTTAAATAATAGTTAAAGAATGTTCTTTTGAATTGTAAGAATATGATTTATTGTATTCATAAGGGTTTATTATAGGCGGAGACTGCTCATTCATTCCCTGCCACTCAGACTGGAAATAATCACACAGAAACTGTATTAATTGCAACCCTTTTTGGCCCATTATCTTAGGCTTCTTATTGACTGACTCTTACATCTTAACTTATCCCATTTCCATTATTCTATATTTTACCATGATTGACAAGGTTCTGTCTGGCAGCTCATGCTTTTCTCCTTCAGCAGTTAAATGCTATCTCTCTGACTCCGCCTACTTTCAGTTTACAGAATTCCTGCCTTGCTCTATTCTACTCAGTCTATGGACCCAAAGCAGTTTCTTTACTAACCAATGGCAATAAAACATATTTATAAAGTACAGAGGGGAACCCCACATCAGTTTATGGGTCTTATAAATCTAAAAGCATTGAGATGTAAATTGTTGATATTTCTCAGCATATATAATACCTAGATTTTTAGTTTGCCATGTCTCAGCAGTAAATCTAATTTGCAGTGGCTGAAAAGACTAACACGGCTAACTGTCAAGAGAAAATTCTGTCTTCCCTTCAAGAGTAAAGAGGAAATTTTTCTATATGTAAAACTTGAACAACATTGCTCTAGAGCTTAGAGTAGATGAAGAATTCTGAAGTGTAAGTACAAGTCTAGGTAAGATTAAGGTAATTATGCAGACATGAAAAGTCACATTGAATACAAAGATTTATTGCTTAAGCCTAATCCTCAGGATAATAGAACACTAGCACAATTCATTGAAATAATGAAGGGCCCATTCCTTAGGCCTTATGTAAAGCAATGTTTAAAGCTCAAGAGAAGCTAAAGAGTATGCTTGACATAACCTGAATATTAAATACTATTTCTACTTTTGAAGATATCCATTTGAATATAAGCTTAATATCATCAGATTATAAGTTCATAATAGCTAATGAATTATTTTATTAGGTTAAATTGTATTCATAAATTCCCCCAATGCACAAACACCCAAGGGCACAGTAGAGTTGATACTACTATATTTCGACAATACATTTCTAATTTTATTGTTTTCCTATTATTCAGGATACCTCTTGAATGCATGCATAGAAGCATACAAAAAGAAGTAAAAATTCTTGCTTATCTCTGAGTACAAATACATGCATACTCATTAGTTAAGGTAAATACTCAGTGATTAAAATACTGATTGCTCTTCTGGAGGACCTGATTCACATGGTTGCTGAAAACTATCAGTAACTCTAGTCCCAGGAGATCCAATCCCTCTCTTGCTTCTCTAGGCACTGAAACTGTATGGTTTACAGACATTCAGGAAGACAACTTATATACATGAAATTAAGTAAAATAAAACATATTTTAAAACATCTGATGAATACAAAGTACAGATTATAGTTATATCAAAAATAAAAGGAAAGGAGACAAATTTTATTTTGCTAGGTATGTGCCTGGTATTGTTACACCATAACTTGCCTTAAAACTCTCAGAATACATTTTTGAAAGGGTTGGTTCCACGATCAACATTCAACCTGAGTCAGACACTAGTAAATGATAGTTTCAAAATAGGCTGTTTGTTGATTTCTAATTTTATATTTAAAGGATAAGCATTGTTATGGCAGGATCAGAAAGATAAATAGATGGGGTTTGACTTCAAAGACACTAAGTTTCTTCTAAAATCCCAGAAAACGGAGTTCAGAAGGGAGAAAGTCATCAAATAATAAAATTCTTTCAGGGACCATCAAATCAGCTCTTGACCAGAGAGAATGGAGTACAAGCACACTGGCAAACTCTCACACTGGTCATCTAACAGTGAAACAACTTGAGCTGGGATTGAAAATTACCAAGTCACTGATGTCTGTGGCTGGGAGAATCAATCAAATGAGGTATAAAAATGCCTCATATCAGAGCCAAGGGACTCTTTATAAAATAAACTTTGATTAAAATTCAGCCTAGAAATCAGCAGGAAGCTTGACTATCCCCCAGCAACACTCAAGGCAATGAAAGAGTTGTCTGAAACTTATATACGCAGCTACCAGATAGTGAAGAAGTAGGAAGATCTGCGATTTAAAGATACTGGATTGCCCTAAACTACCACACGTCTGGAAAAGATAACATTTTTTTCTTTCCCTAAACAATGTCCTTCCTGAAGCTACTGTCTGATGACAGTCATTAGGAAAGTAATTAAGAATCAGATTTAAATAGGTGAATATACTAAATTCAATCTAAGTATAATAAATCTTTGGAATATGTATGTCTTAAAAATAAGGCTACATATTTGGATAACATCTTTTATTGTTAACATACCATTAAATGTAAATATTTGAATGAAAACAATTTTGACACTGGAATTTATTATATAATAAGACACATAGTCCCTAGAAACAGTTATTTTGTTTTTTTAAATTTTAAAACACACATTTAAGCACAATATATAAAACCAAGTGCACTAAATTATGTGAAAAGTATCCTACATTTAAAAAACTCTTTTAAATATAGTTTTGAGATAATTAGATTTCAAATCTATCTTCTAAGGAGAATTCTTCCCTCCCTCCCTCCCAACCTCCCTCTTTCCTTCTTCCTCTCTATCTCACGAGGTTATATCACTATACATCTCAGGTTGGCCTAAACTCTCAGTCTGTACATCTAAAATGCATCAATCTGTGTCAAAAACCTAAGACCCCAAAACTGAGAACAAAGTTGCCTGAAGCTAGGTATTGTGGATTCCAGAAGAAAAGCAGCTGACCCTTATCTCAGACACCCCTTGGATACAAAGACACAACGGCCCCAATAGTTGTCTAAAGAAAACAGTTGACCTCCTGATGCATCCTTCTTTCCCATTCTTTAGACTTATCTACGAAAAGTCCACCTTGAATCATGCAATCTCCCTTCTCTTGAATTGTCATCATTGAGTCCAATGACCTCACGCTCACATGGTCAGAGATAGAGAACCTCTCTGGTATTAAGTAAAGCCTGTTCTAGCAGTTTGAGGTTCACTTTTCTTGTTTCCCTACACGCTGAATTCTTACAGCACTTGCTCAGCCTCCCCGAGGACTGGGATAATCAACTGGTATGACCATACTCATCTTAGAAGGCTATTTCATTTAAAAAAAAAAAACAACAAAAAAAAAACTTTGCCTCTACACATCTGCTTCAGTACTAAGCGTTGGTGTTTTCAAGTATGATTCTACTTCAACATGTATGCCAGCATAATCAGTTCTAATACACCGTCAGTACTGTTTCTTTTTCCTCACAGATAGAACTTTGTCTAAAAAATAATATTAATTGTACATATTTGTGAATCTACCTGTGAAAATTTCATTTTGGAACCCAGGGGAATTTTCTCACACATAACAACAACAACAACAAAAACAAAAACAACAACAACAACAACAACAAAAAACCCAAAAAACAAAGACCAAAGGATTTTCATTTCCTTTACCATTGAAGCAGCTCCTCTTTCATTATGTAGCTGACTGCAATCAACATTCTGAGTTCCAATCAGTGTTACTTAAGATTAGTTTGGTATGTAAAGCAAAGGGAGCCAAGGCTAATAAAAATGACTGTTAAACAAGTATGTTTTACTCTTAATTGTATAAAGATTATGACAAAATTTCCATGATTGGAGCAGCAGTTTAGAGAATTAATAAAGCACATTCTTCCATGATGCCAGGTCACTTTAATAGCTTCCACTATAGGCTGGCTGTGTGGTAGAGAAGGATTGCTTTAGACATGGTCATGTTATCTTCGTTGTGGAAAACATGATGAGAAATAAAAGACAAAGAAACAATTTAAAGTTGGATATCTCTGGTCAGAATTTCATAATTTGACAATAAGAATCCACTAGGGTTGACACACATAGGCTTTATTCTAAGCAGTCATTAGACAAAATAAAATTTAATTATACAGGTTATACTGATATATAATGATAGTATACTGATTATACTACTTTATTTCTACAAATTTCTTCCTTTTGTAAATTATCAAATGACTCACTGTTTCAGCCACCACAAACTCAGAGGATTTCAATCAATAGAAGGATGAAGAAAGAGCTATCCTCACTTACTATCCCTTTGTACATAAGAAAATACTGTTTTCAACTAAACCTCAGGGTATCTGGATTTGCAACTCATTGGGCATAACTAGGTCTCATAAGCACCTGCAATAGCAAGAACAGAACATATGTAAAAGCAAGGACAAATAAAACAAAAAATTTCATAGCTAATCCAACTAAAGTTTTAACTACTAGAGTAGGAACATTGGTGTTAAACTGAAATTTCAGTTCTGTTCATAAACAAAATTTAGAAAAACTACTTGTTAAGGCAGTCATACTGTTTACCACTGTAGCAATATTTTGCTAGTATAATGTATAACTTTGATGAAATAGATACTAAAATAAGAAAATAGCAAAAACTTTGTTTGTAAATAGTATAAGAACTGAAAATATAGCCCAGCAGCAGTGGTGCATGCCTTTAATTCCAGCACCTGGGAGGCAGAGGCAGGGAGGTCTCTGTGAGTTCAAGCCAGTTTGGTCAACAAGAGCTACTTCCAGGACAGGCTCCAAAGCTACCGAGAAACCCTGTATTGAAAACAAAACAAAACAAAGAAACAAAAAAAGGAAATAAAAATATAAGTGAGAAAATATATTTCTAAATATTTACTGAATAAGATGTTTATATATGTTATAGACTTTTCAAATTGTGATAAACCGAATATAACATAGAGATAATATGTGACATAGTTCAAATTTTTAGAAAAAATATGTCAATATTTTGAGAAAGTAAATATAAGAGAAAACAAATAACCTAAGAATTCAGCTTTGGAATAAACATGTAAATAAAAGCAACAGAAGATACATGATAAGACAAAATTAATTACTTTTAGTAAACTTAGGACAATTTTATAATTAAACATATTAACATAAATTAATACATTCTTAAATTGATTAAACACTATGACCATGACCCTAAAATGCAGTCACCTGTAGAAAAGAGAGTTCTGTGCCTCTTATAGACAGTGACATGACCTAAATTTCTACAACGCTGAACTGCCAACACTCAAGGAGTCCAGAAATTCATGAATATCTTCCACATACTTTTGAGAATCTATGGCCATCTATCTACTAGCTCTCTCATAAACTTGCCTATAGCCTACCTAAGTGGTGGTGATTTGAAAACCTATTCACACATCAACACTGAGTGTGTTTTTTTCTAGTTTGTTTTTCTATTGCTGTGTTAAACACCATTACCATAAACAAGTTGGGACAAAATGGACTTACTTATTTTACAAACTGTGATCCATCATTGCAGGAAGCCAAGTCAGGAACCAAAGACAAACAATTGAAGTAGAAACCATGGAATAACACTGCTTAGCAGCTGACTCCAAGACTCACATTCAGCTAAGGCTCACTCATGCTCAGCCACCTTTCCTGTTCAGCCTGCTTAGGAATCGTACCACTTACACCTGGCTGTGTCTTTCTATATCAATACAAATCAGGGAAATATTTCACAGACATTATGGTGGGTCAATCTGGTGGACACAATTCCTTAATTGAAATTTCTTCTTCCCAGGTATGCCTAGGTTTGTGTAAAGATGATCTAGATTAACAAGTACATGCCTCAAGACTGAACAAGCACAACTGAGCAGGTCCAAAACCTTAAAATATGGGTTAACAGAAAACAGAAACTTAAAATTCTACCTGACAAAGGTGGAACAAACCAAAGACTCTGCAAAAGTCCAGAAACACACGTGCTGTCACAAAAACACAGGACACACACACATACACACTCAGCGAGAGAGAGGGAGAGAGGGAGAGAGAGAGAGAGAGAGAGAGAAAGAAAATATGTTTCTTCCAAAAATCTGGAGCTCCCATAATGAAATTCCCTGAGGAAAACAAAATATATGATATACAAGAAAATGAATACAAAATAGTAATTGTGAAATTTTTTTGCTGTCATAATTTTTTAATTAATTAATTAATTTATTAAAGATTTCTGCCTTCTCCCCGCCACCACCTCCCATTTCCCTCCCCCTCCCCCATCAAGTCCCCCTCCCTCATCATCCCTAAGAGTAATATGGGTTCCCTGCCCTGTGGGAAGTCCAAGGACCACCCACCTCCATCCAGGTCTAGTAAGGTGAGCATCCAAACTGCCTAGGCTCCCACAAAGCCAGTACGTGCAGTATTGCATGCTCACCTTCCTGGACCTAGATAGAAGTGGGAGGACCTTGGTCTTCATGTAGAGCAGGGAATTTGGACTGCTCTTCAGTATCCAGAGGGAGGGGGAGTGGACTAGGGGGAGGAGAAGTGGAGTGGGGATAGGGGGAGGGGAGCAGGGGGAGGGGGCAATATGTGGGAGGAGGGGGAGGGAAATGGGAAACGGGGAGCAGTTGGAAATTTTAAGTAAAAAAGAATAAAAAAAAAAAACCATTGCCATTGTTCTTGAGTTCTCAGTAGTCCTCATTGTCCGTTATGTTCAGCAAGTCCGGTTTTATCTCATGCTTTTTCAGACCCAGGCACAAAAAGGATAAAAATAAATTCAGTGAAGACAATTAGTAACAAGTAAACTGATGAATTAAATACAGAAAATAATTTGAGTTATAAAGACAGCTTAATAAAAAGAAATTCTGAGGGAAACTGAAAATAAATCTTGAATAAAAACTCAATGAATGATATTAAAATCTCAAGGTAAAGCCAGTTTAGAATGTTACAAGTGGAATAAAGGATATTAGGGAGGATAAAAATGTAGAGGAACTGAATCACTCAGTCAAATGATAAAGCTAGACAAACAAACAAAAGCAGTAAACAGAATGGTCAGGAGTAAGCATATATGTGCAATTTATATACAGATGTAAATTAGGTTAATAAGATTCTATAAAACAATATCTTTAGATGATAAAAATATTGATAAATGATAAGAAAACTTTTATTATAGTGAACACAGAAATAATGCCTGAGATAATCACTATTATCCACATACACTATAATTGAATTTGTTCCATCCAATATAATTCAGAATGATGGGTTTCCCTTGAATATGACCTTTACATGGTTCCTGAAACTCAAATCAGTGAGATTGTACAGATTACAAATAAATAACTAATCCTATAAACAACAAATGCCAATGTGTATCAAAAGATTAACATTCAAGCATTATGATGAGGCAAAATAATCCATGTTTTTCTTTATCCCCCCACATATAAACAAAATTTATAAATCCCATAGATACATATTCCATGAAATAGCTTGAGATAGAGCTGTTCAGAATAGCTAACTCCTCTTGCAGAAATTATAGGGATCATTTTAAGAATGAATATCAGTTACTCTGAGCCAGGGCAGGTAAACCAAATTATTAATGTTAGATAAGTTTATTGTAGGCCCAATAACAACTCTAAGGCAATTTTAAAAGAATCATTTGTTTTTATTTTATACGCATGTGTGAGGGCCTGCACTTGTGTATGTGGGCCATACGCATGCCTGGTAGCCAAGGAGGCCAGAAGGGAGTGTCAGATCAACTAAATCCTCAATTTCAAATGGTTCTGTGCTGTTAGGTGGGTGCAAGGAAGAGGAAGTGGATCCTTTGCAGGAAGAGTGAGTGCCCTTGATCACTGAGGCACTTCTCCAGTCATCTACACCAGTGTCTTCAAGTTGAAAAAATTATTTTGCCGTTAGTCTGGAACATTAAATATGTAAATTCTGAGGAGTAATCAAGGAAAATTTCCCCAACTATTTAAACTGAGAAACATAACGGTATTTCAAATAGAAGTTTGAACCACAGGGTGATACAAATATATCAGTGGAATAAAACAGAATTGCTGGGATTAACAAGTCCTGGCCTTCAGTTGCTTTTCCCTCCTAGAAACTTCTAATATAAGTTACTAGAAGCTGTGCCTAGTTAGAGGATCAGAGGATCACCTACCTGTTGACCATTAACTGCAGTGTATTTAAGTCTACACGGTGTTAATAAAGATGGGCTTTCTGAACCAGCGTTTGGAGCTGTGTGTGTCAATCTGTCTCTCAGCCTCCCGCCCCTTGTCCGAAGCTCGGGAACTGGGTGCCAGCGCACAGAGCTCAGACGTGGGGGCGCTGTGCTCGGCATTTGGAGGTCTCCACCGAGATAGCGGCAATTGGAAATCCCAGCCGAGATATCAGGAAAGGGAACGCTGAAAGACTTGTGACACTCTGTCTATGAGTGCTGAAACTACCAAGTTCTGATATATGTACGGAGAGGGGAAAACCTTGCTTCAGTTGTATATTTCATAGATGCCCTTCAGGCTCCAATGGATAGTTCCAATCCAGTGGTCTCATAGACATCCTCTGATACACATAAAGGGTCACAAAATAGAACCAAAAGTCAGGAGTCTGGGTAACAGAGTGTTAGGGATGGGAAGGTTGATAAGGAAAGGAGTAGAGAAATAAAAATTGGGAAAGAATACTCAGGATCTCTTGTATACATATATGAAGCTGTCAAATAACAAAAGTTATTTAATAAAAAGTTGGCTGTTTTTTGAGACATGATTTATGACTGTTATTTATTGTATATTGTTTATTGGATATTGTTGATAAAAGTCATTTAGCTTCCTTATTTAATGCAGTAAGGCCATAAATCTTTAAGAAATATGATTTGCTCATACACATTTTACCTTGATAACATACTATAAAACATTTTGGTTACATTTAAAACATCTTTATTTCCTGACCACATTGATTCTGTATTTTTGAAAATGCTTACCTTTTAAGAAAAGATACTGAACATAGCTGAAAGACATTGTTTAAGTTCAGATCAGGATCACAGAGGGAGGATGATGTTTTAATTGTCCAATAATGTCTTTATGTTTCCCTCACACTTACAGAAATCTCATTGAAATTTGACGCACTCTTAGTTAGTTGCTGGGAGTTGGGAAAAAAATGTTGTTCACAGAAATTTTGCCATAATATCAATTCTTCCACATCAGATTATATTTATTCTATTGTGCAACAGGTCAAATATCCCTTTCTAATGAACATTTTGCATGTCTCACATAGTTTAGTCATGAATGACATATTTCTGACAGGAGTAAACATGAACCTCCTATGCTGGTATGCAGTAACTAAATCATTGCAAACTAGTCACTCTCCTTTAATATCGAAAGATTATTAGACAGCATGTTTCCTGATGAATACTACCTCAGAACTCTGAATATATATTGAGTGGCAGTCCACTAGGCAGATACTACAGTATGGAAGCTCCAGCTATCCCAACATTTGAAATTATGTTTCAAATTATTCTTCAGAGAATGTTTCTAATTAGTAGGTGTTTGCTAAAAAAGAATATACTTTGAGCTTCAGGGGGAAAGTATTTATTAGAAATATTTGGATATTGTAGAACACATCTGTAATTCTACCACTCAGAAGATGAGACAAGAGGACTGCAAGGTTATGGCCAGCATGGACTTTACTAATAGACCCTGTCACAAAAATTAATGAATTAAAGTATATTGATTCAAACATGCAAACTTAACTTGATGAGTGAATATTTAATCACTTCACTGCCTTGCATCTGAGTAGTAAATTTCTGCATATTATTTCTATGTAATAAAGTATACTTGTGCCAAGAATTTATTATAAATGATGTTTATTTATTGTAAATTTATTATAAATGATGTCCTGGTTGGGTTTTTGTCAACTTGACACAAGGTAGAGTCTTTTGGGAAGAGGGACTCTCTATTGAGAAAAATCCCTCATCACATTGAACTGCACGCAAGCCTGTGAGTGTTTTCTTGCTTAATGACTGATAGAAAAAGCTACCCCGCTGCGGGAGGTGCTTTCTTTGGGCAAGTGGTCATGGTCATGAATTATAAAGGAAAGCAAACAGAGCTGAGCAAACATGAGGGAAACATGAGGGAAAAGCAAACGTGAGGGAAAAGCCAGAATGCAGCATTCCTCCATGACTTCTGCTTCAGTTCCTGTCTCCAAGTTCCTGCCCTGCTTGCATTCCTGTACCGACTACACTCCTGGATGTACTGTTACCTGGACTTCTAAGATGAAATAATCCCTTTCCTAGCCAGGTTTACTTTGGTCATGCTATTTTATCATAACAATAAAAGCCCCAGCAAGGCATAAATTGACTCCAGATTAGTGGTATAATGCTGCGACAGATCTGACCTTCTCTTTTGAGTATAGATACCATGATGTTAATTGAACTCTGGGCTGGAAATGCATGGCGTGCTCAGGGCTCATGCAGATGTGCTGTAAGAGCTTGGAAGTTAAGAGTGTTGATTATCAATGCAGGAAATGGAAGCCTGACTTGTGCAGTTTCAGAGAGAAGCAAAGATTCTATCAGAGCCATTTATATGATATTCTCAATTAAGAATCTGTGGTTGTGGTCATGTGGAAGTGAAAAATTGGCTATAGTTAGCAAGAGAAAAAAATCCACTAAAGTGAAACCGTTGCTTGGCTTGGACAGCTCCTGATTTTCTGGTCAGCTGGGGCGGAAGAATCAGGTGTGCTTAGAAGAGAGCAGCATATTTGAGGCAAAGATCTGGGAAATGTTTCTACGTGACTAGCTCATAGAAGCTGTGGTCCAGAGGGAACCAAGGTTTACTTTTCGCTAGCAAGGAAACTTGGCTAAGAGTCTTCCAGAGAGTACTTCTTTTGAAGCCATGAAGAAGTCATAGAGAGCAACCGGGGCTTGGTACCATATGAAGCCAGGAGGAGTCATTGGTGAAGGTGTAACCTCAGTTGCAGTAGGAGCCTCAGGGTTGAAGTGGTCATGGAGAGAAGTTGAGGCTTGGCACCATGTGGTAGGGTGAGAGTCTCTCAAGACAGGCCAGAAGACAGACTAATGGTGAAGGGATAGTCCAATTACTTTGGAGATACTGAGAGAACAACAGCAGCTGTAGCAAGGAGTCAGACTTAATTGACGAGACAGGTTCATGTTCTTTGGGTGGCAGAACTGGAGAAAAAGAGCCGAGCCACAAAGGCCCTTTCTAGGCAGATCCCGAGTCCCAAAATCTGACACTGACGCTTACACTGTTGAGCTCCTGTTTTGCTTTGATCTGACTGTAACTATGTCATGATTCTTCCACATTGAAATAAGAACATATGTAAGTTTCTATTTCTTTTCTCCTCTTTTATGTTTTTTAAAGAGTCCACAGTTGAGAGACTGGATATTTTAGAGAGGATTTACACTTTGAAAGAGACATCAGATGTTTTAAAGACACTGAAATTTTTAAAGTGTTTGAATTTTTAAAGACTGTAGGGCTTTTAAAACTTGGAATGCATTTTATATTGAGATACTGATATCACAAGAACATGAGCTTTTAGGGATAAGTAAGAAAGCAAAGTTCGTAGTTTTAATAGGAAAGTGTTATGTGCCAAGTTCATAAGGGGTCAATTGTCCTGTTTTTTGTTTGTTTGTTCTTTTTCTTTTATCTTTTTAAGTTGACACAAAATAGCCACTTGGCAAGAGAACACTCTCAATTGAGAAAAGATCTGTGGTTTGTTGGTTGCCTGTGATGTTTTTAATGACTGAAAGGCTCAGCTCCCTGGGGTAGTGGCATCCCTCCCAGGTGATACCTGTTGGTATCATAGCTTAGCAAGCCATGAAGCGCAAACTAAAAAACAGCATTCCTCCATGATTTGTGCTTAAATTCCTACCTCCAGGTTACTGCCCTGACTTCCCTCAGTGATATGCTGTTACTTAGATATATAAGATGAAATAAATCCTTTCCTCCTAGAGTCTTTTACGCCTTTTGTTTCATCAGAAATAATAATCCTAACTCAGACCAATATTAAGACTGTAGAACCATGCAAAGAAAATCATCTATGCTGCCTATCCAGGAACCCACACTGTACAGGGTGACAAAAGATCCTTAAGGGCTATCAGGAGAAGATCAATTGAAAGTGTAGTCAGTAGTTTGTGTATCTACTAGCACTAACACCCATGCTAAG
Source organism: Chionomys nivalis (assembly GCF_950005125.1). NCBI lineage: Eukaryota > Metazoa > Chordata > Mammalia > Rodentia > Cricetidae > Chionomys > Chionomys nivalis. Next base: position 56,162,254 of record NC_080095.1, read on the forward strand.
CATTTTCCACTCATTGCTTTAAATAAAATTTAACCTTTGATGATATCAGACCAGTATGGTTATCTGTTGGAATGCCCATTTGGAAGCGTGTTCCTTTAACACATATTCTCTGGAGGCAGAGAAGGCTGCCGGGATGAAGAGGTTCTTATTCTTACATTAAGTTTTAAAATTTGATGATCTTTATATTTTGATACAATTCTATGATACTACCTACAGGTTCTAGGTGTTGACTTACTTTAATTGCAAAGCCATAATTAGACAAAATACATGTTAATTGCAAAACCATAATTAGACAAAATATATGTTTCTAATGGTCACAATAATATTTTGAAATTTCTCCTACTTAGGGATATACTGCTATGAATCATGTAGGTATAGTACAGAACATGAAACATATTCAAGGAACCCAGTAAAGAACTTTAATCTGATATTACAAACAGGTGCTTAAATCATTGCATTTTGCTGATAGATCAGAAGTAGAGAAATGAGGGGCAAGACAGAGAAGAGAGAGAGAGAGGGAGAGAGAGGGGAGAGACGGGGGAGAGAGAGAGAGAGAGAGAGAGAGAGAGAGAGAGAGAGAGAGAGAGAGAGAACAGAACACAGAAACTGAAATTAGAAAGCCATCAGCATTCCAGAAAGTAAATCATTTTCATTAACTTTCACGTGTGTAGGCAAGGTTGTGTTATTTACCTTACTAATGGTTGTTACTGATGGTTGTTCAGGTCTTTTTCGGGGGACATAGAGCTGAGCACCTCTCCACCTCTCACCTATATCTCTGGGAAGCAGTAGCCTTGAGAACATAACTCACTCCATCTGTGTTATATGTTTTGATCCTAGCAGTTGAGGGACAGCAGGCAAAAGACTCCGAAGCCCTGGAGAGCTGGAGCAGTCAGACAGCAAAGCAAATAAATATTCAGCAAAAACGATTCCTTCCATCTCCTCTGTTGATTTCCATGATGCGCTGTGAAATGCATGTCATATGCCTTGCGTCATCTGACGCTTGAAGCTGTTGCAGAATCTGGCTGATAGTTTGAACTTTTGTGACTTCACAATATTGGTAATAATATGCTTTTGATATTTTTTCCATTTAATTATACTGAACAACGCTGGCTATCTGATATGTTAAATTTTGCATGACTCATCCTGCATGCACAAACATGGTATTGGTATGAACATTTCTCCAAAAAATACTAAGATGAACTTTCAATCGATGCTGTCTTCAAATTGCTTATTAGCTGTTCACTTGTTATTGCTGCCTCTGGGAGTTTTTGTTGTCAATGTTGCTATTGTTTTTGTTTTTCCTGTGTATTTGTTGTGACAAATGAGAAGAGAATGGGGTGTTCTTATTTCACACTTTTGTAGCCTGATAGAGTATTCAAGCTGTAAAACGGGTATGATGTGGCAACCTTAGCATTGATAGGGGATCTATATAAGTCTCTTAGGTCCTCATTTTACTGATATTTATGCAGCATATAAATATATTCAATATTTTAAGGGTATGCAGATTGAATTATGTGAAATAAAAATTCTGCTTTCCGAGTCATGAAAGATTGATGAGTTAATGGCTGAGAAGGAAAGGGGAAAGAATAGCTGTAAATTATAAGTTGGTGATGGTGAATAAAGGAGAAAGAAGCAGGTGTTAGGACTGTGTTCTCTCAAGTCATTTTCCAGATCAGCATGCATATCTGCAAGCTTTCCTCCAAGTATGTGCACTGAAACTGTGGGGAAGACAAGAGAGCCCTGCTTTCTAGGTTCATGACTGAAGTTCTTTGTCCAAACAGAAGGCTAACCATAAAATAGGAATATTAATTTGTTCAATAGGTAATACAACTTTATTTATGTTTTATTTAAGCTTTATTTATTTTAATTGTGCAAACCTGAAGATTGTGTGTGTGAACGCAGGCGTGCCTGCAAGCATGCCTTCGTGTGTGTGTGTGTGTGTGTGTGTGTTTGCATGTAACATGTTTATCTGTGTCATGAAGATCAGAAGGAGGCATCAGGTTAGAAAACTGTGGGCCTGGGAATTGAGTCCCGGTCCTCTGCAAGAGCAGAAAAGCTCTTAGCAGTTGGACCATCTCTCTCCAGTCCATAGACAGCTTTAGAAGCAAAGGTTCAAAGATATTTGGAAAGCTTATTTCATACTAAATCATTGACAAGTTGTAGAGAAATATGTCCAGATAAAGATGGTATGATGAAATAGTAATAAAGCAGGCAAGGATTTAGCAAAACATGTTCAGTTAGGTCCTTCTTACGTTCCTGTTCAACATGTATCTCCAGGTCAGGTCTTATAACCTACTTTTAGGGGAAGATTACATGTGTGTCATGTGTCTACTTCAGGAGCAGAGGAATTCTTTCTAGTCAACACAGTCTGTTTCATGTGTGTGAGGTCAGGAATGAGAAAAAGACTGAGGGAACAGTCAACTTCTCTCAATATTTATACTTTAGGTAATGTGATCCTGAACCACTGCGTGAAGTTGGGATGTATTTCATAGTCTGTGTACGTCCCAGGTCCTGCACATTGAACCATGTGGAAAGGAGATTTGAGAAGACAGTTGTGAAATGTAATTAAGGATATTGTCAGCTCTCTGAGTCATATCAGACGCAGGTATGCTTAGGAATGCTAGCTCTTGTCATCATCAATTCCCTTCTCCAGCGTCACCATGTAATAAAACCAGCTAATCTGAATTATCAATCCTATCACGAACTCCAATTCTTGGTATTTGGATTTAGAAAAATCTAATTTTGTTCAGTTAAGTGTATTTGTTGTGCAGTTCATAAAATTTGCATCCAACACTGTTCTCCCATTTATTCCATTCCTTAATACCTGCCATTCCGGTTTCAGAGAGGAGACATGGCCTTCAGGAAGTAATAAGAGTCATGTGCAAACTAGGCAACATTTGGCAGAGGAAAAGATTTGTGAAGTCTTTTGTGGTGTTGGTACACAATGCCCTTTTTGGATTTAATTAAGGACTTAATTCTCTTTGAAGTGCTCTTCTGATATCTGAATCCAGATACATTACTTTACAAACAAAGCTAAGTCCTCAGGAGAAAGTCATGTGTTTTTGGTCTATTATATTCCTAACCTGGCTTCATGCACATATTGAAAAGCAAAAAGAGTTACAAAATTTTAAAGAACTACAAAAACATCTTCACTTGTACATCTGCTCTCTGATACTCAAGGCTTAATAGTCAGTGTTTTATTTTAGCTAGCAAGAGGCTTGTTGTTTTTTTTTAAAAAAAAAAACAGAAAAATTTTTTTGTGCTGAATGGACTGAGTCCACTTTGCCTATTTTCAGTCTTTATACATCAAAGTGAATTCATTCTACAGATTCCTCAAGATTTCCAGGTGATAAAAAGGTGAAATATTATGGCTCAGTGCATCAGATTATGGTCGGAGCCTCATGTGAATTTGTACTTCACTAATAAAAACATCTTAACATATTTTATAATTTCTCAAGTTCTGCTATTTACTCCATCGGAGGCTTCAAAGCCACATTGACAAAGAGACTGATGGGGTCACTGTACAGGAACATTGTTGGCAAGGAATGAATTCCAGTCAATTAGGCCTATTGAGATATGGAAAAGAAATGGTGGCATTTGGCGAGAACTAGGGCTCTCAGAGTTAGAAAGAATTGGGTTGTTTGTACCAGGCAGGAAAAATCTGAGGCTGAGGACAAGGAAAACTGAGTTCCCCTCTACGCGCTGATATAACACAATAACCCTTTCCCCATAGAAGCAAAGGGCAGAAGGGAGGAGGCTGACGCACATGTACTCAGTTGTAATTCCAGAAAGCTTCGGTCTGCCATTGCAGATAAATATGGCTGTATAGCCAGAAAGGCATGACCAACCTTCTAACATTGCCACATGACATGCCATCTGAGCTCACATCAGAAATGGTATAGTTAAGTCACATATACCACACACACACACATAGAATTGTGAAAAAATACATGTTTTCACTGTTTGCATTGGTTTGGCTTTTTAAAAACATCCTATCTTGGAACAATACAATATGTATCATTTTTCAATTCAGTTTCTTCAACTTAGTAATATATTTAAAAGTTTCATTAATTGAATTTATGATTTGAGATCATAATTAGTTACATAATTCCCCTTCATTTATTAATTTCACTTTTTGTAAACATTGTGTTAAAAATTATGAATCTTGTTGTCTTTCTGCCTCAGTTTCTGCTGTTCCCTTAATGTTGCTTCAATCCAATTCCAAGCTTACCTGCATCTCATAGGATCAATGGTAATGGATCATTTAGAAGAGATTACATAATATACAGAGTTTTATAAGGTATAGTCCACATTTTCTTCCTCTTCAAACTTTGTAAGCATTCATTCATGCTGTGCTTTTTTGCAATCATGAGCATCTGGTTATGATGCTGACTCTGAACAGTGACATTCTTCATCTTTGTTCCAACTGTGGTATTTCAGGAAATATTTCTAAGAATTTTCTCAGCTCATTATTACTACAGTAAGTTGCCAGTTGTCATTTATCAGATTAAGGATATGTCCTCCTTTTTGGCTGGGAGGTTTTATCAGAAAACATGCCACATTTTTAGCAGCATATTTTTGTTGCTAGACTGAGCAATATTTACCATTAGCCTGTTCTCGGATATTATAATTGATTTTCCAAGACTACTATATCATTTTGTAGTCACTCTTGATCTAGACCTCCCAGTATTTTGTTTGGGATGTGCTCCCTTTCATCTGTATAAATTTTTTTTATTGTATTAGGATGTAGTATTTACATCAATACTTTATTGTACCAAACTTGATAAAAAATAGTTTCATATTTTAAGTTCACGTGTTTTGTATATAGTTTAAATAACTTATTTCATAAAATTTTTATGTTTTTTTCTGTAATGCCATTGATTGTGGTGTTTATAAGTAGATCATTAAATTTTAGTATGGTTACTGCAGATATTTCTCTCCATTTTAAATGTTATGCCTCTACATATTGACTCATTACTATTTTATTTCAAAACTTTTATATCAAAGGTTTTTTATATGATTTTTTTGTTCCTGGTTTATAAATCCTCTTTTTCAATAAAGTCTTAGGCAGTGATTTGTGTCCAAGAGTGTGAAAGAGAAAGAGCAGAAGAAGGAAAGAAAAGAAAGAAGGGATTGAGGAAGGGAGGGAGGAAGAAGAAATGGTCTTAGTGTATGTTTTGGAGAAGGGTAATGGGGTCTTGACTTAGGAACTTGAGCTTGCCGGGTGAGTACTATTTATCATTGCACTATATCGCAGGCAACCTGTTTACTCTGATTTTTAGACACTCTATGTAGTAAAAGCAGACCTTAAACTGATGATGTTCCTGCTTCAGACCCTGAAGAACCTGGGATTAAAGATTCCCATCAGCATAGGTTCAGTTTCTATTACTGAAATTTTAATTTTTGTTGAGGAAAGTTCTTCCTATATTTAATACCTTCAAGACATAATGATATCTATTCTCAAATGTACGTTTTTATCTTCTTTGTCAAAAATTAAGTGGGCATGTCTTGCTAATTTTATTCACAAGTCATCTATCCTGTTCCACTGGTATATTTACGTGTTTTTGTGGTCTGTCATAAGGCTTTATCTCTGTAGCATACTGTGAGTTTTTTTTGGTTATTCCTGAAAAAAAAAATAAGAACACATCTAGCACATGATCCAGCTATTTCACTTCTGGGCATATACCCAGAGAAATCCATATTCTGCTACAGGTATATTTGTTCCCTCATGTTTATTATTGCTTTATTTTTGTTACAAATAGGACCAACCTAGATGTCCATCAAAAGGCAAATACATAATGCATAATGCTACATAAATAAAATGGAATATTGCTCAACTCTAAAGAAAAATAAAGTCACAAAATTTGCTTGTGAATAAATAGATATATAATGTTAAGTAGAGTCAAACTATCTCTAAAGAAAAAAACCCCACTTATTCCCCACCCCATGTGTGGATTCTAGGATTTTCAGGATCATGGTCTACTTACTAAGAATAAGGGATATGATTGTTCATAAGGAATAATCCCATGTACTGGGAAATGAAATCTCATGATTATAGTCCAGTTTCTGAGTCAGGCACTACTACATTGGAACATTTAGCTGGCCATCTGTTGTTCCACCATGTCACCAAAAATGGCTTATTGCTGCTGTCCACGTAGAACAGTTCTATCAGTGGGAAGTGTCAGTGCACTAATTCAGTGACTGATGGATGAATATTGGAATAGAGTCCATGGTATTAGACTCACAGACATTCTTCCTCACATCCCCATGCTTACTATGTTCATATACTCAACAGCCTACTCGCATTTGGGAGATTATTAACTGGGCAAGCCATTCTTTTCACTGGGTTTCTGGTGTGTAGTATTTTCTTTCATATTTACTTACAATGATAACTGCAAGCAGGTGTATTACGTAATCTGTAGTATGTGAACTGTAAGATCGTCCTCAGATATGAAACATATTGTCCTTTTGATCTGAAGAGGACCTCCAAGTGTGTTGGTTCTATTCTTTTGGCAAGGAGTACAACAGAAGATTGTCTCTTATTTGTACGTAGTCTATCATGTTTGACATGACCAGGATTCTAAATTTCATTAATTGGACAGGAATCATCCTTTGTAACATAAGAGAGAATCATTTGGTTTTTTCCTTGCTGCTGTATCAGCATCATTTTTATCATTAAATTATATTGACAAATTTGATAAAAATCCATGGATTACATATGCATGCACTTTTCTTGAATATATTGTTCCATCAATCCGAATGTGGATCCATATGCCAATACTTCACTCTCCATAGTGTATTATGATATGAATCTTGAGATTAGATAGTATAACTTCTTCAACCTGATTTTTAAAAGCACTTTGATGATGCCAAATGGTTCACATTTCATTCAAGCTTTAGAATCTGCTAGTCAATTTACATAAAAGTATTACTGATATTTTAATCAGAATTTAGTTTGTTTTGTAGTTCACGCTGAGAAAAAATTATTAGCAAAGATGTCAACACGTATACCTATTTTTAGGACCTATCCAATTTCTCCTGGTTTGAAATTAATATTGTATATTTTAGTATTTATTTTTATTTTACTTAGCAGCTCTAACTTCTCACATTTTAATGGTGGTTCTCCTTCTTACAAAACTTATCATATTATAAGTTGATAGTTTAGGAATATTATAAAATAGTTTAAAATTTAAAAATCTTATACTCACATGACTCTCTTTGCTGCCTCTTTACCTTCCATTTAATGTTGGCATTTCTTTCTTTCCAAATGTTGTAACATATTATTGTTAGTAGGCAATTAATTCCTATGTATTTTTAAAATGAAGATAAATATTTTAATTATCCATACATATAAAAAGCTATAACCCCATTGATTTCTGGTTTGGAAAGTTTCATATGAGAAACATGCTAATTTTCTAGTTTCCCTTATTCACTAATTAACATATAACTCTTATCCAGGTATTTTTGTATGGAAGTGGAGTATGTTGGGAATGATATACTCATGCCCATGAAGGCAGGAAGTCATTGCCCTGCATCTACTTTATTTCACTTCCCCTTGTTTATGGACATATGGTCTCTTGAATCTGGAGCCCACCAACTTAGATCACAAGCCCCAGAGTTTCTCCTGTCTCCACTTCCCCAGTGTTTGGGTTGCATGCTCACACCAACAGGCTTTTTACATGGGTTCTGACAGGTGAAACTCCAGTCTTCATACTTCTCCAGAAAGTACTTTTTTCAGACTGAGACATACATGTTCCTTTGTCCACCTAGCTACTTTTAAGATGTCCTCTTACTGAATGTTTCAATTTAATTGTTATGCTCTTAAATGAAATGTTGTCCTTACTCTTTTTGCATGACATCTGAGTTTTTAGAATTTATGCATTTACAGGTTTTATTAAATAATGTAACGATTGCAGAGTGGGCTAATGATTGCATTTAGTGTTTATTGCACGTTAAATTGACTTGTTCAATTTGTTTTGTATTCTCCCGTGTCTATTTTGGATGATAATCTTGAGTTCACTAATGTTTTTCCGTTTTCATCCATGTGAACTTTGAAGTCAGGAATCTTTTAATTTATGTGTTCTATTTTTATATTTTGTCACTTTTCTTCAAATCTGTGAACAACCATGAATTTTTTTTTTAAGTTTGTCTCTTCTAAGACCACCGTATTTTCAATTTCTGTTTAACATTGACTATTACTATTGATTTTTCTCATGGTTATGCTGAACAATTTTCTGCTACTTCTCATATATAGTTTCTCAAAGGCATCCAAATTCTGCGGACAATATTGCTGGTTATTCGAACTTTTATTTTCCCCTTCTTAAAAATGTCTATCTTCTTATGCAAGCTCAGAATTGTAGATCATCAGGATTTCTGGAAGGCCTGTTTTTAAACTTTTCCTATTTATGATTTAAAGGCTCCTCTAAGACGTGCATTAGTGCTCTCTAAAGGCTCAACCCCTATAATGCTGTCAGCTGTCACTGGATGCTCTGTAATAGCCCAATCCCTGCAATGCTATCACTGGATGCTCTGCAAAGGCCAGACCTTTGCAATGCTGCCCTTGGATGTCCTGCAAAGGTCTGAGCCCTGCAATGCTGCCACTGGATGCTCTGCATAGCCCTGACCACTACAATGATACCCCTGGATGCCTTTCACAGCCCTGACCACTACAATGATGCCCCTGGATGCCTTTCACAGCCCTGACCACTACAATGATGCCCCTGGATGCCTTTCACAGCCCTGACCACTACCATGATGCCCCTGGATGCCTTTCACAGCCCTGCCACTGCAGTGATGCCCCTGGATGCTCTGCACCTTCCTGACCACTGCAATGCTGTCACTGGATGCACTGCACAGCCCTGGCCACTGCAATGATGCCCCTGGATACCCTACAAAGTCCTGAGCCCTGCAATGTTGTCACTGAATGCCCTGCACAGGACCACTGCAATGATGCCCCTGGATGCCCTGCACAGCCCTGACCACTGCAATGATGCCCGTGGATGCTCTGCACATCCCTGACCACTGCAATGCCATCACTGGAGGTTCTGCACAGCCCTGACCACTGCAATGATGCCCCTAAATGCCCTGCAAAGGCCTGAGCCCTGCAATGCCACCCACTGGATTCTCTGAATGTTCGTTGTGTTGAGGATTATAGGAGATGCCTTCTAGCTCTGTTTGAACTCTGGGAATTAGCTTAAATCTCTCAGCCCATTGAGTTCTCCATGAATGAACAATTTCACACTAACCCCCATGCTTGAGGGAGTCCTGTGCACGTTCTAGGAGGTCCTCCTTTAGATACCTACTTTCTCATTGGTAATCTGTTCATAGTTCATACTGTAGGTACCTTAGCCTTCCCTAACTAGTCTGTTTCCTCAGTCCAGTGAGGTCAATGAGTCATTCTTTGTTAATTTTGAAGAACTTCTTTCTGTCTTTTCTGCTTGGTTTTATGGCAGTGTGTGTGTGTGTGTGTGTGTGTGTGTGTGTCTATTTATGTGAGTGTGTTTTTATGTATATATGTATTTATGTGTGTTTTTGTATAGAATTTCATTCATTTTATCTTCCTCTGCTTTTAAAATATTAACATTTATTTCACTTATTCTTTGAAGAAATATACCTGATGTTAAATCTATCATATTTTGATCTGTTTCCTCATTTTCTGTATTATTTTTATTCCTCAAATTTGCTTTAATGTTTTTCAAATTCCTTAATACTGTCTCCGTTTTAATTGACTTAAGAACTAGTTGTCTTGTCTCGTTTTAAACGAACCTTTAAAGAATATAATTTGCCCTCTTTTAGTCCACATCCACTTGTAGTGATGCAATATTTAGCAGGTACAGGTTGTTCTTAAATATAGTTTCAAGCCTTCTTTAAAGCTTCTTATTTCCAGGTTCTTGGCAGATAAATGAAGTTGCTAGGGGCAGTCTGTAGATAGCAGTTTGGGAAGGAAAGTGTGGAACGTCTCATCCTGCAAAGGATGGAATTCTTTGTGCCTTTCCAAATGTGTATATTGAAAAGCTTACCCCAGTGTGATGGTTTTTAAAGGGGATGTGTTTGGAAGAAGATTGAGTCATGGAGGTAACACCTTCATGAACTAGACTCATTTTCTTATAAAGCACAAACAAACAAACAAACAAAAAACAACCCAGTGGTGGCAGAGTGCTACATACATAGGAATCCCAACACTCAGGAGCCAGGAGCTTGAGGAACAGTAGTTCAGGTTCATCATCCATATGGGAATTTCAGTTTGGGGTCAGTTTGGGGTACACAAGGCCTTGGATCAAAAAATAAATAAAATCAGCAAAAAGAAGGAAGGAAGGAAGGAAGGAAGGAAGGAAGGAAGGAAGGAAGGAAGGAAGGAAGGAAGGAAGGAAGGAAGGAAAGAAGGAAAGAAGGAAAGAAGGAAAGATGGGATGTAGGAAGGAATTAGGAATGAAAGAAGGAGAAAGGTAAGATCCCAGAGAGCAACTATATGCCATATGAGTATAGAGAGAAGGCTGCTCTCTGTAAATCAAGAAATAACTAAACACTGAATCTAGCAGATCTTTACCTTCCCAGCCACTAGAATTGTAATAAATGTTACTTAAGCCATTCAGTATACAAAGTTTGTCTGATTGCCTAGACTGATTAAGACATTCAGTTTTAAGGAATGCAGACATGACAGCTGGGTATGGAGTCATCATTCCGGGCATAGATATAGAAGCTTGTTTGGCATGTCACAAAAAGTAAATTGTCTTGCTGCCAGTGAAGAAATCTTTTATTATCTGTGGCTATCCTATATTTTTTCCATTTATTAAAAGACATAAAAACATATTTGAACTGTGATTGATTTGAAATTTTGTCAGCACTACCTACATCCTAAGTACACCAAAGTAATAAACTGATACATGGGAATATTTTTCCATCATTTAAAATATTTTCATTTTTAAAACTTCTCTCTGGCCTCTTTTCACACGTATCTGCATTTAATGCTATTTACTTCTTATTGTAATCGATTTCTTCTTTTCTGCTTCCTTCAATTTAAAGCTACTTATTTTGCAATCTTTGGGTCAAAGCTTTATCCAAGAAATAGAAACAGCGGATTTGTTTATAATAAGGGATTTGTGTCATATGTATTTGTGGGTTTTGGGTGTAAAGCTTCATGGCCCTATTGTTTCTGTTTTTGGTACAGAAGACATTAGAGCCAGCAAAGATGGGGGAAAGATGAGTAAGAAATGCTGATATTAGAAATAAATAAACATTTAAAAGCTTACTGGAATTCATGCCATTTCCACTGCTTCCTAATGTTCATTTCCAAGATGACACAGTCTGCTAGTGTGACTAGTATGAACTGCAAAGTACCTGGCTCAGTGCACAGAAGTATTGAAAGAGGGGATGTGGCAGGACCTTGGAAGAAACCATGGAAGCACCTTTTGTTTCCCTAGGTTCAGCTGATTTTAACTATCCATCCCTTAATCCTATCAGTGTTTATATGGAATTCCAAAACATGAGGAAACAGAAGTCACCTCCTTCCTGTGCACTGAGTTCAGGAGTCATCGAAGCTGGGGTAAGACGATCAGTGTTTACGCTACTAAGCAACAGTTAAATAGTATAGCCTTCAATTCTCCATGTAGCTTAAATGGTTTGTTTTTTTTTTCTTATTAATTTTGTATTTTTAAAAGGGTTACTTGAAATGTAAGTAGGCAGTTATGTCTAAGAATGCTTACCAATGGCATTTTACAAATCTTTTCTCTTAGATGCATAATGGGACTTAGTGATATGAACATAATTTGACATCATTTCTTTCAGCTTGAGGATATCTAGGTTATGTGTACATTGTGTGTGTGTGTGTGTGTGTACGTGTGTGCGTGCATGAGTGCTCAACTTCAGATATCATTCACAAACCTTTCTACCCTTTTCAGCTATCTTTAGATAATCTCTCACTGGGATCTGAGGCTGTTAATGAGGCTAGAGGCTCAGTTGGCTACGGAGTTCTAGGAATCGAGCCATTTACCCCTCCCCAGCTCTGGTATGTAAAACCTGCTTCACCAGACCTAGCTTTTATACAACTGACAAGGACTAAATGCAGATCTTCATGCTTGCAGGGCAAGCATTCTACAAACAAGCTATTCTCCAGTCTCCTAGTGGTAAAACTTTCTTATGGTTCAGATATTCGTTGCAGTGTCTGTTAGTCTACCTTATTTTGTCATACCTGTGATCAAACCCAGGGCGTCTCCTCTGCTAGACAACTCGTTTTTATTTGAGCAGCATTACCAGCTCTTTCGAGATTTCTTTTTAATTCATCACTTTTCATATCCGAACACATGAAGATATTCACCATATCTAGTCTAACACATTGTCGGAATGAAAACTACTGATATTATCTGATTACAATGCAGAAGTTGTCTGTGGAAATAGATGCTAAGTTTTCTATCATTAAATTAGGATTGTTCTCCTCAATAGAGAAGGAATTGTGCATGATACCACACTTAGAAACATTTTAATGAAAAATATTTTAATATAATATAATTTAATCAGAAACTATGCCCCAATTCCTCCTAGATTTTTTCCACCTCCCCATCTCCACAAATTCAAGCTTTTTGTCATTCTCTTTCTAAAAAATAAAGACACAAAAACAAATGAAAAAGCCAAGAGACACAAAAATAAAAACTAAAACAAACAAAAGAATAATAAGACACAAAGTTCCAAAACAAAGAAAATGAATCCAAAAGTCCACAGACATACCTTAAGTTAGTTTTTGTTAGTCAGTTACTGCTAGCCATGGAGTCTGCCCTGATGTATTATTGATTTCCTAGTGAGACTCCACCAGAGAAAACTGATTTTTCCTTTGCCAGTATCAATAGCAAATGTCTTCTTCTTAAGGATGGTCTTTGCAGCTGTTAATAGCCCTTCTTTGTTCTATATACTTATATTTGAATTACGTGCACAGTGAATTTCTTTTGTGGTCCCGTTTGATGTTCCCTATAGCCCTTAAGTCTTGACCTTCTTCTTTAAGTTAGGGAAATTTTCTTCAATGATTTTGTTAAAGGTATTTTCTGTGCCTTGACCAGGGTTTCTTCTACTTCCTCTAGCCCCATTATTTGTAACTTTTATCTTTTCATAGTGTTTTAGATTTTCTGAATGTTTTATGCCTGTATTTTTAGATTTAATGTTTTCTTTGATTGAAGAATTCTACTATTTATCTTAAGTGGTTTAGATTCTCTCTTTCATGACTTATCTATTGGCGATGTTTACCTCTGACGTTTTTGTTTGACATTCTAAATTTTTCATCTCCAGGTTTATTTCACCTTGAGTTTTCTTTACTGATTCCCTCTCTATTTTTGTGTCTGAAAATGTTTTCATCATTTCATCCAGCTGTTTGTATGTTCAAGCTCCTTTTTTAATCCGTTTATTCACATTTCCTTTAAGGTCCTTGAACATATTCGTGATTGCTATTTTGAAGTCCTTGTATTAAATTGCATGTTTAGAGGCTATTGCAGTAGGATTTCTGAATGTAGGAGTCTTTGTAGTGTCTTGGCTGTTCATGATTGTGTTTTGTGCTGGGATATAGGCATTTGGAGTTATGATATTTAGGGTGTTTTTAGTGAATATATCTGGTCTTTTCTGGTTGTATAGGTCTGTTCTTCCATAACGCTTACCCACCCTGGATCCTAGACAAGTGTGGTGGCTATGGGGTCTCTGGTAGAGCATGCGCCTTCAGGTCTGCAGGTGATACTAAGGAATAGAGGTGAGCTAGGAGGGAAAGTAAAAACCTGGGGTAAACATGTCCTCTTCCCCTGCTATAAGGTGGAGTCCCTAGGGAGTGGAATAGGAGAGGTTCCTGCAGGCATGCTGCTACCGGAACAAGAATAATTCTCTCTAGGCCACATTGGAGGCTAGGAAGGTGGGTGAAAATCACCAACCTTTGTCCAAGCCCTCTATGGCCACTGGGGGATCCTGGTATAAAGTGTTTTTGGAGATCAGCAGATGACCCAAAGGAATGGAGATGGGCTGGAACACAAGATGGAGAGGTGGGTGAAAAAGAGCTAAGGGGATCCTGGGCCCTCACTAAGAGGCAGGGGATTGAGTTAGGATGGGAGGAGGTGTTGCTAGAGAGACAGAATGAAAGTGGTGTTATTCTGAAGATAATACTTTCAGAAGCAGTGATTCTTCGGGGTTTAGTAAAGGCACACAGGACAAAACTTTCAAATTTGCATCTAGGATAATTTCCTGATGTTTAGCTTAATGTTAAAATTTATTCTTAATTTTAGACAGTCATCTATCTAAATCTCACTAAAATAAAATATAAATTTATTTCTGCCTATATTGTGGAGCTAGTCCAGGTCATTATTTTTTGTGGAGTTCACAGCACAGGTAAGAAGTTGCTGCATCATCCTAGATTTCATCAACTCTAAGTTGAATGTATTATTCTACTTTATGTCCCATGAGGATATGGGCAAAATAAGCACTTCTTCGAAGTCACTTTATATTCGTGGAAACTTCTTGGGATCCTCTTCCTTTAGTAGCTAAGGACCTTAGGTTTTTTTTATTTTCTTATCTAAATTAAAAACCATCAATTGAGTCTTTGATTTAAAAAAGAAGATATGTATCTTCTTGATCCACTAAATTGATGCAAATCCACTTAGCAAGATTTTTTTCTAGTTCTTTTTAGTTCTTACTGCTTCCAAAGGTGTCCAGGTGTTCAAAATCTTCAGTGACTCCCAGCACTGGCTAGGAACCAACACTGTGCTACTGTTACAGAAAATTTCTTCACACCTAAGCAAAATTCCAGTTTATAATGGTGTCAATAAAATATTAACCATTTTCGTAAACTTTCTAAGATAATGCAAACGTATTCAGCTGAGGTTTGATTTTCACATTGTTAGTCATCCAATTAGAACTGATCAATTAAAATGATAAATGAATAAATAATAAATCAAGAAGAAATTTTAAGATTGAACTTTTTTTAGACCTAATTCCTGGGTCCCAGTATAAAGCACTCTAAAATAAAGTGGAGACACAGAGTTTACAAAGATGGAACAAACATTGATATTGTCAAAAGCAAAGATCTAGTCACTGCAGACAAGTAACTTTGTTCATGGGGAAACAACTGTAGGTACATTTAAACACAGGAGTTTTATTTTGTGCTGTGTTATTTAGCTCAATAATGGTAAGAACAGAAGAAAATTATTTTGAGTGTCATAAGAACATAAGCACATTTTTCCCCAGGGTAAAATGTTTGTACTAACAAGTTATTTTTTTTTAAAAATTATCAAATAAGTTTTTATGTGAGCATACCATATACACTTTCATTTAGAGTTTACTACTTTAAATTTTATCTTTAACTTACGTTTTGACATAAACCATTTTCAGATATTCAATGTGAAATGTTTATCATATGTAGACACTCAGGGAACCATAATCATAATCATAGCAGTAAACATACCCATTATCCATTATCCCCAGACATTTCTTTGCCCCTCGGGATGCCCCCTCCTACTTCACACCCCTTCACAAGGAACCATGGATTACTTGCTGTCACTGTAAACTGATTTGCATTCTCTAGGTTTTTATGTAAATTGAATCCTAGGATATAAATTTTTTTTTTTGCCCAGCTTCTTTCACTTAGCGTAATTGTGTTCAGGTTTGTCCATGCTGATGTTTCTGTCAGTAGTTCATTTTGTGCTAATGCTTAGTGGGAAGCCTTTTAACAGATACTAATATTCATTTCTCATTTCACCTACTGGTGAAAAATTAGATCATTTCCAGGTCAGTGGTATTACAATGATGCTGATCAGAATATTGATTCATGATTTCATGGATGAATACCTTGCTTATTAGTTTGGATAGGTTTCTGATGTTAAATATGTATTTGGTTGTTAGTTTATGCTTTGGTTTTGAGACAGCATCTCAGCATCGTGAATGCGATAGGCTGGCTCTCATCTCACTGTGTAGTCAGAGACTATCTGAGTCTTCCTGCTTACACTTCGTGAGTGCTGGGATAACATGTGCACACTAGCCATCCTTGTTCTAGCTCTTAAGTTTTAGAGGGTATCTTGTAGCTTTCCTCAGATTCTTCATAGAGGAGTAGCTAATAATAAAAAAGTAAACTTTTTCCTAATTTTTTTTTTGTGCTTTTTTCTTTGTTGTTCTTTTACCACTAGCTAGAACTTGCAGGAGAGTAATGTTACTGAAAGTGGTAGAAAAGGTAAATATTTTCATCTTACCTTTTTTATAAAGAGAAGCAATTGATATTTAATGATTAATTATGATATCTACTGTGAATTTCAATGCATAAAATTTTGAAAGGTCTTAGATCTACTTTTATTCTATCCACTAATATTTCTTTTAAGTCATTATTTCTTTGGCTTTATAATAATGATGTTCCATGGTATCAGTTGAAAACCATTACCTCCTAAAATTTAGAGTTCTTTGAGGATTAATATTAATATATATGATTTATATTATTATCTTCCTTTAGTATTTAAATAGAATTCACCAGTAAAGGCATAGGAGCCCAATCTTTCCATTTTAAGGGAAATATTTGATGGAAAATCGAATTTCCTTACATTATAGGGCCACTTAAGTTATCCATTTCATTTTCAAGATCTTTGGTAAATGATAGCTCTATAGGAATCAGTCCACTTTATTTAAATGCACTTACTGTTCCTTAATATCTATAGAACCAATTGTCTTTCCACCTGTTGTTAACTTCTCTCTCTCATCTATCTCTCATCTAACACTAATCATCTATTTATCATCTCCCCCAACAAATGGACCACTTAACCTGTGTTATAGTTTTCCAGTTTGCTTCCCATCTCTGTGATAAAAACATTCTAAGCAAAAGAAATTTGGAAAAAGAAATGGTTTTATTTTGCCTGTCACAGTCCATCACTGAGGGAAGTGAGGGCAGAAATTCAACTAGGAACAGAAGCAGGAACAATAGAGGGCAGTCGCTTACTGTTTTTCCCTTGTGGTTTTTCTCAGCTTGAACCACCTGCCCAGGTTTGGCACCACATACAGGGGTGGTGTGGGCCACCCTATCATCTACTATTAAGATAATTCTCCACAGATATGCCTTTAGGTTATTCTGACGGAGGTAATTCTTCAGTAAAAGTTCCCTCTACCAGATGATTGTAGTTTGTGTCCAATTAGGACAAACTAGCCAACATAGTCTGTCTAGAATTTAGCCTGGTTGAGACCTTACCAACTCAGTGTGTGAAAGCAGAATTTACAATGAGCACAATAGAATCATTAGATTTGAAAGATGTCTCAAAAATTCTAGATGCTGGTTCTATGTCAGGCTGGCCACCAGAGCGGGTTGTGAGGAATTCTGAAGTCTGGTTTAAAGTAGGTCGAGAATGCTGGAATCTAGTCATGTTCACCCACTGCTTTTAAGGGATTCTCAGAGTTGAGCTGTGAGGAATAGCCTGCACAGTCTGCTTAGTTCTTCAATGTCAGAGGATAGTTGGCTCCTCGCATGGTTCATGAGTTATCAGGTATAATCCTTAAGCTTAAGACTGGGGATAGAAATCCTTTATATGATGAGAGCCAACTAAATATAGATAGACAGAGTCTTGTGCAAGGGTTGCCTTTTTGTTTTATTTTTGTTTGTTTGTTTTTGAGACAGGCTTTCTCTACACATCCCTGGCTCTCCAGAAAATCACTCTGTAGATCAGTCTGTCCGCAAACTCACAGAGATCCACTTGCCAATGCCTCCCGAGGCAAGGTTTGTTTTAAAAGACAAGATTTGAGATATTTATAGAAAGAGATTAGTCAGCCAAATCAATGTATCACAGAGATTCTTGCATTTCAGTATTCATTGCAACACTATTCACAATAGTTAAGGTAAGAAAAAAAACCTTGGTATTCAACAACAGAGGAAACCAAATGTATAACTCAATAAAAAACAGTTTAAAAAATATAGTTACCTGCACAATAAATTTTTCACCAATAATTAATGAAATTGTATGCATGAAAATGGACTTAACTGGAGATAATCATATTAAAGAATGTAGCCAGTCTTAGACAATATTCTTTGCTCTCATTTGTGGGTGCTAGATATAAATGCATAATAGATGTACTGATGTCATGGACATAGAAGCAAAACTATGTGACAACAAAGAAAGGGGACTTATTAGAGAGAGAAGTGAGAAGAGGAAGGATAGGAATGGGGGATATGTTTAAAGTTCATGATATTTGCAGGAAAATGGCCATCTATAGACTATATAATAAAACTTAATAAAACATAAAAAGATATTACCTAGAATATATAAGAAAGTCCTCAGATGAATCCCCACATCTAAGTATAATCAAATAGCTCATATAAAAGGAACAAATAGAGATATTTATAGAGACCAACAAATATTTTAAAACATAGGATTCAAGCCTATAAGATATATAATATAGCCGATCCTTAGAGCCGTAGATTTAACCACCTAAAGACCACAAATACTTAAAAAATTGCAAATATGTTTAACATATCAATTTAGGCCTTTTTACATTTTGCTATTCCCTGAGAGATATAGCATAAAGAAATAGGATACTTGCATGATGTTGTGGGATAATCTTTTTGTACACGGTGAAGATGTGTCTTTGCCAAAGTACCTTCTAGTTGACTTAATGTAGAGCTGAATGGTAAATAGCTGGGCAAGGGATGTTAGAGAGGACTTCCTGGCAGAGAGAGGAACTTAGAGGGATATAATTAGGCATTCTGGAGATATCAGCTACACATGAAAAGTAAAAGCCACCAGTCAGTAGTAGCACACACCTTTAATCCCATCATTTGGGAGGTAGAGGCAGGTGGATATCCGTGAGTTCGAGGACAGCCTGGTTTACAGAGTGAGTTCCAGGGCAGCCATGGCAGCTACACAGAGAAACTCTGTCTCGAGAAAACAAAAGCAAAACACCAAAAAAGGAAGGAAGAAAGACAAGTAAAAGCTACATGGCAGAGCACAGATTAAAAGAAACAGGTCAATTTGAATTATAAGAGCTAGTTGGGAACAAACCTAAGTGAAAGGCCAGCATTCCATAGTTAATGATAAGTCTTTGTGTCATTATTTGCAGGTTGAAGGTTCCAATGAGAAAGTACTGGGCTGGAGAGGTGGCTCAGAGGTTAAGAGAACTGACTGCTGTTCCAGAGGTCCTGAGTTCAATTCCCAGCAACCACATGATGGCTCATACCCATCTATAATGAGATCTGGTGCCCAGAACGCTATATACATAACAAATAAATTTAAAAAAAAGAGAGAAAGTACTATTACATATGGTGCCCAACATCAAGCCACATATATCCACATAAGGTCTCAGAAAGTCAAAAGGCAAATAAAAAAGTTCCAAACATGGAGTCAGAATCAACTTTTTCGTATGGTTTCCATGTGACAGGCTAGGCATACCGACCGCGGTGTGGCTCTTTTCAGAGGCTCTAATGTGCAGTTGAGCATTTGAGCAACTAACACTCATAAAATAAATAAATAAGGCAGTTTAAAGTAATAGAGTCTTTAAGGGAAGAATAAATTAATATAAAAATAAAAATAAGCTATATGAGGATGGGGAATAATGACACCTGGATCCTGTATGTTGTTTTGTTGGCTTTTTTTAAATGCAGATGAGTGGATGCTGCTAAGAGACATTGGATTGTAGAAAAAATGCTAAATTAAATCAACCTACATATTTTAAGAATGTCTTAACTTCAGAATGAAGTCATAAAATACGTTGTATTTGGGGAGAGGTTATTTTATTATCACAGGAAACAAAATACAATGGATTTCTTCAAAATTAATAAAGGTTGCATCAGATCAAAGGACACCTCCTGAAAATCTTGGCTACAGACAAGAAGGAAAATAAAAGAAGAGCTACCAAAGAGGTGACATGTAAGCTGATCCCTCTACATGGGAACAACTCTGATACCAGATGAGGCAAGAAAGATCTTGTTGACTACAGAGACCTCATGACTTAGTATTATATGCCATCCATTCATATGGCATCGATGGAGGTTTGTTTTATAGTTTGATTATGCAGTTCAAGCAGATTTATAAAGTTGACAGATGTCTTTTTATTTGTTCATACATAAAACAGAGAGTCATCTTTAACTGATTTGTACATAGCACACATTCTATACCTGTGTTGATATAGATATGTATGGGACCTTTTAAATTTTGTATACTTTCAGAACAAAAGGACCAGCCATGAATAAAGCATGGTAATCCAGTCTCTCAGAATCCCTCTGTTAGAGTTAGAAAAATGTCAGATTGGCTAACTGAAATGGTCCAGCCTCACAGACTACTCTAAAGCCCTGCACTTTCCCATCACACTGATACTGGACAACAGCTAATTCTCCCGGACCTGACCATTATCTCAATTTTCTCAGGGTCACCTAAAGATGCTGTTGCCTTCAGACAACAGGAAGTCGTCTAGAAAACACAACACCTACATTCCCAAGAGGTTCGGTAGGCATTTTTTGTTTGTTTGCTTGTTTTTTGACATTCGGTGGATTATGGATGTGTGCCATTTTTTTAAAAAATTGGTTGCAAGTTGTTACTGGTCATGGTTAGGGAAGAAACTAAACAAAAGAGATTATATTCAGGGATCTCATTCTGAAAAGGAAAAATGGGGGAGAAATGGTAGAAAAAAAGGCTCATTGAATCTCCTTTTCAACTAAAAATTTTACAAATATTTTACATTGGTATGGATTTTTGTATATAGATACAAATTTAAGATTATTTATGTTATACTGTATATATGTGTGGCGGCACAAATGAATGCAGACAGATTATATAGATATATACAGCTTTAATAAGGAAATAGACTTACAGGACCACAGGTTCCCACGGAGCACAGTGGAGCAAAAGAAAAAAGGGGCTGCTGGGATCACGCCCGGCAGATTTATCCGTAAACATTAGCCCGAGGCGAACACGCCCCCAATGGGTGGGGCTATATCTCTACATATATGTTTCTGCTCTCGTTTAATATATTTTTCTACTATGATAAAATTCATTGTTAGTTTGTTATAACATACTGTATTATGTTTCTAGAGAAGGTGTAAACCATGTGAAAATCCTGAGATGTTATATAAGGATTTTGTTATTGTCAGGCACTCTGGGACCATTGCTCTTAGATACTAATGGACCACTGTGCTGAAAAAGAGGTTCAGAATCTTATTAGAAAAACAGATCAATTCAAGGAAAGTATAAAGCATTTACAAGTGAGCATGGGGTCTGCAGAAACCCTGAAATCGGACTTAACCCTTTGTTGTTTGGAAAGGGGGTTGCAGAAACTCTGATGGTATCAGCACTGCACATGCCTCCATAGATTGCCATCCACTCTGTGTATGGGAACTCAGCAACACCAGTGCTGGATTACTGTATGACAAACCTTAGGGAAATCAGAGGTAGTGTGAAGACAGCAAAACAGGACATACAAATTGTAAAGAACATGATATCTGGATGAGTTCCTTTGATTATATCAAATTTTGGTACTGGCCTTTCTTATCAAAGGTGAAAAAATATATTTGACAACTCTTGGAAGTTTCCTGTGATCTTCTTGTCTAAACAATTCTCTTCATGGAATTGTAGAAACATGTTCAGCTCTATGAATAACTAACAAAGCATTGAAACAGTTTCCTTTCTTGGTTTTAGAATCACAAGACTGTTTTGAAATAGAAATACCAAAAATTATAGATATCAATTATAGATTCATAGTGTCTACATGATATTGCATTTTAAACTTGTATAGAAACATTTTTAAATAATATTATTTTTTTAAACAAACTAACCTAACTTAATCATAGGAAAATAGTCAATTTATGTGTTTAATCATTGGGCTATTAGTATAGTAATTTCCTGATAAATATAAAAGAGACCTCCAAATGACTGAACATTACCAGGCCAATTTTTCATTTAAAGATTATTAAATTTTGACCTTCATAAATCTGTTTAAAGAATCAGGAAGAGTCAGGCGGTGGTGGTGCACACTTCTAATCCAAGTACTTGGGAGGCAGAGGCAGGAAGACCTCTGTGAATTCGAGGCCAGCCTGTTCTACTGGTCTACAAAAGCTAGTTCTAGGACAGACTCCAAAGCTACACAGAGAAACCTTCTTTCAAAGAACCAAGAGAGAAGGAGAGAGAGAGAGAGAGAGAGAGAGAGAGAGAGAGAGAGAGAGAGAGAGAGAGAGAGAAGCAGGAGGAGAAGTGCCTTCATTCCTCGCCTCATGAACATAAAAACTCCAGTTCCACCAAAACCACCTCTAAGCAATACCTTAGCAGTGGGGCAGATGGAAGCGTGGACACTAAGAATCCCTGCAATATTCTTTTTGCTCTTATCCTGAATCTCACACTCTATATTAGAACTATGCTTCTCTTTCTTAGAATACTTATTCTAAACATTTAAAAAGAAAATCTTCGTGTTTTGTTTTCTAATTATGACATCAAGGTATAGCCAACTCGCCTCTAAGGATGATTATTGTTTTCTTTGGGAAACAAAACAAAGAGGCCTTTTTCTTTAGCTATACACACAAACTGTCATCTAATTTGTATCGAATTTAATGAGAAATTAGTCAATGTGTTATAAGACAATCTGTTGTTAATGAAGAATAGCAATTTTCGTTTAACGACTATTAAATGGCTTTATTGCCAAAATGCATCATTAATACTCATTATTACATTGGCGTAAATCTGAAACACAAACTACATTAATTGCTTCCTTTTCATCTCTGTATTTTCCCTCTCCATCACTGCACACAGGTAACGCCCACAAAGAGCTGATTACACACTCGTCAACTTCTCTGAAACAAATGTCCACCACAGCAACAGCATCACTAAAGCTGCTCTCACTGAGAGCATCTCAAAAAATTAATCCCAGAAGGTGAGAAAGCAGATAATTAAAAAAAAAATTATCCCTGGAAACTTACGTTTACAAATAAAAGCCAAGGCACATTTTTGCCTCATTCCCCTCAGAGTAAGTAAGAAGGCTAATCACAAGAATATGACAGACATTAAGATGACTCAGGCCTGGGATATTACAGGTGCCAACTGGCAAAAAGCTGCTTCCAAAGTATGGAGGTCAAAGTGAAATGAAGCTTAAATACTAATTTTTTATTTCTATTGTGCTTCCTTTGTATTTATTATTGATGATTTATTATGTCTCAAAATTTATTTTAGAGATGGCATACTTCTGTAAAAATTGAAAACAGATGTGATAACACCATGAGAGCATAAGTACAACCCAAAACAACAAATATGATGTCAGAGAATTAACGGGAAGTTCATCAATGCATAGGTTATATAGGAAGAGTAAAATAAGATTTTCCATATACTGACCAGGAGGTATTCAGGTCATCCACATCATCCTTAAGATTAGAATAAGGAAAAAGGGGAAAGGAAGGCAACACTTAACTTTCCACCTCTACATTCCTATTAAGTGATGGTATATCCAGCAGGCTTTAAAGGGAATGGTTATAGGGGCTGAAAGGATTGCCCAGTAGTTAAGAGCACTGGCTGCTCTTCGAGAGGACTCAGGTTTGTTTCCCAGAGTCTGAACAATGGTTCATGACCATCTGCAATAGTTTCATGGAGTTGCTTGTGCTCTTCTGGCCTCTGTAAGCACCAGCTAGGTACACACACAAGTGATGCGCAAATTCTCACTTGAGTGGCAATCACTCATCTTCCATGAAACAGTATGAAAACTGAACAATATATTGTACTCATGGAAGAAATTTAGAAACATAAAAATGGAAACTGAGAAGACCACAGCTATCAAAGGTGTAACATTTAGATGATCAATTGTTTGCTGGAGACTTGTGTCCTCTGGTTCAAGGCTTTAAATAGTGTAACTGCAATGGTATGCTAAAGTATCTGCAAACAGCGGGATGCTACTCAGTCAGTAAAATGCTTGGCATGCAAGTATGAGAACCTGAGAAAATTACTACATATAAGATGCAATTCTATTGCACCTCCTAAGATACCTGTACAGTTCAAATTTCATGATCAATAGTGAAAAGATTAACTAGTGTAAATAGACTATTTTTGTACTCCTGCATTATTACAAACAGAAAGCATTCACATGGAGATTGGCATTTTCTTGGAGGCAGAAGAATCTTTGCAACCTTTCTGTGATACTTAAGGCGTGGAGGAAACCGTATCACTTAGGAAAACTAGAAGTTAGCAATTGAATTACTCTGAAACCGGACTATCCTATGTATTTGCATCTAAATTACTAGCCTTCTTCCCATCCTGCTCACCTGTTCATTTTCATTTTTCTAGCGTTTATATGTACATATCAAAACAGCTCAAGGCAAGAGTAAGTTACTTAACTTTTAATAGAGATTCGCATTCCATCAAAGAGTATAATCATTAGTTCCCCCCCACACACACACTTTTTATTTTTGAAAGCATGGGAAAAAAAGCAGAAAGTGCTTTCACCAAACATCAGATATTTCTCAAAAATCAGCACACATAGTCTTAACGATTTGGGTTGTAGCTTTGTTTAGTTACTTTGGGGCCATTTGGATTCTCAAACTGTATCTTGGATGTGTCACCTCAAACACCAGACACTGTTTACTATTCATTGCAAGAAGCTCATATACGGAATCCATGAAAATGTGTAGATGATAGGTTTGATTCAGTTGCATATTTGTACACAGACTTCTGTGTTTTTCCCAAGCAGATGACTATTTTGCCTTCAATGGTTATTTCAATGCTTCAGTGTGACATGTCAGCTTCTCAAAGAATTACGAGGTACTTTGTGTTAGCCAGCTGCAGAAGTGTTCAAAGAATTTGAGTGGGATTTCTTAGTAACAGTTACCATCATCTCAAATCCATATTGTTCAAACGTTAAATTCATCAGCCACCGCTTGAAAAATACCTTGTTCATGATTTTTCCCCTGAGTAAACAACATACCAACGGGACATTGGTTACACTTATCTGTGACATCAGCCATCAGACTCAGCAACAAACTGTGACAATGAAGCTAAAGATAAACCTTTAGAAAAAAAAAAGCATTAAAAGCCTGTCAAACATCCATTAAGTACCGATTCCTCTGGGAGAGATGCATTCATAACATCCAGTTCCTGACATTGATTAGAAGCATGGGATCTGAAGGCAGTTCACTATTTGTTAGCCCCAAAATTACACTCTGGAAAGATAAACAGCATCTGGCTGAATTCTCCTATCATGAGTTCTTTTAAAGCCAGGCCAGAAAGAGAAATTCTGCATCTTATTTTGGTGTTCAACATGCTGCTAATTTCTAATCTGCTGCAAAGACCTGATTAGTCAATGAACATATTTTGTTGATAAAATCTCCCCCAAACAATGAAAATGCAAACTACTTTATTTTGGAAACTATTGAAATTGTCTAAAAGATGTACATCTGGCACCCCAAACATTTCAACTCTCATCAAACTCTGCCTGTCCTAGTTTTTGGCCATCCCTGCACATGATTATTCCCAATCTTTTTGGAAATAATCAAAGGACTAATTAGGTCACTTGTAGTTTGGCTTCCGGGCCAGTCCAGGATCCCAGCTGGAAGTGAAGGCCCTTAGGAGAGCAATCACCATGTCTAACACTGCTGCTTGGCTTTGGGGATGATTGACATTTCAAGAGCTGAACAAGCTTAACATTGAATAAAATGCATTGAGGCAGAGCTGACACTAGGAAATGAACACATTTGTTCTACAAATATTTGCCAAGCATTTGCTTGTGCCAGCCATTGTGCTAGGTGCTGGATATAGAAAGAATAAAATGAAATTACCTCTGTACAAAAAAAAAAAAAAAAAAAAAAACACAGCCTATGCATTGAGACAAGTATGTAATTTACAATATTATATGGTACATGCTATCACTGATCCCAAAGTAGGGGGTTGCTGGAATATAAAGTAAGAGTCTAAAATGAATTTTACCTGGAAAAGGAGAAAGGTTTTAGAAGAAGAATAAAGACACTGGCAGTATGAATATTTCTAGGAAACTGTAAATAAGAAAAGACATAAACTGATAGGACACATGGCACCTTATTAGAAACTGAAATACTTAATATGCCTCATAAGCTCATCACCTTGAGACTCAGTGTCATAGTGTCTGCTTCTGACTTTCCCTAGGATCTTAGAAATGATCCCTATTCCTTTATTGTTGAGAGGGGCGGATGTCCAAATCATACATCATATAATAGTTTAATCCAGCCGGGCGGTGGTGGCGCAGCCTTTAATCCCAGCACTCAGGAGGGAGAGGCAGGCGGATCTCTGTGAGTTCGAGACCAGCCTGGTCTACAAGAACTAGTTCCAGGACAGGCTCCAAAACCACAGAGAAACCCTGTCTCGAAAAACCAAAAAAAAAAAAAGTTTAATCCAAGTTAATTAATAACAGATCTTATAACATTTTAAGAAAAAATTGGTTTGCCAGAGTACTTTTTAAACTGTTTTAATCAGATAACTGTTTTCCTATGTGTATATCAATTCGCATCTTTTGATCCATAATTTATGGTTGAATTTTAAAAACTACTAGAAAAACCTATTGATATGTGGTTTATTTTGAAAAAATGCAGATATATTATGAGTAAATAATATTCTCAAATATAAGTTATCAATTAACAGACACAGTTTAAAAAATATAATTACTATATAATATTACTAAGAGCAATATTATAGTTATATGTTCTAGGAAAAATTTTTCCAAATATGTTTTTTTTCTTTTATTAAAATTTTCCAACTCCTCCCCTCCTCCCATTTCCCTCCTCCTCCTCCCTCCCCCACTCTCTCCAGTCCAAAGAGCAGTCAGGGTTCCCTGCCCTGTGGGAAGTCCAAGGTCCTCCCCCTTCATCCAGGTCTAGGAAGGTGAGCATCCAAACAGACTAGGTTCCCACAAAGCCAGTACATCCAGTAGAATCAAAACCAATAAGACGGAATAATGTGTCTAAACTCGAGCCCAGTAAAACTACTACAGTATGCCTGAATAAATGCAATATAGCTGAAACACAAGACAAGAACTTCCAAATAGCTGCTATGAATATGTTCAAGGTTCTTAAAGAGGTTATGTATAATTGCATTAATAAGAAAACACAAACTCACAGTGGAATGAAATGATAAACACTGTTGAAAAATATGAATATGGAAGTATAATCATAAAAGAAAACCCAAACTGAGGGGAAACTAGAAATAAGAAATTTAAGATATTGAACAGGAACAACAGAGGAAAGTTTCACCAACAGAGTATAAGTGATAAGAGAGAGAATATCAGTTATTGAACACATGATAGAAGAAATAGATGCCTTCATTAAAGAAAATGTTTAAATTTTAAAAAAAATCTAGATACAAAACATTGAGGGATTCTGAGACACCACCAAAAGATCAAATCTCCAAATCATAGGCATAGAGGAGTGTTGCAGAATATTCCTTTATACTCTGTGAATATGTACCACTGTGATTGATTTAATAAGTAGTTGAATGACCATTAACTAGGCAGAAAGAATTTAGGCAGGACTTCTGGGGACAGAAAGGACTCAGAAGAAAGAAAGGCAGTCAACAGTCAAACAAGGAGGAAGCACAATGGGCAGGTAAATTAGAGAGTAAAGGTAACCCAGTCATATAAAACAATGTAGATTTAAGCTATAAAAACTATTTAGGAAGAAACCTAAACTAAGACCTAGCTTTCATATTAATAAGTCTCCATATCATGACTTGTGAGCTGGAAGTCCCAATGAGAAAGTTCAGCTACAAATGGTGCCCACCATCAGGCAATGTATATCTACAGAATGCTTGAGAAATATTAAAGAAAACATTAAAAAGTTCAGAACATGGAGTCAAATGCAGCTTCTTGGGGACCACCATTGCTTGTATAGGCTCAGTGGCATACAGAGACTTGGCTATAGGCCACTGGCTGCAGGCTGGAATCAGCCACTAGTACCATTTGCCTGTGTCATGTGCTAAAGTGAGCTCTGAGGTGGATGACACAGCAGATAAAAAGTTGTCTGATGCAATTAAAGAATGTTGTAGGTGTTCAGTAAAGACATATCCAGATTAAAAACACCTATTAACAGGTTACAACGTGTTTTTAAAAATTATGTAGGCTTTAAAAAGAAAATATATTAGGCACAAGCAATTATAAGAAAAATTAAATAACTCATAAATACTAAAATAAAATCTTTAAAGAGAGAATAAAGTGATATTAAAAGATGAGCCAATTGACAATGGAAGAAGTCAAACTTTCGTTATTTGCAGATGATATGATAGTGTACATAAGCTACCCCAAAAACTCTACCAAAGAACTCCTACTAAAGGTGATAAACACCTTTAGTAATGTGGCAGGATACAAGATCAACTCCAAAAAATCAGTAGCCCTCCTATACACAAAGAACAAAGAAGCAGAGAGGGAAATCAGAGAAATATCACCTTTCACAATAGCCACAAATAGCATAAAGTATCTCTGGGTAACTCTAACCAAGGAAGTGAAGAATCTATTTGACAAGAACTTTAAGTCTTTGAAGAAAGAGATTGAAGAAGACACCAGAAAATGGAAGGATCTCCCATGCTCTTGGATTGTGGATCAACATAGTAAAAATGGCAATTCTACCAAAAGCAATCTATAGATTTAATGCAATCCCCGTCAAAATCCCAACAAAATTTTTCACAGACCTTGAGAGAACAATAATCAACTTTATATGGAACCCATTCTTGACAGGGAAACGAAGAAATATACCAAATGGACCAGGGACCTATGTGAAAACCAAACGCTAGTGGTCTGCTAAAGGAACATAGCAATAAAATGACTCCTAATGACGTTCTGATATACTCATAGAAAAGTACTTTCTTCAGTCATAAACAAAACTCCTTTGTCTTCCAGTAGATAGGGATGGATGCGGTGATTAATGGCCAACTAATGCACAGCGAGTGAGAGATGTTATAACACTCAACCTTAAATAGGATGTCTCCATCAAATCTTTTCCCTCAGGGCTCAGGAAACCCTACAAAGAGAAGCAGAAAGATTGTAAGAACCAAAAGAGATGCAAAGCACCTAGGAAACAGGCTTTTGAAACACAGCAGAATTGATATGCGTATGAACTCATGGGATTGTAATTCTGAGAGAAGTGGACTCAAGACCACAGTTCTAACCCAGAAGCTATCTCTAATTGATAATGCTCACAAATAAACATAGGTTCTCCCACAGAGTCTCAGTGGGGATACAAAACACTATTAAGAGCTGGCCCCATGCCCAATGTATAGCGCCAACACAAAATGAACTCTTTGACATATTTGAAGGCTGTTTGAAACACGATGTTTTATCAGGGCATGTGTTTATTTATTTTTTTATCTTACAGGTCCTTCACATGTATGTCATGGTTCCCAGGTGTGTGTTTTCATGGGATTCTTGCATGTAGGAATATGTGTATCTCTGCATCTATATGTGTGGTCTGTATTTATTTTTTTATCTTACAGGTCCTTCACATGTATGTCATGGTTCCCAGGTGTGTGTTTTCATGGGATTCTTGCATGTAGGAATATGTGTATCTCTGCATCTATATGTGTGGTCTGTATTTATTTTTTTATCTTACAGGTCCTTCACATGTATGTCATGGTTCCCAGGTGTGTGTTTTCATGGGATTCTTGCATGTAGGAATATGTGTATCTCTGCATCTATATGTGTGGTCTGCTCTTCTTTCTGGCATTTGTCTGTTTGTTTTGTCACATTCTGATTTATTTTATTCTGTCTTATATAATTATTATTCTTTAGAATATTGTTCTCTAAAGAGACATAGAGAACGTGTGAATTTGGATGGGAGGAGAGATGGGGAGGATCCTACAGGTGTTGTGGGAGGTAAAAATGCAATCAGAATATTATTAATGAAAACAATGATTTTCAATAAAAAAATCAAAAAATAATAACTGTTATTTAAAAAAACAGTGAATATACTTTGCCAAGAGAATTAACCTTTACAGTCACTGATGCTATATAATCAACTTTTAGGTCTATTTTTTATGTCTCTTTTCCTTGATGAGGACTAACAAAGAGAGTCTAAATTGGATAATCATGCTACATTAGGAAGTTTATATTCATGTTTTTAATAAAAAAAAGACATAGGAGGAAAGGCACAAGTCTTCAGTCAGACAGTGCCATGACGCTTCTTTGCTTTGGAGGGTGGGGTAAGGACTGAACCTATGACCTCATGCGTGCTAGTCAGAAAGACTGTGCATATGACAAATATATGTACATCTGTGCAAGAAAACATATGCTATAGTGTCTCATTAACTTTGGAAATAATAAAATATTAATTTGTATAAAAATATTAAATTTAATTTCTGGTTTTATTTTCCTTTTCAGTTAATTCAGATGTTTGTGAGTCATGGGATATTGGAACTATAGAGAGCAAAACTCCTTGATAACTTCCATGCTCTCACGAGTGGCTTTAAAAGAGTGTCAGGATCTTGGCAAAGTTTATTCGGCGTATAAATAGATGTGGTTTTTGTAAGTGTGCAAATAAATACTTGTGAACCTTAAAATTCAAAAGATATAAAACAAATGGGAAAGATGTGGCTTTTAAATGAATTTTATTTGGACAAACAAAGGTTGTTCAAAATATTTTAAATCATTTTTCATCTCAATGTGCATTGGCAGGCGAGGTCAAAAATAGTGACCTGTTTATCTTCTGCCCTGAAATAGATTGGCAATCTATTATAACACTTCTATAAATGAATAAGATACATGGGATTCTCAAGACCCTCAAAGCTTGTGTGGTGGGGACTATTTCCTTAAAATCAACAAAAAAAAAAAAATGCAAAGTTTCTGTCCTCTTCGTGGCCTTGATTTATAGTACAAGGCAAATTAAGGAATTGGAAAGGGTTCTGTGGAGATGACTGGGTTGAAGTTCTAGATTATGGATCCTTATAAGGGTCAGGAGGGCTTGACAGCTGCCTGTAATTCCAGCCTTGGAAGGAAATCTAAAAGAAGGCACATACATCCTCTGCCTGTGTGCACATACACACAAACATGAATGCACACATACATAATACACATACAAACACACATGAAAAAAGATAGGAAAAATTCTATAAAATATGTTTCATTCATAAAAATATCCACCACAAACCAAAGTATATAACTGAAAATGGTGTCAGATAATAGTTTTTAAAAACTGTGGCAAATAAATGGGGTTTTGCGGTTTCTATAACAGGAGCTCATTACAGGGAAAAGACGTTAAGATTGATCTGTGCTACAATTACTGCCTTACTGAAGGGATCATTCTTCTTTACTGGATTTTGTTTTTATCTGTACAACTGAGGAAAATGATTTAGCAAATAAATCATGTGGAGCTCAGGAAAAGACTGACTCTGGAATAGACTTTACTTTTAGAGTTGTTTGGGACTGGACTGTACGTTCAACTCAGTGATAGAAAAATTACCTGATATTTGTCACAGCCCAGGGTCTATCCATGAGACAACATACACTTACAACACACACACACAGACACACAAAAATAGATGATGATAGATAGTGAAAGTGAGCAAAAGAAAAGATAATTGTGAAATTTCTAAATTATTGCTTAAACATATTCAAAATTTGGAAACTTAATTCAATTCATTCTGAATTACAAAATCTGGTATATGATAAAGAAGAATTGTGTTACATAAATTCCTATAAAAACATCTGCCAAGGCAATTTCTGAGAGTGTTAAGTCAGAGCCTAAAGTATAAGATGTTAAGATTATTTATAATAAAGCATTTGGTAGTCAATTTTAACATCTCACTGGAGATTCCGGGGTATTTATTGGTTCCAGCAGCAGCAGTTTTAGACCTTGCCTATTCATATAAAAACAAAAGCCAAGTTGATCAGTAGCCATGAATTTTTCACCTTCATGACTCAGATGGTCACCTCCATCTACCATCAGCATAGCTGGAATCAGAACCAAGGCCAGCTTCGTCTGACGAGGTTCTCACGTGATCAGCCCAGTATCTCAGGCCCTTTGCTTCTGCTGTAGAAACTACTCAGACTTACTTTGTCCTCCACGCATTATCGACATTCCACACACACTTCAGAATTACTGAGCACGGTAGAAAAAAAAAAAACTGCTTGCCTACTTGACAGTTTTGAAAACAATTCAGGGCACAAGCTTCTGAACGTGGCTAGGAGGAATTGTCTAGATTTAGTGGTCCTGTGGTAAAAGCTGCCAGGGATTATCCTGAAGAGCTAACTGAGCTGAGAAGACTCAAATTAACAACTGGTAGCATCATTCCTAGGGCTGAGGTCCTGAAGTGAATTGTAAGGACAAAGCTAACTGAGTAACCACTTCCTTCAGCTGCCATACCATGATTTCCCTGCCACGATCGGCTGTATCTAGAAACTGAGGCATCTTAACCCTTTCTCCCTTACCCTGCTTTTTTTCAGAGCATTTTAATTATAGCAACAGTAAAAGTAGCTGATACACTGGCACAGTGTTTGATTTTCCATGTATTCCAAGAAGCTAATAATATCTCCGCAGTGTAGAGACCATTTAAGTAAATAATTGTTGAATAAAAGAAGCGTATCTCCCTTCATAGACTGCCATAACAAAATATACTGAATGACTCACCCAATAGAAATTTATTTTCTCTTGGTTTTCATGGCTGGCAAGGCAACATCATGGAGTCAGTAGGCTTGGGTCTTTCTGAGGTGTCTTTCCTTGGTTTTCACATGACTCTGCCACTCTCTTTCTGTGTCCCAACATGATCATTTCCCTCTGCAGCTGTGTACACAAAGTACTTAAGTACCTCTTACTTACTCTTCTTTAATGCAAACTTCTCAGATTCAGGTCGGCCGTAAGTACCTCATTTAAAATTAATCATCTCTTTCAAGGTCCTATTTTCAAATACAGCCACATTCTCAAATTCCGTAGGTTAATTCTTCAACATATAGATGATCTGCCAAGAGCTATGAACATTTATCTCATTTGCTAAAATGTATATGTTATAACTAGATAGAAAATAATACCTTATTTCTGAATATGTTCTTTTTTATCTATTTACTCCCTAAATAATAATTAGATGTGGCTAAATAACAGAAGAAATTCAAAAGCAATAAACTTCAATAGAAAAATTTTTTTCCCTTTCATTGTTCAAGGACTTTATTAGTTTCCTTAAATCTCCTAAAACTCACTTCACAAAGTGTGGTAGATATGCAATCTTTAGAAATATTTAATAATGAATATAAGAAAAGTGAAGGTTTGCCTAAAGTCACGGGCAACATCATTGTTGGATTTAATTATATAACAAGGATATATGTACCTGACTCCCATACTCAATGATGGTGATGTTTCAAAACTGTTATCCCTTTACTTAAGTGGTTGTTAATATCAGGTTAAAATAAAGAAAATAAGTAAAACTCTTTGTATAGTGCCACAGCAACAGAGAATATTCAATACATGACAGGGATCATAAAGAAGGCTGTAAAAGAAGCTGATTACTGAAGGCTAACTTACTCAAGTGGGTGTATGCTAACAAATATTTGGCTTGTTTTGCAAATACTTAGCATCCTTTTCAGACTAAAACTATCAGACCAAATCATCACCTTTTTCTCCTTCATATCTATTATCAGCCTGCCTGTAATTTGTATCCATTGAATGTTTCCTCTGTGAGACCATCCTTCAAACATTTTTTTTTACAATTATTGTGTTTCAAAACCCCTCTACCCTCAAGCACACTCATATTTTTCCTTATTTTTAAAAGAAAAAAAGCTATTTCCCACAGTCATATATTTACCAAATTCCCCACAGTTGTATAAAACTTAGCCTGGCATTCTCACTGTTAATCACTAATTACATTGAACTCAAAGAATCCAATTAAAGATCCATAATAATAATTAAATTATTAAAGAGACACAAGTTGAAAATAAATATGCACAGTTTTCAAAATTACACATTTTCTGTTTTTTTTTCTTTTAATTTTTTTTTTAGGTTTAAATGTTTTACTTTTCTATATTGTATACAAATTTTATATATCAATACAAATTTTAGGTCAATTTTGTTAAAACATATTTTACATACATTTCTAATTTTGTTCAAGGTATTGTACCTATACAACTCATTTAACAATGTAATGCAAATCTGTAGTCCTTGAAAGTTATTATTACCAACTGTTTAGGATAATAAAGAAATATAGGTTATTAGTTAATCACCTAGTATAACTGAACATTAGGTATGTTTTCTTTTTTTATTAATTAATTTATTTAATTATTAAAGATTTCTGCTTCTTCCCCGCCACCACCTCCCATTCCCTCCCCCTCCCCCAATCAAGTCTTCCTTCCTCCTCAGCCCAAAGAGCAAGCAGGTTTCTCTGCCCTGTGGGAAGTCCAAGGACCACCCACCTCCATCCAGGTCTATTAAGGTGAGCATCCAAACTACCTGGGCTCCCACAAAGCCATTACGTGCAATAGGATCAAGAACCCATTGCCATTGTACTTTTTTTTTACAAAGGCAATACAATTTCAAATTTAAAAAGATCCTTTTGGACAAATCTGCAAAATGTAGCTATTCTGTAGTTCATTTCAGTTGATGAATATGCCACACGGAATGTTCCATCTAAAAGACTTGGCTTTGCTTCTCTTCTTGCCTGATGCCTTTGTTTTAAGATACAGTGACCCAAAGGGAAGCCATGCTCTTCTCATGGGTGTCAATCACCAATGTGGGAAGGTATGATATTTAGAGCAGCATGACTGATGCTGGCATGAAAGCAAAATTATGACCATTCCAGAGATAGCACATTCTAGACTTTGGTTAAAAAGTTATCAGAATGTTTCCATAAATTTTTTGAATTACTAAACCTATTTAAGTCAGGTTTACATGTGTTGTTCCTCCTTTATGTTTGTTAATACATGTGCTTCTGCATGCTATGTGTGTGGAGATGCCAGGGAGGCAAGAAGAAAGGGTCACATCCTTGGGGGCTGGAATTAGTCAGTTAAGCTACCTGCCATAGGTTCAAGCAGATGACCGCACATCCCCTGGGTGAGTAGGACACACTCAGTCTCTGAGCCCTCTTTTTAGCACCTGCTGGGGCTTTTGTTTATGAAAAGCCAAAGACTTGCTTGCCTTACTGGAATAAATGACAGATACTAGATAAAAGTCTTGAATTTTAGAATTTGAATTAATTAATTCTTCAGCTGATTCACTTTCCTCTAGGTCACATATAAGCTTATTATAATTTTCCTAAGAAACTATAGATTGTAATTTTACAACAGAAAATAGGAAAAATTATTCTTACACAAAAACTGTTTATATCTATGACTAAATTAACAAAAAGGCCCTTGGCAAAAAAGAGCAGTCCCAACATAGGTAGTTTCACAAATGATGATGTGAAATTCTTCCATGAAGTTGTTTTAATGAGTACATTTCCCATAAATCAAGTGTTCTTTTCCATACTTAGACCTACACTAGGGCAAATTTCAAAGAAAATAAAGAATGTCTACTATCATCAGAAATGATTGCTTTGCTTTAAAAATGCATTTACTTTCTGTATATACCCTTTATCATCGTTGATATAAGAATTCACTCTATCTTTCTGAAGAAACTGTCAGACAATATATTCTCAGTGGAGACTATTTATTCAAAATCTGAACCTTGGCTGGCTGTGAACTGTGTGTAATGTTGCTGCTATTATGATATCCATGGCATTTATTATCCCTGGACACTTTCTTAAGTTTTTGAACTATCATCTCAGAATCACTCAGTGCTCTGGCTTCTAGTAATCTGTGTCTTCATGGAAACTTCTCTTAAGAACAATAAAAAGAACAAGTGAAAATATTCCAAAGCCAAAGGAGATGCTTCTTTGCCCAATTGAGATGTATATCCCAAGATTCTTAAGCAGAACTGGGAATGTACACAGGTATTTGAACTGGTAAAGTCATCCTTGGTGACTGTCCATCATTGTACAATGCCCACAAGCTATATAAAATATTTTTTTGTTTCTTAATGTAAATATTGAGTGATATGATGTTGCTAATTAAGTATTCATGAGAATATATGGTGTATCGGTATGAGTATGAATTAAAATAATGACTTAAAATATTAAGTTTGATTATCTGTGTCTGAGTCTCAGCAACTAAGGACTTTCTTTTTATCCAAGCAGTTTCCTATTTTATCCATTGCTCTTTGTTTCCATTTCTCTGCTATCTGGAACTTTGGACTGAATGAAATAATAACAGTCAACATTATTGGGCATAAAGATTATAAAATATTCTTATTTGACTGATTATGCTTTAAAAATAATTTAATTTCTTTCTTTTTTTTTCTTTTTTTTCTTTTTGGTTTTTCGAGACAGGGTTTCTCTGTGGCTTTGGAGCCTGTCCTGGAACTAGCTCTTGTAGACCAGGCTGGTCTCGAACTCACAGAGATCCGCCTGCCTCTGCCTCCCGAGTGCTGGGATTTAATTTCTTTCTTAATATGTTAAATACTATATAATACTAGCTGTATTAAATGTTAACTTTAACATAAAACCTAAAAAAGGAATTGAGAGATAGAGTAAAGATATTTCCAAACAAAAACATATGGTAAATATGAACTAATCAAAATTTGATGACACAAAAATATGTGGATTCTCATGCTGAAATAAGATATTTTATTCAGACAAGTTATGATATTAAAACTTTACCTGCTTATAGTCATTTCACAATTAATAATGTACAAAATACAGCTAACCAAATATAGACTCTAGTATATTTATTTATAGCTTGTTGATTTACATTTTCAAACTTGTTTGACTATTTATTATCTTAGTTATAATTTATAAACAAATTATTTGATTTTATAAAGTGTTTGTAAGCTACTATATTCCTATCACATTTTCTTTCTATCAAGACAAAAAGCTGCTTATTTTCTTTTTATTCATTTAAGAGAGTACATACATACATACACAAACCAAAAAAAGAATTGACCTCCACATCGAGCTTACTTATAGTGATCAATCTGTTTCCTTTACGGGAAATTACAGGAAATGTCTACTTTCGTGATGTGCCACATTTTACCCAGTTGATTTATCTGATAAATTTAATAGTTTCCAGGTGGTTCTTTCTATTTAAGCTTCAGGTGTTGAAAATAAACCTTGGACATTGTTTTTATTCCTGCAGATTTTTCCTGTAGTCTGAGTTTGATTACCTTTAATGTCTTCCCTACAAGCTGGGCAACTGTGTTGCTGATGCAATAGGAGTCATGTTGTAGAGCACATGAGCAATCTCTGAAAACAATGTGAAGGCCTATCAGAAGCATCTCAAGAGGAGTTATAAATTTCACACTTTAACACTCCCCAGCTTGAAGGCCCCTGACCAAGTAGATCAGTTAGCTCCATTGTAAGACTACCAATTCTACCAAGGGCAATTTATAGATTCAATGCAATCCCCATTAAAATCCCATCAAAATTCTTCACAGATCTTGAGAGGACATTAATCAACTTTATATGGAAAAACAACAACAACAAAAAACCCAGGATAGCCAAAACAATCTTATACAATAAAGGAACTTCTGGAGGCATTACCATCCCTGACTTCAAACTCTATTACAGAGCTTCAGTACTGAAAACAGCTTGGTATTGGCATAAAAACAGAGAAGTCGATCAATGGAATCCAGTAGAAGACCCTGATTTTAACTCACAAACCTATGAACACCTGATTTTTGATAAAGGAGCTAAAAGTATTCAATGGAAGAAAGAAAGCATCTTCAACAAATGGTGCTGGCAGAACTGGTTGTCAACCTGTAGAAGAATGAAAATAGATCCCTATCTATCGCCATGCACAAAACTCAAGTCCAAATGGATTAAAGACTTCAATATCAGTCTGAACACACTGAACCTGATAGAAGAAAAAGTGGGAAGTACTCTACAACATATGGGCACAGGAGATCACTTCCTACGTATATCCCCAGCAGCACAGACATTAAGGACAACATTGAATAAAGGGGACCTCCTGAAACTGAGAAGCTTCTGTAAAGCAAAGGACACTGTCACTAAGACAAAAAGGCAACCCACTGACTGGGAGAAGATCTTCACCAACCCTGCAACAGACAAAGTTCTGATCTCCAAAATATATAAAGAACCCAATTCGATTCCTAAATGAGAATACTGAGGCACTGTGAGACTCTTCCTGAAAAAGACTGAGGCAGAGTTGGGATTTTTTTTTCTATTTTATTTTTGTTAAAATCTGAAAATAGAATTGAATATAAAGATAGAATTGCTGACATAAATTACCGAACTTCAAGGATACTGAAAATTAAAAACTCATTAAACAAAACAAAAACTTCATGGGAAAGCCTCATCAACAAAAGAGGTCACATAAAAAACTTAATACCCATGTATGTAGTAAGAGGCTGCTTGTTCATTCCTGGTTGCCAAGACTCAAAATAAGCACACAGAAACTGTATTAATTAAATCACTGCTTGGCCTATTAGCTCTAGCTTCTTATTTGCTAGCTCTTACATCTTAATTTAATCCATTTTTTATTATTCTGTGTATCACACGTGACTGTGGTTTACCAGGAAAGCTTCAGCTCAGCTATTCCCGGCAGTGGCTACATGGAGTTTGCTTGACTCTGCCTTTGTTCTCCTAGCATTCAGTTTAGTTTTCCCCAGCTACCTCTATTCTGCCCTGCACAGGCCCAAAACAATTTCCTTACTAACCAATGGTATTCACGGCACACAGAGGGGAATCCATATGTCAGAAGACTTAGTGGAAATATTTTATTACTCCTAAAGCAAAATGTCAAAATGTCAAAAGATATATGAAGGGAATATAGAAATGCTTTTTGTCACCCTGAAAATCCTAACCTTTGAATTATGAATCTCAGAACATGCTATGGTGATTTGAATAAAAATGCCTCCATTAGCTTGTATATTTGAATGCTTGACACTACTTGAATTGAATTAGGAAGTGGCAAATTGTTGGAGGAATTGTGTCACTGGGAGTGGGCTTCGGGGTTTCAAATGCCCAAGTCAATTCCAGTGTCATTGTCATCCAGCTGTTTATGGATCCAGAGATAGAACTGTCAGATACTTGTCCAGCACTACATCTGCCTATTTGCTACCATGCTTCCCACTCTGATGAGAATGGACTAAACCTCTAAATCTATATGCAAATCTCAATAAAATTCTTTCTTTTTATAAGAGTCATGTTTATGACTGTGGTCATGGTGTCTCTTCATAACAATAGAACACTAACCAGTACAGAAGCAGAATGCAATACACAAAGCATAGCTAATATTTTTATAACATCACAGAAGTAAATTTTTCAAATATAAAGAAAAAATGCCCACATAAGTTCAAGTAGCTAGAAAAGAAACTGGCCATATCATAGTATCATTAAAACATGTTAAGAATCACAGAATAGAGAAAGTTCATTGAATGCTTTTAGAGAGAGCAAGTTAGAGGAACTTTGAAGTCAGAAATTCTTTGAAAGACCTATTCTGAGTTTGAGGGCCAACTTAGAATATTGAACCTAGCAAAACTACCAACTAAAATTGAAAGAGAAACAAAAAATTACAGAATAGAAGGAATTAGAACCACTAAATCAATTCTATAGAAGATGTTTTATTTCTTTCAGTTCCTCTTACTTTTGGTATTTTATGATTTGAAAACTAAAAACGAGGGTATGAGGAGATGACACACTGGATAAAATGTTTGCTTTTCAAGTATGAGAGATATAGTTTTGATCTGCATATCCCAGATGAAAGCGCATGGGGTTTGTGGTCTACTATAATTCCAGTACTCATTGGGCATAAAAAAAGAATCCACAGAGCAAAGTATCTTGTTAGGTTACTCAAATCAAAGTGCTCACACATCAAACCCATACACATGCACAGAGACACACACATAAAATTGAACTTCATGAAAAGTATATGAACTGAATTTTTAAAAAATGACCATTGAATAGTTTAAATAGGCTTGTAATGACTGACTAAGTTTATGAGGTGAATAAATAGGAAATGAAGTAGAGAATAGTGCCAAAGGAACCAAAATCAGAATGTTTGTGGAGAAATTCTTTCACTGAACATAAAGAAAATGAGACACTATATATTTCAGCAAAATAAAAGCTGAAGAATATGCAAATCAATCTCTCTCAAAGGCTTTCCAAGTCAAACAGGTATTCAAGCACTAAAATATCAGCATAAAAACTAAAGGTTGAAAATCATAGTATTGATTTTTATATAAGCATCAGACTTCAGAAAAAATACTCGCCTAGCCAGAACTCAAACAAGTGCTTGCATAAGCCTATAGACATCTTCCGTCACACTATAACACTGATGAAAATGCCATGGAAGTTCCCTATGCCAGGTCACTGAGAGTCCTCACTAACTGACTACCATAGAACAAACCAAGATTCCACTCAGCAAGCAGGTAAATACATTTAACAGGATTTTTTTCTCTGAACACACTGTCAACCAAATTGCTGTTAGACTTAACACACAATAGAAAATGAAGTTTTCTTAGGGAGGCCAAAACTCAGAGTCTCTGGACTGGCTTTACCATCTCAGACAGAGATCTATGTACCAGTAGGACAGATATAACTATGGTCACATAAACACCAGCCTCAGTGTAAGCCTGAGAAATACCTACCTCTTCTCCAGAATCTGTGTAGTCCCCTGTTAATATGAGACACATGCTTTCCTACAGCCTAAATAGCCAACAAATATTTTCCCAACACTAAGTAGTAAATTATAGGATCCCATTTACTGGGCACAGGAATATGCCCTAGGAATCAGTGGAAATTGTGATGAGGTAAACCCAAGCAGCTCTGTCCCCTCAGCCATCTGCAGACAGGCCTAGGAGAGCAACTCTGGTGCCAAGGAAAGATACATAGAGGCCTAGTTCATAAGATCTATATTCCATCCAATACTATACATAGCTTGTTACAGCAAACCTTGCATATAGGTCCACTCCAGCAATAGAAAGCAGATTATTGACTATGAGCTGAATACAGTATTATGTTGGTCTTGGGTTATACACTTAGGTCTGACACAGCTTGATACCTATGGTGGCCACAGTTTTGGCAAAGGACTCTGAATTTGGTTCATTTCTGGTGATTCTGGAGATGCTTGCTGTCTCCAGTAACAGTTTAGCAATAACAGGCAAGACATTTAGACCACAGAAGCCCAGTGAGAGGCATATGGGATAAATTTAGTGTTTCAAAAAATCTATTCACCTGATTCTGAACAGTACATCAATACGGTATTTGAGAAAAAAGGTGAGCTTACATATCCTTCTAAGTGTTGACACAACAGCATGCTCTTGGGAAATCTGGGGCCTCATCTAGTGCTGAAACAGTAAATGTAATTATATTTCCAGAAAATAACAACAGTGTTCTCAAATTTTCTGAAAACATAGAAGCCATGTCAAGAGTAGGAGAATTAGAATAAGTACTTGTTGTGCCAGTAACCAGATAACATACAAAAGTATCCAAAGCTTTGGAAAAACCTAGACTTCACTGATTTAGAAAATGGCTGGACAGCAATCAATGAGAGAGAATTAACAAAATATTACTATTGTAGGCAGAGTCCTCTCTTAGTATATCTAAGCTTTCCTTTTAGGATGATTTCTCTGAGAATCTATATTCATGCTAGTAGCTCACATGTAGCTTCTTAATTTGAGAGGCTTAGATGAGCTCCAGTACTGACTCCAATCTCCAATCCACGTGAGAGAGCTGTCTTGCACAGTAATGCCTCACAGTCATCCAAGCAAAAATCATCTCCTGCTCCTTGTGAAGTCACAGAATTGTGACCAACAGTAATGAAGCATGATGTGATGTTATTTTGATGGGGAGGGACAGAAACTTCTGTCTACACTACAAAGTCATAGAGTGTTTTGCTGTATAGTGATAGACACTTAAAGGCAGCGACATCTCAGGATACAGAAGACATTAGAAACCAAAATAGCAGTTTTTACAGAAGACTGTGTTAGGAAGATCCATAAGTACACAAAGATGGCTTACTGTTGAAACATAAATACTGACACAAAGGGTATAAAAACAGCACAGAAAATGGTTCTTTTGCTAAGACTGGAAGAATAGAAACAAACTATTATGATTCCACACAACAATATGTAGAGATCCCTTAAAAAAATAGCTATATTCCCCCTTTCCCTCAAAGTGAGGGTACGTACACTGTTGGAACATAAATGAACCCTCAGTTCATTCATAGTTCTATTAGATTTACTTTAAAATATATAAAGTTATATATTTTAAAAGGAAAAATTACGTGTGTGTGTGTGTGTGTGTGTGTGTGTGTGTGTGTGTGTTAGAAAGCAAGGAAGAAATTTGCAATCTTGGAATAGCTGTCATCCTAAAATCCTTGCCGTCTGTTGCTATAGTGTCTTTTTCCCACAGAGCAAATGCATCTCTTAAGAAACCTGATAATGCTTTCATTGTCTCTGAAGTAATTAGCTATGAATAAGTA
This sequence comes from Chionomys nivalis, assembly GCF_950005125.1. Taxonomy (NCBI): domain Eukaryota; kingdom Metazoa; phylum Chordata; class Mammalia; order Rodentia; family Cricetidae; genus Chionomys; species Chionomys nivalis. Next base: position 56,204,605 of record NC_080095.1, read on the forward strand.
ATCTCACTTCTATTTTCAAGGGCTATTTTATATTTTAAATGTTCTTTGCTTTCTATGTTAAGCAGTTGTAGTGTTTCATCTACTAGGGAAGATATTGTTAACAGGTAGTGTTTCATCTACTAGGGAAGACATTTTTAACAGACAAAATCACACCAAACTGTAGTATCAATAATGAGATCTCTGACTTTGAATTTACTCTATAACCCATGCACTTTGTGAACTTATGATCCTCCTATACTGATAACCCAATTAGATGGGACTTAAAAATTATGCTACCAGGATTACATCTGGTATTTTAGAATGTTATTTTGTATCATAATATATCAAAATTTTTAGAAGTATTCGAAGACTTTTCAGTATCCTGAATTCAGGAATAATCTTCTTTGGTCTATCATGTAGCAATGATACATAATTATCCATAATAATTAGGAAAAATTATTTCACTTAGTAGAGTATCTCTTTTGTCTAGTCACTTAAAGGCACAAGAAGATGGAAATGTTGTTAAGAATCTAATCTACACAAACATTTGAAACATCTTTATGTACTTAGAGATAAATATCAAAATAGAAAGAAAGTGGAAACTATAAGAAATATGATCAAAATGTATTATTGCTAATGTATACAGTAGGAATAGAAATGATAGGAAGGAATTCTTAGATCTCCATAATGAGGCATTGGCAGAAAAATAGATTTAGAAGAAGCACGAAAGGATAATAGGGAATCATGTTTGGGGCCAGTCTTAGTGAGACATGCCTGTAGTCCCAGCATTGGGAAAGTAGAAGCAGAAGGATTACAAATTAAAGGCTGACCTGGATTAAAAAGAAAGACTAAAAAAAGGAGAAAGAAGATGTAAGAAGGAAGAATGAATGGATAAATAAGGAAGAGGTAAGAGAGGAGGGAGGGAGGAAGAGAGGGAGAAAGGGAGGGAGGAAGGAAGGCAATAGGCAGGTCAAAACTAATTTGGTATAGTGAATGAACAAAACGAAAATTAAGGCATGAATATGGCTCTATTTTATCACCTAAAATGGAATAATTCTAATATATGGAAAGGATAAAAGATCATTTTAGTACGTTTTTAAAGATGAATTGATTAGACTAATTGATAGGCTACTGCTTTTAAACTTGATCCTTAGTCAAAGTCCATCCATGGTCTCATATTCTTTCAGTCCTATATATTCTCAGAAAAGAATGCATACAATCAGTGTTTTTCCTGAGAGAAACAGGTACTTTGAGACCAACAGTCCATGAGGTTCGAGGATGAAAGTAAAGATCTGTGTTTGATATGTGAACCTGCTTTTTAACTTCGGTCCTCAGAGCTATTATTCTGCCATATGTAGAAGAAGAAGAATATTGTGTGTGATTTAAAGAATGTGATAGATTCTCTGATATCACATGATTTTATAATAGTACCTTGTAATACATCATAAATGACTACTCAGCAAGACATCCACCCACCCCATCCAACTTTTTAGGTCAATCACTTCTAGATGACACATTATGTAATAAGCCCAATTAAATCAGTAAGATCACTGGAACTGAGAAATTAGTTGCTTGATCATATTGAATGCTGAATGAAATCTCATCAGAGTGATTAAAGAACTGATTGCTAAAGGTGGCACTAGATGAAGTATGTATATGGTCATGAGAGGATAGTTTATTTGCCACAATTATCTTTATCATGTTCTCATGAGAAAAAAGCAAAAATTTCAAGTTACTTTCTAGAGGTGTGCTAACCAACATGAGTAAAGTTACCGTAAAGGCAATATATTTTACAGGTTAGTAATGCCTTGGGTCACGGCATTAAAAACAACACCCTTGGTAAGAGGAAGTTCCTTTCATCGGTGTGCATATTTCAACTCTGACTCTGTGGATCCTCTGAGGAACAAAGCTGCTGATATGCACAAAGATATTTGTCTAGCCTATGATGCAGCCTGTCCTCTAAATTAAATGTCCTTTGACATGCATTCAACACGGAACAAAAATGACGTCATAGTTCATTCCCTTTCAGAGATGTCTATCTACATACTTCTTTCTTAATTCCTTCTAAAAGACTGTCTATTCCTATATTTCAAATTTCTAACTATCCAAACAAATTGCTAACAAGTAAACATCCCCAGTGCCATTCTATATCTACTTGCCTGTTAGTCCATCCAAAAAAGACAGCAAAGCATACTATTCCAGTATATCTAATATCACACTTCACTGCTGCCATCCAGAAAGATCACAGTATAGTATTACAAATCTCTAAATCATAAGAATTTCTCCATGAAGCCACCATACAGGCTAAAAAAGATGAGGCAACTCAACAAGAACTGGTTTCAAATAAGAGGTCCATTTGCTTATTTAATTTCTGTTTGCCTATGGAACCCATCTGAGCCAACTCTCTTGTCTATTTCTCTCTACTTGATATATTGACTTTGCTTACACTCATACTGGAGCCTGGGAGATCAGAGACATTGAATTGATGATTGAGAGCTCATCTTTATGGTCTCCTAATATGTCAAGAAAACATTAAGTCCTTACCAGTGCCAATCACAGAGTCAGAAACTCTTTCTCAAGCAGAATGGTTGTCTGACAAAGAAGGTATCAGATCAGTTTCCTGCAAATCCCCCGAGAGTTATACTATGTTTTTTCTAAGGTTGATTCCACTGAGAATATTCTCATTTGCTCCAAAAATTCAAATGTCATTAGATCACCTGAGCTGTAAGTCCCAAGGGGGAAATTCACACTGTACTGAAGCTCAGACTCATTTCTGGTACTTTATTTCTCTCTAGGAGTTCAACCACTGAAGCAATTAGTGTACAGATTAAAGTATGATGCAAAAAATGAACTGCAATTCTTTTCAAATTTTCAGTGTCACCCCAAAGCACGTATCCTAGGTTTTCGGGGGGAAACTGGTTGGCAGTGTTGCAGTGTAAAGTACAAGATAGTACAATTCACTCTGAAATGTGGATCTTTTGCTCCAGACCACGGGACCCTCAGAAATATCATAGCAATATTAATTAAGCCCGAAACTTTATGAGGTTTATCTTTGACTCTGATTCACATTACTGAGGCATCTAAAGTGTCCACTATGTTCAGCTCTTCCAATCCACTGTGAATAGTATCATCAATTTACACATTAATGTTGATTACATGAGCAGTGTGATATTTTTCAAAGGTTCAAGGTGATCAAGACTTGGAGACTATAGTTACAGCAGGGCAATGATCGAAGTCTAGATGTACAACTGCTCAAAGGACTTTTTGGTGTGCCACAGAAAGCAAACTCATTCTCTTGGTGGTCCTAGCACTTCTCTGGTGAACAGCTGCAAACCAGATCCCACAATGAATCATTAGCTGCAAGAGACAAATTATTGTCTAAGGTATGTGAAACCTTTGTGTGGGGGCAGGGGAGCTTAGAGAGATGCCTCAGGTATTAAGAGCATTCAATACCTTTGACACCCCAGGGTCAGTTCCCAAAACCTCCATCAAGTGGCTCACAACTGTTGTAATCCATCTCCTTGGAATTCAATGCCCTTTTCTTGTCCCCAGAGCAACCTTCACACAGGCGCAACTACATACATGCACAGACATAAACACACACACATAAACAAAGTAAAAAGAATGTATTTCAAAACAAATTTAAAAACATTTATATGGCCAAAACCAAGATTTCTACCCCTGAGATGTGTCTAAAGGCTGATGGTGGAGGCTGCTTGTTCATTTCCTGGCCAACCAGACCTGAAATAATCACACAGAAACTGTATTAATTAAAACACTACTTGCCTAATAGTTTAAGCATATTCCTATCTAGCTCTTACAACTCAAATCCATTTATATTATTTTCTATTTTACCACACTGCTCCAAGTTTACCATTACTGGCCTATGGGCATTTTTTTCCTCCAGTAGCAATGTGATGTTCTCTTTGACTCTGTCTACTTTCTCTGCCTCTATCTGCTTGGAATTTGCAGATTGCCCTATTGTGCACTGCAATAGACCCAAAACAGCTTCTATATTAACCAATGTCATTCACAGAATACAAAGGGGAATCCCAAATCACCTTCCCTTATCTATCTAAATAAAAAGGAAGATTATAACTTTAATATGGCAAGGTTACAAACAACAAAACAGTTAAATTCCCCTCCATTGGACTCTTGGATTTATTGGAAATTTTACATTAACGTTTACACTCTAATATTGGGGTGGCCACTTGTTCATTCTCATTGCCCAGAACCAAAATAGACACTCAGAAACTTTATGATTTGTAATACTGTTTGGCCAATAGCTTAAGCGTATTTATGGCTTGCTTTTATAACCTAAACTAATCCATCTTGATTAATCTGTGCATCACAACAAGATTGTGGCCTACAGGCAGTGTTTCGGTGGGCTCCAGTGGTGGCCCTGTGGTTGCTACATGGTTTCTCCTTGACTCTGCCTTCTTTCCCCTAGCATTCAGTTTAGTTTTCACACTTAGCTTTCTTATTCTAAGCCACTGGCTGAAACAGACTTATTCATTTACAAATAAAAGCAACACATAGACAGAAGTACTTTCCACATCATTTCCCAATGCCACCAGGAAAAATGAAAAGTTTTGGAAGAGGCGGAAAAAATGGAGAAGAGGATTTTTGATTTTTTTTTTTGCTCTTGTTTGTTTGCTTGCTTGCTTTGTTGTTTTAATTTTCTTTTAGGAGGTGATACAGGGGTGAAGGGAGGATATGGAGGGACTTGGAAGTGAGCAGATTTAGGCTGCATGATGTGAAATTCCCAAAGAATTAATAAAAAAAATTATGATATATATATCAGAACAGAATTAAGCATGGCTTCTTGGTAGCAGCATTTTCTCGGGTGGGCTCTGTTTGCTAGAGGCATGCTCTCATTTAAGACAGGCTTCCTGACTCACCTTTAGCTGCAAAAAACCGTACAGCCCTTTTAAGATGTTCTGCCGCAAAGCACTTAAATGGTGTTTGTTACTTTCATTGGTCAAATTGTATATATTTGTTGCTTTCATTGGTTAATTAATAAAGAAAACTGCTTGGCCTGATAGGTCAGAACATAGGCAGTTGGGGAAGACAGAACAGAATTGTGGGAGGAAGAAAGCAGAGACAGGAAGATGCCTTGCTTATCCTACCCAAGAGGGATGGTAGTTAGACTCATTCCGGTAAGTTACAGTCAAGTGGCGATACACATTAATAGAAATGCGTTAATCAAGATGTGAGAGTTAGCCAGTAAGAGGCTAAAGCTAATGGGCCAGGCAGTGTTTAAATGAATACAATTTGTGTGTTGTTATTTCGGGTGTAAAGCTAGCCATGGGGGAGCCGGGCAGGACAAAAAGCAAGCCTGCTCGCCTCATCACTACAGGTATTTATGAAGAGCCTACAGCAGGCTTTTTGGTGGTGGCAAGGACCTTGAAACTCCATACACTTGTGGCAATAAACATGGCTCAGGCCAGTACCTCTTCCATGAAGCTAGCCTCTCAGAAAGCTAAGGAATGGGGTGGGTACAGCTATCAAAGCCACAGCTTTAAACCTAGCCATATCGCTTACCAAATTAAAGACTTATGTGGTCAGAAAAAGAGAAATATACAGTAAAGACAGATAAAGACAAAAATAAAACCCTCTAAATGGTTTATAGTACATTTAAAAATATATGTAGGCTTGGGGAGAAAAAAGAAAAAGAAGAAAGTCCTTAAAAACAGAAAGAAAGAAAGAAAGAAAGAAAGAAAGAAAGAAAGAAAGAAAGAAAGAAAGATGAAAGAAGAAAGAAGGAAAGAGAGTAGTTGGGTGTGGTGGCACATACCTTTAATCCCAGCATTTGAGAGAAAGAGGCAGGTAGATCTCTGTGAGTTTAAGGATGGCAGTCAGGTCTACAGAGTGAGTTCCAGGACAGCCAAAGATACACAGAGAAACTCTGTCTCATAAAACCAAAAATTAAAAATAAAAATAAAAAAATAGAGTTTAAACCAAAGCCACTTAAAGATGGAAAATACACTGAAAATCTGGATACTGTATGTTATTGTGCTGTCTTTGAATTGTTTGATGATTGAGGAAGGAGCAACAGCTGCTAGAAGGCATTTGATTATAAATACTGCCGGATTAATCAAACATACATTTTTTTTTTGAAAATGCCTTGACTTCAAAATTTAAGTCAAAAGATATGTTACTTTGGAGAAGAGGTTTTGCTTTTATTTTCACAGTAAATAAGAGGCTATGAATTCATTCTGGGTTAAGAAAAATCAAATTGATCAAGGAAGACCCACTGAAATATCTCCAGTAGGAGCAGATAGCCCAGATCGTACCACATTTCAGAAGACCTCTGTTGGAGATTCCTCTGAGTTCTACATCCAGAACTGTTTCAAGACTGCTTGCTGATATGAGCAAGCCTCACAGAATATTCCAGTCAGGACTTGACCATAATTATAAATTTTCTTTAGGTTCCCATAAGATTATCAGTGCTCCCAATCAGCAGAAAGTAGCCTAGAAATTTACACCCACATTCCCCTCAAATGGATTATGCATATTTGTTTTTCTTTAGAGTATCAGTTACAAGAAGTTAAGGATAATAGTCAGGAAGAAAGCTAGACAAGGGAGATTAGATTCAGAGTTTTTGTTTTGAAAAAAAAAGGTGGGGAGAAGTACTGTGGAACAATGGTCTTACACTCTGTAAAGATTTGTCACTTGTATTGGTTTAATAAAACACTGATTGGCCAGTAGCCAGGCAGAAAGTATAAGTGGGGTGAGCAGAACAGGAGAATTCTTGGAAGAGGAAAGGCTCATCTGCAGTCATCACCCAGATGCAGAGGAAGGAAGATTAGAATGCCTCACTAATAAAAGGAACCAAGCCACATGGCTAACACAGACAAGAATTATGGGATAATTTAAGATATTAAGATGCAGGAATTAGTTAATAAGAAGTCTGAGCTAAGGATCAACCAGGCTATAATTAATGTAGGTCTCTGTGTATTTCTTTGGGTCTGAAAGGCTGCAGGGCTGGGCAGAAAACCAAAAAAGGCAAATTTTACAACAATTCAGTGTAGCATACTTAATCAGAGAGTTAACCTTGGAAAAATTAAAAGTTTTTTTTTTATGCCGACTTTAGTTAATCAAAACTTCAAAACAATCATTGCTATATTTGTAAAAAGTTTTAGAAAGCATTTTAAGCATACAATAAAACAAAGATTCCCCAGTCAGTGCATTATTTATCTGTTTTCAGGCAAACACTAAATTCTTCAGGAAATATGTGAAGCTAGGGATAAACTAATTATTCAATCTAACAAGGTAAGACTGGAATGCCAAATATATCTCAAGAAATCAGAAAGAAGAAAAATTACAGATGAAAGCCAAACCAAGAAAATTAATTAGGAAGTAAGAAAAGAATAGTTAATGAATTTATTTGAAAACTCATTGTTTGGAGTACATAAATCTTAAAAGCTCATGTAGCATGTAGACTGATGAGTGTGTAAGTATGTGTATAGGTATGTGTGTATGTGTGCATATGAGCAGACACGTATGTATACACATAAAAAATAATGAATATATTTTGAGAATGAGAAAATGCTGTAAACATGTATTTGCTTAAGTAAGAGGCTTAATAAATTTTATGTGTGTTATCTATGAAAATATATTTTAGTCACTGTTAGGAAATGCATGAATAGACTAACAGAGAGCATATCCCAGAGCCTGTAGATCTAGAAGATTAACAAATTATTAAATTCTTTTGAAATTTTATGTAATAATTTATTTGATACTATGGAGATTATTATAGCCAGATACCTAAGGACTACAGTATGAAAATAGATTTGATAAAAGTTTTAAACAAGTACAAGACATTTCTGAATAAAATTATGAGGAAATTCTATACATTATGAAATGCCTAGTGGATTACTACAGCCATATTTTCTTCATAGAAATATTAAAATACCTTAATCTAAGTTCTCTGTGCCTCAGGTTCCTCATCTTGAAACTATGATGGGTACTAATTTATTTATAAGGTGGCTCTCAATGTTGAAATATTGTAATGTATGTAAATGACTGAGACAGTTTATCACATAAAATCTCAGTGAAGTGCCATCATCCATAAATGGCAATAATATTAAAATTAAATTAAAAATTAAGTTCAAGTTGTCTTTAAATCAAAATATAATTTTGAAAACTCTTTCTCCTCATTTTCACCCAAATATAGAAATTTAAAATTGTGTATGTATAGAAGAATGATACTGTTCTTCTTGGAGTTTTGTAAATAAATGATATATTTTGTATATGACATGATATATATATAATAAACATAATTTTAGATCTTGGTACATACCTTTGGAAGAAACCTCCTACCTATCAGAGGCCATGCCAGCTCCTTGAACACTAAGTAAGACTTGCCCTTACAGCACCCATTCCCACCCTTAAGAATCCCAACCGCCTCTCTTCTCCTTGTTATCATATCCCTGCCCACACCTTTGTCTAAAGCCTCCTAACCCGAGGTCAGGTCAATATCCCAAATCGCAGAGGACCCTTAGCCAGATCTATGGTCACCCTTCTGTTGGACCAGAAGCCATCTAGACCAAATTAGGAGTGACCATCTACTCAACCATGGGCCACTCCATCTAGAAGACCAGAGAGAAAACAGAAGTCTAGGAAGAAAATACACATACAACAAATAGAAATCCAGAAATTGGCATCTAGACCTAAAATCACTCCAAATCTAGATACCTTGAATGTCAAAGTAAGAACACAATCAACAACATCCAGGGAAATATGTCACCACCAGAACCTAGCTGTTCTTCTACAGACAGCCATAAATATTTCAACATAGCAGAAGGACAAGTAAACAACATTAAAAACAACTTTTTGAAAACAGTAAAGGTCCTTAAAGAAGAAATGTATAAATCCCTGAAAGAAAGTTAGGGAAAGGCAACAAAACAAAATTTGAAAAAAATCAATAAATCCCTCTAAGTGTGTCAAGAAACCACGAAAAAGCAAACAACCATTTAAAGAAAACAAATAAATATGTTCAAGACTTGAAAATGCAAATAGAAGCAATAGAGAAAGCACTAGCTGAGGAAAATCTAGAAATGTAAAATTTAGAAAAACAAATAGGAACTAAAGATACAAGTATCACCAACAGAATATAAGAGATGGAAGAGAGAATCTTAGGCATTGTAGACACAGATATATTGGTCAAATAAAATGTTAAATCTAAGAAATTCCTAATGCCAATCTTTCAGAAAAAGGGACACCACAAAAGATCAAACGTAAGAATATAGAAACAGAAGAAATTTCTTGTCTCAAAAGCCCAGAAAATACTTTTAACAAAATCACAGAAAAAAATTTCCAAACCTAAAGAAGAACATACCTATAAAAGTAAAAGAAGCTTAGACAATACTAAATTGATTGGACCAAAAAAAGGAAATCCCATCTCCACATAATAATCAAAATACTAAACACTCAGAATGAATAAAGACTATTAAAAGCTGCAAGAGAAAAGATCAAGTAACATATAAAGGCAGACTTTGAAATCTAGAAGTGCCTGGACAAATGTGTTGCAGATTATGAGATCACAGATGCCAGCCCAGACTACTATACCCAGCAAAACTTTCAATCACCCTAGATAGAGAAAGAAAGGTATTACATAATAAAGTCAAATTTGCATAAAATATATCCAAAAATTTAGCCCTACAGAAGGTACTAGAAGGAAGATTACAACCCAAAGGGGTTAACTACACACATGAAAACACAGGCAATAAATAATCAAAACCCCAAATAACCCAAAGAATGAAAACACTAACAAGCACCATTCTCTCTCTCTCTCTCTCTCTCTCTCTCTCTCTCTCTCTCTGTCTCTCCCTCCTTCCCTCCCTTTCTCATTCCATTCCTCTCTTTCTCTTCCTCTACTAATAAAAACTACAACAAAATAACAAGAATTAACAACCATTGGTCATTGATATTTTTCAAAATCAATGGACTCAATTCCACAATAAAAGGACAGGCTAACAGAATGGATGTGAAAACAAAATGCATCCTTCTGCAGACATCAAAGATAGACATTACCTCAGAGTATAAGGTTGAAAAGAGATTTTCCAAACATAGGGCCCCAAGAAGCAAACTGGTGAATCTCTTCTACTATCTAATAAAATAACTTCAAATCAAAATTAATCAAAAGATATGGAGAGGGATACTTCATATTTATCAAAATAAAAAATACCAAAATGCCATTTTATTCTCAACATCAATGACTGTGGCAATTTGAAAGAAAATCACCCACAAATAAAGTGCTACTCTTAGGAGAGAAGAGGTTGGGTCTTAAAATTGCAAATAGAAAAAAAAAGGAAAGAAGAAAAAAATATGAGACATATGTTCAATACCATGTCACAATAGAATCTTACTTGCTACAGTGATATATCTTAGTTGTAAATTATAAGAATTATAAAAACAAAGTAGGCTATAGAGTAAATGTGTTCGCTGTCTTTCCTTTCTCTCTGAAGTTGCTGAAAGTCCTTTCAGTTTTTTGACTGAAAGATTTGTCGCTTCCATCTTTACCTCTGTTGGTGAATGTTTTATTTTCTCTGTCTATACTTCTTTGTCTTTTAGTTCCCTTGCGTTTTCTTTGATGATCATTGAACCTGAAAGCGCTGTGAATGCTAGGCAAATACACTCGACTAACCTGCACTCCTACTTCTCTCTGCCCTCTTCACCAAGAGACATCTGCAATTCTAGAATAAACGCACACTACCTTAGTTTGATCTCATCCTAACTAGCCTTCCTCTGCTATAAATTTATTTCCAAATAACATTGAACTCTGAGGTTCTGTGAGGGACCTGAATTTTGGGGGACGCCATCTAGCCCAATCTTCTTGTCCTCTCCCACACTTTTCTTCCCATGCTTTTTTCCTCTTCTTGTTCACTGAGACACATTGGGTGACATGTTTGTTAGTCTTTGTTATCTTAGTCTCCTAATTTCTTCTCTGGAGGTTTACCCCCCACCCCTGAAGGTGGTGACTTTCATGGTTTTCCATGGAACACACTCTTCACCAAGCCGTGCACTTCTTTTGATCAGCTCCTGTATTGCCAAGACAATGCCTGCCTTTTGTAGGCCCCCCTATATGAATAGTTCATCATATTCCTATTTGCAAGTATATTTATAGAGGATTAGGATACTTATCATAGTTAATATTTTGGAAAATGTTTCTCTATTCAATGTATATTTGAGTTACTTCTGATTCCCTATAACACTTGTTACTCTAAGGCTTTTTATTCAAAGAAAGAGCAGAAATGAGAGGGAAAGCAGTCACACACACACACACACACACACACACACACACACACGAGGGTGGGGGGAACTCCCAGACTCAACATTTAAATGACTTAGCTCTCTGTCAGAAGAGTCATACAATAGTGTCTCTATAAACTAGAGAGTGGAGGAAAAGGGAGCTTGAGTGGGAGGATTACAGTGAGAGGAGCAAGAAAGGGAGAAGATGTGTATGAGAGGCAACAGAGAAAGGGGAAGAGACATGTTCTTTATATTTTAAGAATTTCAGGCACAGAAAGTTTCTTTGAATCATGCATTATCTCTGATACAAATGTCCCCAAACTGCACATGTGATGCACTTCAGTGGCTGAAGGGCTGGAGAAGCCAGGGCTGAGAGTAGAGGGCATTGTGTAAATCTGATTCCATGGTTGTAGGTGAAGATGTGGGCTTCAGCTAGAGCAGGTAAGTGGGAAATGCTCCCAGTTCAAGTAGAGACAGTCCTGGGTGAGGGTGCAGGAGAGCAGTTTCCCCCGGGACCACCCAACATAGAAAACCCAGCAATTAGGTTTGAGCCAATGAACCTGTGAGCCCTTGAGCTTGCTCTTTGCACCTTACAACCATAGATTCAGGTGAATAGACTTTAGCAAGATAAATAAACTGAGGGAGAATGTGAAAAGTTACAATTATCTGAGTATATGCCACGATAGCAAATCAAACCCATTGTCTGTTTAGGAGTTAAATTGCCTTACCTTTATTTTCTATCACCTAAACATCTATCTGTACATGGTTTCAAATCTCATGAAAAATTTTTGTTAAACTCTAAGTCCTTTATGCCCAATCTGTGGGTTAATCAAATCACTTATTCATCAGAAATAGTGGATTTATTTAGTTTTTCAACAGAATTTCCGATGTTATTTGGATGTTGGTTTTTAATCTGCCTTTAATCTGGTTTATTGATGGCCCTAAAGTCTTAGCTTTTTTTCAAACTAATGTGTTTTTGAAGCTAGTAAGTCAAGCACAGTGATATGCAGAAATCTCTCTTTATTAATATTTAAGCTGTGGAGTTCTCCAAGGATACAACAGGAAAAAGAATACTTGAAAAAAAATAAACTTGAAGCAGAATTGTACTCTCAATTTTTCAAGTTTTCAGGAGATATTAAGATAGTCCTAAGTACTGCCCTAACAAAACATTTCAGATAAAGGGCAAGGAAATCTGTAGGATTCGATGTGAACGGACAGAAGTAGGGCAGGCGAGCCTTAACTAAAACAAGGAATGTAATGCTTAACCCTAATAGTTACGCAACTGGAGATTAGAAGATGTCAGATGCGCAAGATGAAAATCACTTGACATTAACCCACGCATGAAAGCTCTGACGTAACAAATATTATCAGAACAATATCAAAATTAATTACTTCAATGCCCCTTGCCAGATTGTGAATATGATACCTCATAGATGCTATTTTATTTTAAAATCTTAACATGTTCTTCTTCCTTCCATTTTACATGACAAAGATGTCAGGGTCCCACTGCATAATTCACGCAGGGTATGCGTATATCAATGCTGAGTCCTTTTCTTATTTGCTTCGTTCTCTTGCCCTGCACAGTACATTTATTTATTAGACTCTTATTATTCTGATACTATTTCATGTACTCTCAAGTCAGAATACAAAAGAGACAGAATTAGAATTTATCTAGGACAGGCTACTAAAACTGCCAAACCATAACATCTAAGGGTAGGCTTCTAATCATGGGTTCAAGATTATGATTGGTATATAACAGAAATCTAGAGTAAGGCACAAAATCCTAGATATCTAGAACTAAGGACTAGAATCCTTGGCTTTCAAAACATATAGCATATAAGACAGTAATACTCTTTGCCAAATGAGTGAAAGCTCTCCAAATTATGCTACTGCTTTTAAGACGAAACAGAATGTGAAAAGCTTCAAAATTCTTGATTTTGTTAGCTGGCCAGACACCTCTCAGCGGCAGCCACAGTGAATATGGAGGCACTAGCCCCACCATCTGCATCCTACCAGACCACTAGTATCTGCATATATGTCTTTCCCAGGCACCTCTCTGTTTTTTATTTTTCTTTCCTGGACTCAGGATTTGCTTTGTCCAGGGATTTTTGTTTGGTCTTTTGTTCCTTACTCAGGCTGAATGTCTCCCTTTAGATTGTTTTAGTTCAGTTCATTTAAGGGGAATTCAACTTAAGTCCTTTATTTACAGTATTAGCACTTGCCATTCTCATTCACTTTGTTCACACTAAAGTCTTGTTCAGGGTCAATTCTCTTTCCTCAAACCAGCCATGATCTCATATCTAACACTGTTAGGTAGATCTCACTGCTAAAGTTTCACTACTTGCCACCTGTGTTTGGGACCAGCAAGGACATCACCAATTCAATGTTGTGCTTCTTGTCTTTATTAGTCATCTGAGATCATCAGTTGAATGTGACGTTGCTCAGACTTTTAACACTGTCATCTATTACTAAACGAAAAGAAAGAAAGCCCAATGAACAGGAATTTAGTAAAAGAAAAATTTTATTGGTGTAAAAGATTTTGTGAATTAGAAAGTTAGTTCCAGCATGCGGGTTTTATCCAACTTTATTGTAATCTGAGCTATCTTTAAAAAGATTGGCCTTCTGGTCAAGGGATTGTTGGGTCTCAGGTGTATAACTGAGTCACTGAACAATTGAGCTTGCCAAATTTTTGAAAATACTGGAAGTGAACTTAAATGACTATGGTGGGGGTTCGGATTTACAGTTAACTAGGCTAGCTGATAGCCATGCCAAGCTGTGTGGGGTGAGAAATCTGTGACTCAGAACATTAGAGCAAACACAGTTAAGTATGGATTTTGTCTGTGAGTAAAATTCCCAAAATATTTCATGTAGATCAATAATGATGCTTCTTATCCCTGTTTCCCTTTTTATAATCTGGCTAAGGGAGTATTGTGGATTGGAGTTTGTGTGATATAACTGTCTGCCAGAGGAACAGGAAGTAGGATAAATATAGTATACAAGATCTAGTATTTGTATTTGTATTATGATAAGGAACTAGGTTGGACAGATTTGCCCTTGATGTTCTGCACTTTCCATTCTCAGTCCTATTTCTAGAATTAGTATTTCATTTTTGGCTTCCTTACGGTACAGTTCATGCTGGACTTGAACTCACTGTCATCCTTCCTCATACTCCCGAGTACTTGGGATTGCAGGTATATGCCACCAGGTCTGTCTTTCCTATCGAATATTTGTCCCACCGTCTTGAGTGGTTCCTGTGAGCCCTTCATTGACATTGTCTCACTCACACTATTTAGGCTGAAACATAATGCTCACATTAGAGAAAAGAGATGGAAGTATTAGATATTAAATGAATACTTAATGTTAACGAAACTGCAGTTAACAAACATGCAGCAGTTGACTAACCTAATTCAAGCTGTCAGGGAATAACCACTAAGTATTTTATTATGCATCGTCACACTCAATAGTGTCCACAATTGTACAGGATAATGCTGACTGGCTCAGGCTGGCAGTGTCATGGAGAAGGATTACTTCAGGTGTTAAATTCCGTATAACAGATATATTCCATACATAAATAAAAAACAAACAAACTGGTGATCTAAGAAGTGACCCACACTATTTCTGCAGGAAGTTCCTCTAAATGGGCTACATACAGTGTCCTGTTGTGGATTTGGTAACAAGTTCTTGGGCTGTTGTCTCTGGCATAGTACCTTCTATCTGCCTGCCTTTCAGTTTCAGCTCAGGCTCACCACCTGGAGGCCTGAAGTAGCCAATGCTAAGGTGTGACAACATCAAGCCAGCTTGGTCAGTGCAGCCTGAAAAATAAATGTTGAATTTCAAGAAGAAAATAAAGCTTAATTAAATAAGCTGACCAATTCTCTATATGTTTTTATAGGAAAGTAAAAGCATACATCAAGACTAGTGTAGTTTTTCTTTTTATGTTTGTAAAATACAATAGAACACATAATTGCATGCAAAATTGTCCCTATTCTGTGTTCTAAGACTTTGGAAAATACTTGCAGTGACAATTCATGTAAGGCACAGCACATCCTGTCCCTTAAGAACCAAGTGAAGGGAAGAGTCATGTCTGCTGGTCCTTTATCTGTTATTTGCCACAGTGTCTGTCACAGTGTAGCTGTACCTTACCGTTTCCCAAATTTTAATTCAACTATTCAAATAAATAGAAAAGGATCAGGTTATCTGCATTTTTTTTTCCAAACTCCAAAACGTTCACTGAGAAATTGTCGAGGGCTTTATGGTGATTTTTACAACCTATGCAGAGCTAAACATTCTATAGAAATAAACTTCCCATGCCCACGGTGTGGAGTGTGAATCGCCAACCACATCAGAACCACACACAGTTTTCTGGGTTTCTTTACCACAGGGACACACTGACTGAGCAGGATGACACACTGAGTCTATGATTGCACAACGAAGGGTTAAATATGAGTATAAATACGGAGGTGAAGTACAGGATTAGAATAGTACATAGAATGCCACTTAAGACGTATCCTGAGCTTGCATGTAAGAGAAAAGCACCCCAACGAAACCACTGTGCTGCAGTGTATAGGAACAAGATACTTCTAATAGGACAAAATCATAAGACTCCCCTCCACCCCTAGGAGACCAGTAAGTAAACTTCAGTTATTTCCTTTCAGAAATACCACACATTGAATTTTGCTTCTCAAGTGAGTTTCACTCCATCTAGTGAAAGCGGTCTCTCTTACATGAAGGGTTCTCACCCCTGTGAGCCATCCTCGGGAACCCTCTGAAATTTAAGGTTCTTCATTCCTTGTAAACCGAGAGAGATAGCGCTAGCTCACACCCTACAAAAATCGTATTCACAATTCACCAAGGGAGAGAAGGGTGGTGAAAATACTGAGGGCTATTCATTTCTAGTGCTTGGGAGTCCTCCCCCTCCCATTCCACAGCAGAACTACCGCATGAATAGAAGGACCCCGCAGTGGCAGTGTATTATACCGGTTTATCATGGACAGCGTTAAATGAATACTGTATTTGAGATTTTCCTGACAATAACTTTTTCGCATGTGTAAATGCACATATTTAACCATTTCACTCATTTCCCTACCATGTTTGAGCAAGGGGATTGTAGATATTAAACACTATTTTGAGTAAGAAACATACCAAAGCAACTCAGATGATCTCAGATAATCCCCCATTACATTTTGGTGAATAAGTTCTACACTTGTTCTAGTGTAAATTAAAGATGCTTGGACTTTCTCATCATTTTGTAATAGGGAAATATTTAAGCACCTCAGAGCTGTTCCCATCTCATAGGCAGAACCCTCAAAAAAGAAGGGCTTTTCCAGGCATTTAACTTTAGGGGGCAATTTAAAAAAAAACCGACCCTCTTTGAACTCCTGGTGTTCTTTCCTCCCCCGCGAACTTCCTCTGATATGATGACCATATTTCCACTAAAATATGACAGAGGGCGAAAAGCATGATGCGGCTTCCAATGCCTTGGCCTGTTCTGCCCTCTAGCCAAGCAGAGCGGATCCTGGAAGACCTTGGATGGTAGGAAGGGAATAAGGTGTCCTGTAATTACCGCGTGTCTAAGGACATAGACGGCCCTTCCCTTCCCTTTCCTTCCGCGTGCAAAGGGCAGCGGCGGCATCGGAAATGAATTACCAGCCCTCGCCCCCATGGAGCTAAGGAGAACCAGGGAGGGCCTCAGCAGGGTAGAAGAGAGACTGGGTGCTGCTGCCCCGCGGAGCCCCTCTGCGCTGTCCATGCTGATGAGCTCCAGGGCTGACCCCGAGCGAGCATAGCCAAGGAGGAGTCCGGGAAGCAGAGGGGGCTCAGAGGAAGGCAGCCGAGCCGCGCACTCGGCTTTGACGTCGCCGGGCTGCGGCTAGCAGCCTCGCGCTCTCAGCACGTAGCGCACAACGTGACCACACACAGCCTTCCTCCCTGGCAGCCGGGCCGCCTGCGCTCCGCGTCGGCCGCTTCTCCATCCTCCTCCTCCTCCCTCCTCTCGCCTCCGCGGAGCGCAACCCCCCAGCGCCAATCCAGGGATCCAGGGCAAGCATAGGGCCCGGGACGCTCCTCCGCCCAGCTCGGGCATCTCTGCCGCAACTGCGGCCCGCGAGGCAGCCACGCAGCCGGGATGCCCTCAGCGGGCGGCCGTTCCTCCGTTCTGCTCTGGATGCCAACACTCCGGTAGCCCGGGTGGGGAAGCCCTTCAGCGGCTCCCCGGTCTAAACTCCCGCCAGTCCCGACCGCCCCCACCCCCTCCACCTGGCGGGGGCGGCACGGAAACGAAGAGGACGCGCGGTACGGGTGGGCACGCGTGGACGGTGTGCGGATCTGCTCTTCGCTCGGCGTCTTTCCTCTCCTACAAGTGGCGGTGCTCGGACTCTGATCTTAGCTCCGGGGATCGGTGCTGCAGGCAGGAGCACCCTTTTCGCTGGCGCGGCGATCAAGGCTGTTGGGGAGAGCCGTGGCGGTGGCAGCAGCGGCTGAGGCTGGTGCCTGGCGAGCTCCAGACGGGCACTCCGCTCCCGCCTGGACCCTTTCGCCCTCCTCTCTCCTCCTCCTCTCCCTCCTCCCCATCCCCCGTTTCCCACTCCTCCTCTTCCTCCTCCTCCTCTTCCTCTCCCCACTCGGCGATGCTAGTCTGTATCGTGTAACAGGATTGGCGTTGCAATGGCAACTGATGGAATGGGGGAAGGCAAGACAGCAGGGCTGGGGGCTCCGGACTGCGGGCGGGCGAGCCGCTGCCGCCGCTTGACGCTCCTCTGGGGACCTTCGCGAGTTACTTTGTAAAGGCGAACCCGGGCGAGGGAGCCCCGCTTCGTGGCCGGGTCAGAGGCCACTTCCTGCTCCCCCGGCTGTCCAGCGCGGTTTGCATCGCGCTGCGCCCCCGGGGCCCCTGCCTGCGCCTGCCGCTTGCCCGAGCTGGGAGCCCGGAGCCGCTTCCCCGAAGAACACTTGTCCTCGCAGCTCTGCTTCCCATCACCGCCCCCTGCTCCTCCCCGGCGTCTGCGATTTTCCCAGGCGCCCGGTGTGAGTGCGGCTTGCGTGTGAGTGCGTGTATCGGGGTATTGTGTAGTGGGAGTGTGTTCGCGCGTGTACTTGTGTGTGTGCGTGTGTGTGTGCGTGTGTGTGTGTGCTTGTGTGTGGTGTGTGTGTGTGTGTGTATGTGTGTGTGTGCATGAGTGTGGGGTGTGTGGGGCTCCAGCGATCTGCTCGCGGCCGCCGCCAGGGAAGGACAGACGGACGGAGCTTCCTTCCATCGGGAGCAGTTCCTGAGCACCTCATCTCGGCCCGGGCACAAGTGGAGCGCGCCTGACTGGCCGCTGGCCTCCGGAAGGTTCCACTGCGTCCCCCTTGGGCTGGATATGTTTATGTTCACGTGAAGATGGATTTAGTGTACGGTCTCGTGTGGCTGCTGACAGTCCTCCTGGAGGGGATCTCTGGCCAAGGAGTGTACGGTGAGTGGAATCGCGACGCTATCGTGACCTTGTGATTCCTAGGCAAGATAGGCTGCTGAGCTAAGATGCACGACTCGCGCCGTTCTGGGGCCCCTCCTGGCGTGGCATTTGATTTACACTTCATCACGTTATTGGGAGCTGGAAGGAGGCAGCGAGCGCGCTGCGGATTGGGCTGTGAGCGGCTCCCCAGGCTCCTCGACTGGGGTTCTGAGTTGGGTCGGGCCAACAGCTTCGCACTCGCGGGAACTAGTGGCTTTGCACTTGATTTATCTCCGCGGGGGAACAAGGGCTCTTGCAGTCTTGGAATTAATAATGGTTTGGCTGCTTGCAAGCCGCGGTGTCACTGCCACAGTTTCCCCTAAATGGAACCTTGGAATGTGACCCCCTTGAGTCCCTTTCACATTCCCATCCCTTAATGCCTGGGAAGTTCCTCTCCCTGCAGGTGCTTTCTTCTTTTCCACGTTTTTACCCTTAAAAAAAAAAGAACTCTTTCCCCCTTTTCTGTGAATGCCTACAGGACTTGCTTTTCTGGCTCAGAAAATGGGGTGACAGTTGAGTTGTATTCTGCACCAGCCATTGCCATGAGCACTGACTTGGGGAGGGGAAATAGCAGGCAAGAGTCTCAGTGCCAGACACAATTAAGGGACATGTTTGTGTGAATGGATGAGCAAATGCATGAATGAACCGTAGATGAAGTCCGCGCGTCTCTGCTACGGGGCAGGACACCACTCTCTACAACCAGAACAAAATCTCAGCTTCAGAAAGCCTAGATCCAAGAGACTTGGGACCTAGGAAGGGCGAAGGATGAGCTTATTAATTGGAAGGCTTTTGAAGTGCTCCCAAACAAATCCCGGTTCCTTTGCCTGTCAGCAGTTGGCACTCTTGTGTTTAGTCACCTAAGACTCTGACTCTCTCTTTCTCTCCCTCCCTCTCTCCTTCTTTCTCTCTCACCCACATCTCTCATGTTTTTCTTGGCTGGCTATAGTAAGTTGGAATTAGCCTTATCTTCTGGGACAAGCTGACAATGCCCTAACACAAAAGGAACTTTTGTATTCTCAAGATGTATATATTGCAATATGTGTATATATATTGCAATATATGTATGTGTGTATACACACACACACATATATACAATATATATATATATATATATATATATATATATATATATATATATATATTACAAGGATACAATGAAAAAAGGGAAGATTCAGAGGATAGAGCAGGCCCAGACTCCGTCATAACACACACCCTCATGTACTCGGAACATACATGGAAAACTCATGCATCGGTATTGCCTTAGACTCAGTTTAGGCTAGATCAATAACTACCTGGGGTAAAAACCATGAGGATCTGTGGAAATGCCGGCAATTTCCCTTCGTTCTCCAGAACTCCAGAACTGCCTGCAGAGTGGTTACTGGAACCATGGACTTGAAGTCCTCAAACTCCTTGGGAACCCTATAGTGTGCAGTGGGTGGATGAGTGCAGCAGAAACAAATGAGCCCTTACTTTCTCCTCTGTCTTCCATCCTGGGCAAACAGCTACATAGTGTGTGGTTGGGGTGCAGGGGGCAAAAAGGGGTGATCATCAGCTGAGGGCTTTAGTTCTTCCTGTTGCCATTCCCTTTCTTGTCTTCCTAGTTTTGTTCTAGGCTTGAGTCAAATCCCTTCTTGACTTTCTCCCACCTCTGAGCACCTTCATTTTCCCTTTTCTCCACTTTCTCCTTACCAAATCAAAGCCACTTCTCTCGCTGCAGCAGAGCTCCTCGCAAACATGCTGGTCAGTGTTGGCTTTGGTGAGTTTAAATGTAGGAAAGAGATTGTCAATTTCCCCAACACTTGACTGGCACCAGGGGTTGGGGCCTGAAGAGAACTAGGACTCACTTAGAGTTCTTTTAAGGACTCTGCTACACTCTCTCTCTTTGCCCTGAGAAGGAGAGGGAGGGAGGGAGGGAGGGGGGGAGGGAGAGAGGGAGGGAGGAAGGGAGGGAGGGAGTGAGGGAGAGAGAGAGAGAGAGAGAGAGAGAGAGAGAGAGAGAGAGAGAGAGAGAGAGAGAGAACTAGAACCTGGGATTCTATCTAGGGTCAAGGATTGCTGGAGAGAAGAGCGGTTCCCCTGAGTTCTTGTCATCTCCTGTCCAATTTCGTCTTCCTTTCTAATTGGCTCAGACCTTTCCAGCTGAAAGGAATTTTTGATTTGTTTTTAGAAATATATGAAGTATGCCAGGTTGTGGTGGCGCACACTCCTTTAAACCCAGTACTTGGGAGGTAGAAGTGGTGGAGCTCTGTGATTTGAAGCCATCCTGGTCTGCAGAGTGAGTTCTAGGGCAGCTAAAGCTATACAGAGAAACCTTGTCCCTAGGGTGGGGGGTGGTGAGATAGAGAGACTCAGAGGAGGGAGGAATTCTGGAAAGATAAGAGAGGAACTTTTCATTTTCCTGACACTCACTGTCTTTTGGGTTACTTAGGCAAGCCCCCTGTTGGCCAGAAGAATGAGGTTACAGCTTGGCAGGGTAGATAAGCAGGAATCAGTAATTTAAATAAGCCTTGCCTATGTCACTTATCAGTAAAGAGGATGCTTTTCCATTACTGAGTTGGTCACTATGATGAAGAGAGTGGCCTTTGTTTCATGTTATTATGAATGGGGCTGTTAGTCACTTAGCTAGGAAGACAGTTGGCCTTGTGTGGAAAATATTAATCAGCATCTCTAGCCATTATAAATGTCACAGCTATTAGGTGGGTGAAAATAGAACATTTATATATTACTTTTCAGATCTGTTTTATGGATCATAGGAAGTAGTCTTTCAACAAATGAACTTAATCATCAGCCTAAACTTTGTCTTAGAACTTTTTAAAAGTGAGGGAGTCAGGAGGAGGACTCTCAAAATTCCTGCATCAGGACCTCAGAGAGTGGGCTCCAGCAATTCCTGCTTGTCATCTCCCTCCTGGTGACTGCCATAAAGTCCACTAAAGCCAGAGAATTCTAACACAGATTTACATTTCATTGCTTTTACTTTGTAAATCAAGACCTTTCTTCACCTAAAGCGATTTCATTTTTATGTTTTAAGTTTTCATGATAAAGAGAACACTTTATATTTAAACAGTTGGAAAACACTTTAAAGGACTTGGATAAAAAAGGACCTAGATTTTGCGCAATGCTATAAAATATTTTGAACATTTTACATTAAGATCTTTAAAAAATCACGAGAACTTTAAACACAAACTTTGAAAGAGTTTGTCTGCTATAATAACCGGCAAACCTGTAAATCCACCATCCCTTCATGTAGTCACAAATGTACGGCCATCCCCACCACATGCAAAATATTGTTAATTTTTTGCGCTGTATTTTAGTAACTAGCAGCAAAAGAAGATTAAAAAGCATTTTCTGGCTAAACTGTGGGATCCCACTTCCTGATTGAGGAAACCTGAGCATAAAATTCAGTCTTTTAAGTCCTAGTAAATTGAGATATTTGTTTTAAAGTATGGATTATATCATCACGATGAATAAAATCTTCCAATTATGTTGTCATCTAGGCACAATAAGACTTAGTTAAATGTAGAAGTTTTCTTCCCAAAAGTAGTAGCTTTCTGACATCAATCTTGGGTGTTGTTTTGGGAATTAGCAGTCCATTGTCTACTGTGACAGTTGATGGAAAGATACTGGCCCTCCATTGATAATTCTGATGGAATTTTATTTTTAAATGGAAATTGCCCTTTTTACTTATTCCAAATTTTGAATCTTATGTAACATTACAATATATAATTACATACACTCCTGGAAGAAAAAAAATGCAAGAAGTTTACAGTACAGTAACAAAAGCATGTGAACTGCTTGGGATGGATATTTTAATGAGATAATACCTATTTTGGCTTACTTGCATGTTTTTTAATGGTTAATCTTCTTAAGATCATACCAACTTGAATTTTACAAAGTTACTTGCTTTAAAAAAATTATCCCAAATACTGTTAGGAGGTTAATTTTGTTTCAATTCTAAATAGTCATTAAATGAACAATGAGCTGATACTTATTTTATCTGGAGTTATTAATTTGGTGAGTTCACTCTGCATTGTGCTTGGGGAATTTATTAGATATAGCATGAAGGGTCAGGATGTCAACCCCGAAAGTGTTAGGTGATTCCTGAAGTAATCTGACCTGTATGTTTTGAAGCATTTTCCTGCCAAATCATGTTTTTTTGTAATTATTAATAATGATCATATTAAATATATATATATATATATATTTGTATTTACATGCCAAAAAGTTGAAGAAAACTTGGTCCATTGGCCTCACTGCATGTGTACTTGTAATCATCCTTTCCTTAACTTCCAGGAGTTTATTTAGTCTATCTTGATTATTGCATTAGCACAAACCAATTAACCAATCCCCACTACAAATGGAAAGTGTAGGTCTAGATATTTTTAATGGAAAGAAGTCAACTACTTGGTGCCCTGAAATAGATAAAACACTGTCTATGCAAAGCTTCCCAGATCAAGAGCCCTAAGTAGAATTTGTTCATTAAACACATGTACTTGACACATTTCCCATCTATATTTACCCATTTCAGGTCATATCAGCAAATCTCACACAATTTAAACATGACAGTGTAGGCAGTAGCTGAGCAGAAATGACTTGGCAGGATTGAGAGCAAGGAGATAAGTAAGACAGGAAGGTTCTGGAAGAAATTTCCAACTGTCAGTGGGTTGAAGCTGATAAACACATTGATTCCAATGGACAAGGCTACAGCTGAAGGTCGACCATTCCTTTTTCCCAGTCCCATGACGTTGCCTGCTCATAGCAATGTTATCTCAAGGTATGTTGTTTAGGATTCCACCGCCGTGTAAATGGATACTGCCTTTGATTGAGCCATTTGAAGTCGTCAGCCAGTGGAAGAGGAGAGTTAATGTTTTTTTGTGTGACTTAATCTGAAAGCACATGGCGTACAATCAGGCTTAGATTTCACTCTCCCCTGTCTTCAGCTAATGTCCATAGGTGCTCAGAGAAAAACACCACCGAAGAAAAGGATCTGGGGTAATCTGCTTATCTTGGAAATTTGGGGGGTACTTTTGGCATTATTTGGTGGCTACATTGGCAATATTTCATGTGGCAAACAGGCATATAATTTTACACAGTGAAATGTACTTATGTCCTTGATGTCCTCCCTGGGTAAGTCTTACAGGTGACTCTATGTAGTTTAGATCAAGCAGGTCATACACCAAAGCCAAAAAGTACCTTATAGTGGATAAATTGATAATGGTGTCAGGTTTCAGACCACTGATGGTCAGAGGTGAAGACATAGAAGTTAGGTCATTCTTGTGAAGCCACGACACCAAAGAAATCACATGAAAGCATTTTTTAATCATCTTAATTTCTTTAATGAATTTTATTTATTTTTGTAATAAAGCTTTATGTTTACTTTGTATGTAATTTTTGTTTTGTACTGTAAGCCACCTAAAAACTTCTGTGATAAACCAAGACAAATACTTTTTTTTAAAATGTGGGCTTGGTATTCTTCATAAAATGTGTTATTTTAATATAATTTGGGTAGAGTTTACAGAGATGTGATTACGCCTGTGTCTCATGGGTCCAGTTTGTACCTGATTTAGAAAGAAATAGAAAGTCATGGATTGCTCTCCACATAGCGAGGTGAGTCATCACACACTCTGGCCTGCTCTCCCTACTTCTGGAAGATAATGGGGAGAGTGGGGCTCAAGGATTGTGCCTGTAAAGGACTGCCAACAGCAACACATCCCAGCTTCATCCTGCAACTAACTGAGCTTCAGGATCCCGTTCCTTGTCAGTTTATGGGGTTTTGTTGGCGGGGAGTAAAGTCAGGGATGCTTTTCCTTTTCTTATTATTTCCCTATTTGGTATTTTGGAAGAATATTCAAAGTACTCTGTTGAATGAATTTCAAGTATAAATATGTGAACGTATTCGCTCATTATAATTGCTATTAACTGAATGGTCTCACAAAATCAATTTTTTCTTGTCTTTGCTTCAGTGACTGTCAATGTAAAGATATCACTTGGAGTAGACTGAAAACATTATCGCATTCGTAAAAATCTATCCCACTTTTCGTTTTCAAATCTAATTTTATAAATTTTGACAATGTAAATTCAAAAAGTTGTGAGAAGAGACCTAATATATCATTAAGTCTAATCTAGAACAAATTATGACAGGTAGTCTGAGATACTATGCTGTGGGTGAAGTTTATTTTTCCAGTTTATGGCTCTTCATTACGAAATATTTTCTATACAAAGTACAAAAACATTTCATTCTCCATTATCAGGGTATGTACTCAGTTCTTTTGGGGGAGGGAGTTTATTCCAGTTCAATTCCGTTTTCTCTTCTAACATTGCATAGATCCTGTGTAAAGTATCCCCTTATTGATTTCTTTCAACTTTTTTAACATGATATTATTTATTATGTTAATTTAAAAACATTTCATTTTCTTTCTTACTGGTATCACTTATTGAATTAAGATAGCTATTTATATTTCACAGCACAGACCATATATTCTTAAGGAGCTCACAATCACAGAAGACAATATCAACTATTAGAAGCTTAAATTTGCAATCTTATATTAACTGTTGGTTTATCGTTTAAATACTTATTATGGAATAGTGAAATGTGTTAGAAATTTTCAGAAAATTTATTTATTCTTTCTGTAAGTATTCTGTGTCTACAATTTTGCTCAAAGATTGGATATTTCTTATTATTAATGAAAACAATCTATATTAAGAATTGGTAGTTGCCAATTGGGATCACATTAGTGACATGTTACAATATCATTAAGGAGAAATTATTAATATGCCATTTTCTCACTGTAAATAGACTTTGGGATGTGCAAATATCTGAGTATCTGGTGGCGTGGGAAACATGCCTCGATGAAAGAAAATAGTTGGTTCTCAGTGAGTTACCCCAGAGCTCTAACAGACAGCTTCTAAGCAGCTGATATCTAAAATGAATGGGTAGGAAGTAAAAGCAGTTAGAAAAAAAATGTATGTGGCCTTTAAATAATGTCAAAACAGAGAAAATCATAATTTCTTTTCCGAGATAACTAACACTTTGCTCAAGTGTATCAAAGCAGGTAGAAAAAGAAAAATGCCTATTGTTTGACTGAAAGATGTTATCAGGGAATTAATTAATTAATTAGCTGGTTGGTTGCCTGAAAAGAAGGACGGGCAGATAACAGGCTACCCAAGGGAATTCGTCTCTCTGGAGGAGAGTGTTTTTCTGATGGTTAATTGTGCCGTATAGGACATGAGGAACATTAGGCTTGACACTAAGCATTGGTGCATTCCGTTTGCTACCTCTGACTGTATTTGTGAATTGTGTCTATCTACCTTGGGTAGATGTCCTATTTAGGAGGACGAAGCTATTATGCATATTCTGGGAAGCACAGAGACTGTTTCAAGAAGGCATATGACATACATAAACTTGTGGTCCTGAAATTTTGTAGAGATTTAGCCTAAGTATGGGGCAAAGGCAGTCAGTAAATCACCATACCTGCTATGTATGGTCAATGTAGTTATGTGGCAGACCATAAAATTTATCGAGGGGATAAACTAACGGAACACACAGACTAGGACCATAAGAATTGCCCTGATGATTGGTTTAGAAAGGAAGAACAACCACAGATAGTTGCTGGTGTGCTAGAGGCAACAGAAAGGTGCTGTACCATGGGTTGCACCATGAAAACACGTTAACATGGTTCAGATAAAGAAGGAAGGCAGAACAATGCTACCTGAATTTCAGCTGGAGGGAAAGTAGCACATAAAGAAAAGTAAACCAGAAATGGGTTCGTGACAATCCCAAAGAATTTCCTCAAAGTTTATCTCAATCAGGAAGAGCTGTCTGTCCTCTAAAGCTTGCCACCATCCTCCAAAATTCTGAGCAGCATCGGTGAAATAAAGTGTCTGAAATTTACTTAGCTATATTAGATTCAGTCAGAGTTGGTATTGTATAAACTGCTGAGCCCTCCTTCACACCGTAGGAGAATTGTCTCAGTTCCTGGGAGTTTGTGAGCTTCCCCAAATCTTGGCAAGTTCTTGAAGCCTACATCCAATCCTCTTTGGAGTTGGAGTAGAAACAGTTTTTTTTGTTTTTTTTTTTTAGGTCATTAAATTTTTTATTGAAACTGTATTTTATTTATTTATTTATTTTTATTCATTTTTAATTAAAATTTCCACCTGCTCCCCGTTTCCCATTTCCCTCCTCCCAAATATTGCCCCCTCCCCCTCCCCTCCCTCTATCCCCACTCCTCTTCTCCTCCCCCCACTCCATTCCCCCTCCCTCTTGATACTGAAGAGCAGTCCAAATTCCCTGCCCTGCGGGAAGACCAAGGTCCTCCCACTTCTATCTAGGTCCAGGAAGGTGAGCATCCAAACAGGCTTAGCTCCCACAAAGCCAGTTCATGTATTAGGATCGAAACCTAGTGCCATTGTCCTTGGCTTCTCATCAGCCTTCATTGTCCACCATGTTCAGAGAGTCCAGTTTTAACCCATGCTTATTCAGTCCCAGTCCAGCTGGCCTTGGTGGGCTCCCAATAGGTCAGTTCATATTATGAATATGATATAAAATGTTTATAATTTTAATTTAAATATTAAAAGAGGCAATGAGAGAAAATAATTACAGGAAACACCACAGATTGATTAAGGACATTTGATCTTGATTAAAAAAACACCAATATTGATTTCTTATCCAGATGTTCATATAGTTTTTTAAAAGTCAATAAACTATATTTAATTGAAATACTAAGATATTATTTATCTTTAAGCCATTATAACAGTCAGATACAACTAGAAAGTTGTTTTATTCAGCATGCTTTTAAATAATCGTGTATGCATATACGATTGTAACAAGAATTGGTGATAAAGCAGACCACGAATTTGAAAGAGAACAAAGTGGAATATGTAGGACGGTTTTGAGGATGGAAAGAGAAGATGAAATGTTGCGATTTTGTTATAATCTCAAAAAAGATGAAATAATTTTATTTTTTAAAAAATACTTGGTTTCTGTTTTTCTAAAGATGAATTATTCTCTTTCAGATCTCTTATTTATATTCATAAAATTAATGAGATGCATAAATTTCTTGATTTATGATTCATAAATTTCAGGTTACCCATTTGAATACTAGAATATAACAATTTTTAGTACAATTTTACTTAGGACTTACTGTGAACACACAACAATATCATGACTTGTGAGGAATGCCTTCATTTTACGAAATGATCAGTGTTGATTTTGCATTAGCAATTGAGTACGTCTGAACTGTAAGACTAAGATATGAAGAGACACAACTGTTTGAGTTCATTGCCCATCTCAGATCTCAGAATTGGTGAGCTTATACTTGAAGTATTACCAAGAAGCAGCGTGACTAATGTTTTTATATTGTTTTGTGTTTGTGTCTTTCTGCACATTCTTACGTAGACATGTATGTTTTCCTTATCCTTTGAGCCTTCCATTGGTTTTCAAAAATTTGTTTATTTTGCCTTATGTATGTATGTATGTATTCATTAATTGATGGGTGGATGGATGTATTGATTGTGTGTATGTGTCTGAGTACAAGCCACACTTGGCGCTCAGAGGACAGCTTGCAAAAGTCACTTCTCTTTTTCCATCATGTGGGCTTCAGGTGTCAAACTCAAGTTATTGGGCTGGGTAGTATGGACGTTTACCCACTCGTTTATTGTGTTCGCTTTTTTTCTGTTGCTTCATGTTTCATCTTGGTGTATCCTTTCTGTGCCTCTCCTTCTGACATAAATAATACATTCATTTAAAAAGAAATATTTTCTTTTGTGTTTTAGCTCCCAGTCAAGTAGACCTCAACCTTTGGGTGATACCATTCTTCCTTTGTGCATATTCACCTAACTACATATGGTTCTTCTAGGGTTGGAGGTAGACATCCTTCACTATGACCATTCTATATTATATGGCCATGTGGATAGGGATACGATTACTGCAAAGACTGGGTTAGAAACTGCCGAGTCTCTTCCTGATGCAAGGATTGTTCATACTGGACAACAGCCTGAGTTACTCACCCTCACTCAGGCTGAGTATTCTCTGATAGTTTCCTGCCTCACTATCACATTCCTCCAGCCATTGCAGCTGGCATCCAAAGACCTTTCCTCCCTGTTCACCGTGATGCTGCTCTTGAACTCTGTTATCATCACATTATTTGGGATAATGTTTCAAAGCGCATTTTCCTGCCATTATTGAACCCCACTTTCTAATGCCTTAATGCTTTGAGATTACTTATTGAGAATGAAACGCTTTGATACCCAAATGTTTAACCTCTCCAAGGGCAGAGAACTAAAAAATTCATATACAAACACATTTGTGTACGATAAAAATATTTCTGTATTTTATGTAGCATCTTTTCTAAAATAGATTCACAAAAATAATTCATAAATTACAAGTGCACATAAGACAATTCAGAGACATTTGCCATAGTCTTTCCTCTTCTATTTTAGTAGTCGAGGTAGAAATAGTTCTCAGTCTACAAAGTACTGTTCTTTTACATCTTACTTTATCTTTAGAGATAAATGCGCACTTGGGATCCAGCACCACTGCATGGTCAGGGGACACTCTTTTCTATCAGTCAGAGATTTGTCATGCCCACATGTCTCTTGTGAGTTTGCAGTTTACCAACCATTTCTGCAGTCCCCCAAATTACATCAACAAACAACTTGAGCAACTTAAATTATCGTCCAGGGTAATTGTGGCTAATTTAACATAGAATACACCATTCTTTAAAGATAAAGTCACAGATACAAAAGAAGTGCTGTTACAAGCCACACCCTGAATTAGAAGTTTTATAAATATTACACATCATGCCCTAATTTTTGAATAAAGTGTATTTGAAATATGAAATTCAAATTAATGAGGTTTTAATTATTATTGTAAAGCTTCCAGTGACTAAATTTAGAATGGAATATGACATGTATATAAAAATAAGCATTTGTATAAACCAAAGGAATTATGAAAGCTATTCTCAGGTACATGAATGCTTAGATTTTTTTGTATTTAAACCATGCAAATCATAAATAATATGCAAAATATAACTTGAGTGCTAACTTTTAGCTTTAACCAAAGACACACACACACATACACACACACACACACACACACACACACACACACAAAGGTAGCAGCACTTCATAGCATAAAACTTTTATTCTTAGAGTTGAAAGATATTTTTTAAAAAGGATTGTTAAAATTTATTTTTGGACTGATAGGGTATTTTAAGCCTATTTATAATTAGAAAGTATAGCATAATAACATATAAATAACCTGCCTCTATTATGTATTTTGCAAAAGTTATCTTCTTCCATGTAAAGCAGTTGCATGTGGTTTTATATATATATATATATATATATATATATATATATATATATATATATATATATATAAAAATCCCCCTTGTCAGCTGTAAGACTTATTTTCCCCCAAGCTGATGAACAATCACTGGCCTTGGAAAGACTGATAGTTAAATGTCATATTTGGCCTGATTTCTGCCTTGAGTTCCCTCTGGGTATGGCTGAAGCGTTCTTCACACCGAGTTAATTGAGGAGACTATATCAGTGGATTTCTTTTCTTGAAAATCTTGTGCTGAAGAACGTTGATTGCAAGCTCGGCCCTCCCCTTAGCTAAGCGAGTGCCTCAACCCTCAAAGCTTACAAATTAGTGGAGCTTAGAGATTTGTTTTAGGTGTTTAGCTACAGCCTTACTGCTATAAATGTCATTTTCCCTGTGCTTTTGAATGCAGTTACTGTGTCATGTAGTATAACCCTGTGCCATTTTGACTATTGTGTGATTGATACAGAAACGGCTTCCATAGGAAACCGTTCCTAGCGAGAACAGGAAAGGTATTATGTTCAGCTGCCCTGCCATGCATTTCTAAGCAGCTGATGTTTGCTTTAACTCCTAGTCACCCGTAATTTCCAGAGGCGATTAAGTCACTCAGAATGACTTTAACTCTTATTTGAATCTCTCTGTAAGAGAAGTACCCTGAAATTTACTGTAGAGCCATAGTTTATACTTGGAGGTTAATGTTTTCTAGTACAACTAGGTTCATAGTGTACTTCAAAGTCAGATCCCCTTTTTTATTTTAAAAATATGGGGAAGTGTTGCCTTTGAGAATTCCTTCTCCAAAACAGTGACAGTTTTGCATTTTAGCCAAATACTTGAAAGATGTGGTATATGATTTTTTTTTTTGCACATTGAACAGTGTGGTAATATTACAGGGTGTGGACAACCAACACACACTTCAAATTAAAATGCAAGGGTTGAAAGAATAGAATAAAAATGAGTCAAATGCAAGTGAAGAGGAGTGATCTGTTTTATAGTTTTACTGCTTCCTGCGTCTGAGATTACTAACAGAACAGTACGTATGCGTCTTATGTCTTGCTTTCCTTTAAGTTTATGCACTTCAGAAGATCTTAGACACATACTCTGTTTTGGTTAATGTTGAACAATGACTTTAACACTGAGTCCATAAAATTGTATACCTAATAATTAAGTGTATCGCAGTTATGATTTTTCTTACATCTGAACACAACATGCTATGAATAATTAGCAAAAAAGCAAATTGAATGTCTATAAAAGCTATAATAGACATTTGTAAGCAAAATAAATGATGAAACATTTTATGCATCTGAAAAAGATGAGATTTTTTTGCTTCCAAATCTAAAAATCCTAGGTTTTCTTAAAGATGGTTCTTAAATTGACCCCAAAATACTTAAATTTGGAGTTCTTTCCATTCAATTTCATAATGTCATCTTTCCAGAAATTATTATAGCATTATAGAGCTTTGCACAATTAGAGCAAAGCAGAGTGCAGTGTTTACATGCCGGATGTTTGTTTCCTCAGGGACAATTTATCTATACTATTTCACCGTAAAATTACCTAGGAAAGAATCTTTTAAAGAAAAGAGAGCTTTAAATAAAGAATTGAATAAGGTTGACTCATGATCAGCTGCAAGAGGGTTTTATGTAGAGTGGTTAGGATTCTGGATGCCTCTGGCTATCAGTTTCAATGGCCTGCATTGGAATTGTCAGTGGGGTAACTCTGAAGGACATGAGCTACTGTCCAGAATGCCTTTTCTGAGGCCATTTGTTATTCATTTGAGTAAGGAAATACAGACAGATATATATGTCACCTTCATACCAGGACCTTCTAAAAACCACCAGCTTCAATTAGTCTTGCTTAAAGGCAGCTCCTCCATTTCCCTATTTGTTTGTTATAAGGAACTCAAGATGGAAAGGCATCAACGGTCAGAGAGTTTGGGATGCCTACTGTTTCCTTTTGGGAGTCCTATAAAACCTAGAACTTCATAGACAGGAAACACAAATACAAATGTGGCTCACTGGGAGCAACTGGGACCATTTATGCATCTTTGTTCTTATACAAGAATATTCCACTCCACGTTCATCCCACATTTGAAGCCAACCTATGTGAACTGGGCTGAGACTTGGTAGTTTTACTGAGCTTCCCAGGAACAAGAAGTATAAGTTGAGGGGAGTTAGTCATTGCATCATGGTAGATATACGTGCCTTGAGCTCCTTGACATGTAATTTGTGTGACCGATTTCTTCCAATTTGTTTACAGGCTCAGATGTACCGTTTTCATCTACTAATGACAGATTTCTGCAGAACTTGCCTGATCTTACAAACTGGCTGACTAAACCTAACTACTTTTGGTATCATGGTTTCTTTTCTTTTTTTTTTTTTTTTGGTTTTTCGAGACAGGGTTTCTCTGTAGCTTTGGTGCCCATCCCAGAACTAGCTCTTGTAGACCAGGCTGGCCTCGAACTCCCAGAGATCTGCCTCTTCCTCCCGAGTGCTGGTATTAAAGGCGTGAGCCACCACCGCCAGGCTTCATGGTTTCTTAATAGCTTCTTCTCAGGCACTCTGCCTAAACCAAGGCTCAGTTGCACACTATCAACTGCTTCTGAATGTGTAGAGTTCTTGGAAGTGACTGGAACTTACTTAAAATCATTAGATGTTTTTAGGGCTTTTTTTTTTTTTTTTTTTTTTTTTGTACCAGGGCTTGCCATGAACTCTATGAGGAGTATTTTCCCAGCAAAGATAATTTTAATGTCACAGAGTTTGTGGTCATAGATGAAAGCAGTAGATTACTTCAGGGAACCCTGTACTTTATATATAAAGTTGTGATGTACATAGCCTGTTAGTCATTATTCCTTCAATGGTATTCCATAAACAAGATAGACAGGATATGTTCTAAACCCATTTAAACCTGTTGGATACTGTACTGCTTTCTTTTTTATTGGCAGTAGATGTAATAATTAGTCTTTTCTTCCTCTTTAGATTTTATATTCATTAGTGTTTGATCTCCTTGTATGTCTGTGTGAGGATGTCATATACCCGGGAACTGGAGTAATAGGCAGTTGTGAGCTCCCATGTGGGTGCTGGGAAGTGAACCCATGTACTCTGGGCTCCTAAAACTTCCACTGATGTTGTGTTTGCCTTACCATGGCTTCCCAAATTCTTGACACTTTGTACTTATCTAATTAATGCTATAAATTCTGTAGATATAATATAATGTAACATTCTTTTTAATATCTTGTAAATACAGTACATATTCTTTCATATTGTAATATTATAGTAGACAAAGGAATTTATTGAAGTCTTGTTTCTGAATAAGAGATGTGTGCTATTGTTTTTACCATAGGAATGAGTGACTCTGGCTCTTCTCTATAGGTGTGGGCATGAATGATTTGTTAGATAGATTCCCATGAATCTTGAATTAATCTGTCATTGCAAAGATAACAAAGCCACCTTAGTACCTATTTTTGGAACTCTTTACTCATGTGACATTTTTTTAGTATCCATCTGCTTGTTCTAGTAATAAGATGAGCAACAAAGTGGAGGGCATATGGATACTAAAACATCTGCTTCTTCAGGTCATTAGAGTTGTGGTTATTGGTGTCTATTACTCTTGAATGAAACACTGGATTTTTCCTGTTACTTGTTTAAAGATGGAAGAATAGGTAATTAAGAGAAGTGCCTTCACTGGGCTGTGTACTGCTTTTACTATGTAGCTTCTTACAATAATCTTTCAGCGTTGTTGTTCATAGCTCAGCACTTCAGAGTGATCTCTGTTGCTTAGGAAACTCAATTTCCCAACTGCTTTTACAGACTCCAGGTCTGCCTATATAGCTCTTGCTGTCACAGTCTTACCAATGTAAATGTCTTTGTCACTAATGCAGATATAGTCAGTTGGCAAAGAGGAAATTCTATTGAAAGATGAACAGAAAGACAGCCAAAGAGTTAATTTTGTTCAACAACATATAATTTTTTTTTTTTTTTTTTTTGGTTTTTCGAGACAGGGTTTCTCTGTGGCTTTGGAGCCTGTCCTGGAACTACTGGAACTAGCTCTTGTAGACCAGGCTGGTCTCGAACTCACAGAGATCCGCCTGCCTCTGCCTCCCAAGTGCTGGGATTAAAGGCGTGCGCCACCACCGCCCGGCTTACAACATATAAATATTACCAACATTGAATTACTTAATTTTTTTAGAGAAAGGAGACTTATACTCTGATTTTTCCCCCACCGTTGATGTTAGTCTCATTAATCGAAAACTTAAGAACATTCTTGTGTTACCTGATACTTTTATTGCTTGTTATGTATGTATCCTGAAAGTTCAGGTTTCTTTGTGAATAATTTATAAGAACTATATAAAATTTTGTTCTCAGGAATAATAGATGAGAAGGATATTGGGCACATCCACATATTCTGTAAATAAGCTTCCTTATTCAATAACAGTCGAGGTGTTCTCATAGTGCTCCATGGTAAAGGGAAACTGTAACATCTCCTAATAGAAAACTTAATTAGTAGATGCTTCTTTATAACCACAAAATTAAGATCTCTAGAGCTCTATATTTGCCCTGTTAAGCCAGTGGTTCTCAACCTTCCTTCTGCTGCCACCCTGTAATACAGTTCCTCATGTTGTGACTCCCAACCATAAAATTTTTTTGTTGCTACTTCATAACTATATTTTTGCTACTGTTATGAATCACACTGTAAATATGTTTTGAAGATAGAAATTTTCCAAAGAGGCCTTGACCCACAGGTTGAGAATCACTGTCTTAGACCCTCTAAATATAATGTCTGTCGGATGTTTTCAGATTTACATAGTATATTAAGATTTTTTTTCTGTTCCATCTCCCCACCTTCCTTTTCTACCCCTATCCTCTCATGAATCTTTCTTCTTCTAAGACTGGTATAATTATTTAATATGATTTTTTTGTAGTTGCATCAATGTTCTTCTAAAGGGCAGAACTTCATTTTTTTTTTTTTTATAGCTGAGAAATTCTCAGTTTGCATGGATACTACATTTTCCTTACCATTCATCTGTTGTTGGGCATCTATGTGGTTTCTGTTACTTGGTTTTCATGATGGATACTATAGTAAATATTGATGTGCAAACATCTCTATGTCTCTCTCTTTCATATTTCTAACTAGAGAGCTCAAAAGAGTAAAAATTAATACTTTAAAAATAAAGTTTTGATTTTTACATAATACTTTCTCTTCATATGAAAATCCTGCAGCTTACAAAGTCACCCACCTAGAAGACTCACTTGATTGACATTACACTGTTTATGACTGTAAAACTTGTCTCTAATTTTGATTATAAATTAAGTGTGAAAAATGGTCCTCAGATGCGCCACTGTCATCACCATGATTGATTCCATATTTATGTCTATGGCTATAGTCGTCCCTAATAAGTCTTCCTATCTCCTGTTTGAATGACTCTCCAACAACTCCATATGTCAAACCAAATAACTACAAAATAGATTTTTCTTCTCTCTGTTGTGTGTAAAAACAAAACAAAAGAAAACAAGAAACCATTCAATGCAGACAAAGGCAAACTTTACGATCACTTTTGGGCATCAAGCTATAACTTACTTTTACTGCTATTTTATATAGGATTTCATTACCCACATTTAAGAATTGTTAATGGAGTTGCAGAGCTTTTTCTTCTATTCTGTACGAGCTGTAGACTCGTCCTTGTGTCCAATTCTTTGCATGCCTATCCATTGCTCTAAACAAATCTGCTCCAGGATTTTCCAGGTCCACAAGAAGAAAAGAACCAATGAATGAAGTGTGAGCTAGTGCATATGTACACATGTGTATATGCATATAACTAACGAATTGTTTCATGTATATGAGAGGTGTTTAGTCCCAAGATCGTCAGTTGCCAACGGAAGGAACATTCATGGTTTATGGTACCCAGAAGACTGGTTTGAGATACTCATAGAGATAGGATGTTTAAATTTGAGTTTATATATAAGAATAACAGTGAAATTGAACCTCAGAGACACACAGGCAAGAGGTATTCTGGCTTAATTGTGGGAGATCAGTCTCTTATTCTATTCAACTGACTGAATGAAGCTTGTCTATATTGGAGAAACTGTGAGGTAAACTTGCTTAATTTTTTTAAAAAAATGTAAATGTAACTCAAATGTAAGCTACAGACTCATGTATTATTCATCCTTGATGCTTACAGCACATAGAACCTAACCTGATACAACATATTTAATTTGCATTTACTGGAGCTGTAGAATGATTGGATAGATACCCGAATAATTTTTTTTTTTTGGTTTGACTGTCAATAACTTATTTTATCATTCTTTTACTAGGAATTAAACCCAAGACTATGAGAACTAATACAACACTGAGATGTAGTCCCTGACCTTTCATTTGTAGATGGGGTCTCACTAAGTTGGCTCCCATTAGCCCCTTATTGTGATTGATCTTTTAGCCTAAGTTTTCCAAGAAGCTATGGTTACTGGCTCTTTTCAATATTCTTGAACCTTTAGTGATATTTGAAGTGGTAATTAAAGCCTCAAAATAACACAACAATAGAAGTTTTATCTTAAAAATTTTTAACATATTTATAAAAGCAAATTACCTAGTCCACCTTTTGACACAAGTCCAGCTAGACTCATAATTCATTAAATATTCAATGTACACAAACATTTTATGTTACTAATATTAAACATTTCTAATATGCTGTTATTGAAAAACAAGCAAATATTCTAGCTTCATATAAAATCAGAAACCATACACTGTCATTTACAGTACTAATACAACGTGCTATTAATATACTTTGAGATAAAACTGCATTAGCTTATTTTTCATTTTTATCTGCATTCTTAAGAGAATATGCATTTAGAATATAGTTCAATAAAGAAGCATTGAATGTATAGGATGAGATCATAAAATTAAGTGATCTTGAGCATTATTTTATGTCCCATTTCACTGAGGTCAAAATTAAGTTATAAAATTTATTCTGCTGAATATATTATTATTTTATTTTCTTATGTTCTTTTCCCTTGCCAACACATCTACTCTCAGTTCTTGGTTGCCATTGTTCTTTTCCTGACTCTCCGGGACACTCACATGTCAGTCTTTGAGCCAAGCTTTCTTGTATTTCAGTTCTTCATGGTTTAGCAGTTAATTGCTTTTTTTAATTATTGGGTGCAATTCTTCATTGCTGAAATTTATTGTGAGACATTATGTACACAGCACACTACTTTCTAGACATGTATAAAACATCTGAAGAACTATAAGAAGGGTCTTTGTCTTCATGTAATACATGTTGTCTCTGGCATGACAAGGGCATTTGTCATCATGCCCATAATCTATTTAGTGTGAATGTTCTTCTATGTATCAAGAAATTTGTTTAATAAATTCTTAAAATATTGCCTAAATAGTATCCATGAATTCACACAGCCAGATTGTATAATTTGTGGAAAGACAAAACTATGAAACTAGTAAAGCCTAGAGTAGGCTCCAACAGTATCCTGTCTCTAACGCATGCCCCTAGGCTATTTAGCAGTGGAATACAGCACATCTTGGAGGGAAACACATGCACAATACAGGAGTAGATATTTGAAAATAAATACAATTTAATGATCAATCGTATTGTTTTTATTGTTTAGTATTTAATAGGAATATTTATGTGATGACCATCTACTATAGGATTGAAGATCAAATTAAATGAAGACAGAGATACCATGGTGTTTGTAGCTGAGTGCATGCTTCATAGCACCTCATACTTAATGTTCCATTGTCTTAAACAATGAAGAAATATGTTTGGGACACATAGGAGCACACTCTCCACCGTAATATTACTCTGCAGCATGCATAGGTAAATTAAGTGCAAATCGGGATGGTGTGGTTGCTTTGTCTACAAGATAAGACTAGCAATATTTGCAGTGTTTGAAGACTTAGTTTGTCTCTCCATTTAGGTTTTAATCATTTAAGATAAAAATTTTATGCTATCCACTCTCTGAGCCAAATAATAAATTTGAGTCACATCATAAATGAATTATGATTTTTTTATATTATTAACTTGTAGTTCATGTTAGTATACATTATTATGGAGAATGACACCCAAAAATCGTGTTATAGGGTACATACTGGCAAAAAAAGTGTAAGAATTCTTTTGAATAGGCCATATATATATAACTTCTGATACATAATGCAGTTAATAGAGGACCCGTGAGGACACATTTATAAGGCGGGACACAGGCGACATAATTAAAATAATTTGGATAATTAAAAGTTTGTTTTAAAAAAATCTTTAAAATGTGAAGCTCTCATTTCTGAGACAATTACCCAACGCAAGCAAATTAACTAACTAACAAACAAAAATAAATAGAAGGGACAGAAAATAAAAGAAAGAAAAAGCAAAGAAAACTTTTCTGACTTATGGTTTGTGTACAGTTTGGCAGTGAATAAAATAAATATGTTCACTGGAGACCACATAGCACCAGAGCTGGCAATTAGTGCAAACGGTGCTTTCCACAGTCAGCACTCCTCTGAGAAGATGAAGCACTTCCTAAGTCAAGCAGCGCTTCAACACCCCTTTACATCACAGTGGGGTAGAATGTTTTAAAGGTCTGGCCCAATGAGTACAGAAAATATAAACATTATGCTTAGTTCCGTGGACATAGGCTAACATTGTGGAATTAGAGAGCAAAACAATGTTAAATTGTTTTACATAAGATTTTCTATGATCAGAATTTATCCCTAAATACAAAATGTTACCATATATTGTTAGGCTTATGTCAGAATCTGTACTAAGTATTGCAAGACATTAAACAAGCTGTTTAACAATAAGAATCACACTTGTGGTTGTATGAGCCCTTTATGTGCATTTTTATGTACGTTCCGCAAAGAAGAATACACTAATTCTGGTCTTCCCTAATTGATTAAGATGCTCAAGAAAATTACAGGTTCAAGTTCATAGATATTAAAGAGTTAATTTATAGAAACTCCTCAAGTATATATGCAAAATATAGTTTGATATTTAGATATACATTTGAAAAGTGAAACAAATGTATTGATGTATATAACTGCATCTTGCTATTTGACATAAACACATTATTTAATGTTATAAGACTGAGAAAGATAAGCTCAATTTTTATATTGATTGTTATTGTCGATTTGTTTCAAAACATTTGATATTTACAAATAAGTACAAGGGTATAGTCTGGTTAAATCTTGTTTCATCTGTTAAAATTTTAAATTAGAACTACTATGTTAGGTTTATGGAAACAGAAATTGTGAGAAAATAAAGACAGGTATTCATAGCTTGAGTTAAAGGTTTGTATGAACATGGTCCACATCTCTTCTGTAACCATGGCGTATTAGCTTCTCAGTGCCTGTATGACAAGTCATAGCAAATAACTTAAAGCAACCAGGTATAATTTCATGGTTTTGAGGCTGAAAATCTAAATTGAATCTTAATGTTAGTCTTCATGAGGTTCTCTTCTTTCTTGAAGCTTTTGGGAGGAACTGATTATTGACTTTGCCACTCTGAACAGTTGCTGGTATGTTTTTTGATGTAGGATCCCCACCTCTCCTTTTAAATCCAGTCTAGGAGTAGCATTTTCAAATCTATTGTCCTAGTCTGAAATTCCTCCTCAATCCATATAAACTACTTTGATTATATTTAGGCCTTCCCCACAACCCAAGAGCATCTTCAAATCTTAAAATACTTACTGGGGACAAGCCATTTTTCCTATGGAAGACACATATTTTGCAATTAGGTGTGGGAATTTCCAAGGGACCTAGGTGCTGTCCATCACAGTCAGATCCCAGAATGTAGGGAGAGCATTTCCCTATAAAGTATACACCCTTACTTTTCTTGATATGCCGGTGTAGATGCTCTAGTGAAGTGAATTAAGCCTAGCTGTGAGAAAACTCACCTGTTCGGCGCTCCGATCGATCCAATGACCTTTTAATAGCTCATTTCCTTCTTCTCACTATGGAAATTGTACCCAACAAGGAGAGCCCTTCCTAATGAGCTTTCAGCTATTACCGTATTTTTAAAACTGATTTAATCAGTTCCCCTCTCAATTTTTATTTATTTCTCCTACTTTTAAATGAAAGTGAGCGAGAAACTCTAAACTGTTGCTTTTATTTCAGCACTGTTTGCCCCTAAGTTTATCTTTGTGAGCAAAATGAAAAGTGAGACATTTTTATTATTCAATCAAAAGAAGATTACACTGTATAAAGAAAACAAAAATTACAATTCTTGATATTTTATTTGCACAGTAGAACTCTCACGGAGGGATTAACTGCTCCTGTCAGATAGGTTAACAGTTGATGCCTGCTTGCTTTTTTACGCTTGAATAGGCAGTCATAAAAAGATGCAAGGTTTCATTCCAGTAACTAGCAAGCTGTTCCGTTGCACTTAAACTATTTCTAAGAGATGAGAAATGGGAGCTATTGAGAAGCTATTGCCATTTCTGTTTGCTTCAGGAACCTCTTTGCAGTAAACCTGATGAACTTGCTACATGTTAAAAGTGGTGAATTAATGACTTCTGCATAACTTTAAAATATGATTGATAGGAAACACCAGGCATGCTAAACCATCTTTAATCATTTGGTAGACATTCTCATGATTTTTAAATTTATATTTTATTGTGGAAGTTTAAAATAATATTGCATAGGCTCTATATTTGGCTATTTGTTTAAGAGTAGAATATAATTTCTCACCATGTTTCAACCAATAAAACAATACTAGTAATAGTGAATGCTTGAAAATGCTTATTTTTTTTAGAGAAGTATCTGAATTTTATTTTGATGTGAATGGAAAGAAATAAAATTTATAAATATTATTATCCTAATATGACCAAATTTATAAAAGGTATATGTGTTTTATAGACAATTTTTCTTTTTTTTTCTTTTTTTTCTCATTTTTTTATTCTTTTTTAATTAAAATTTCCAACTGCTCCCCGTTTCCCATTTCCCTCCCCATCCTCCCACATATTGCCCCCTCCCCCCGCTCCCCTCCCCCATCCCCATCCCCACTCCTCTTCTCCTCCCCCCAGTCCATTCCCCCTCCCTCTCGATACTGAAGAGCAGTCCAAATTCCCTGCCCTACAGGAAGACCAAGGTCCTCCCACTTCTATCTAGGTCCAGGAAGGTGAGCATCCAAACAGGCTAAGCTCCCACAAAGCCAGTTCATGTATTAGGATCAAAACCTATAATTTTTAATAGCATAGAAAAGTAAATTTTTGACAAAATGGTATGTGCTGGTAATATCCTTATATATGTGCACATGTGTACACCCATACATATACATATGTATAAATACATATATGCAAGCATATAGATATATACCCCCACATATATATACACACACATACACGCACAGACCCATACACTTCTGCTCTATTGACTTGACAAGTGAGGAGATTATAGCAAAGACAAATCAAATCTATGTTCCACAACTAGTAAATACTTTTTGGGCCAAAGTCTAATATATCTCCAGAATTAAAGTGCTCAGCATAAATTGAATTAGATCTTTTACAGTAAAACCACAATCCTAATGAATTTGCAAATCACTAATCTCATTTAAAATTTTCCTTATATTAAACTTACAAAACGGTCTGTGTTCACTTGGCTGCAGCTGGGGTGTAGAACTTAGAATGTTTAAGACTTCAGGTAGTTGTTTATGGGTGGCAGCCACGAAGAGCTCAGGATGTCTATACCAGTGATATGAAGCTGTTATGCTTAGCAGTATGCATGTGGTTGAGTGAAATGTCAGTATTGTTTTTGTTTTTGTCTTTTATTCTGGTGTATCTAAAGTATACTCTGCAAAAACAAAAACTTTCTCGAAACCCTCCTTCACAGTGTCACTGGGAAGGTGCTGAGCTTTTGTCCTTTGAGCCTGTTTGTGATATTCATAGGCATCTATGTTTGATTAACCCATGCAGTGGTGTTCTGCTTCCTGTCTTTAAGGCTCAGTTCTATGAGTGTGGAAATGTTAAATTGAAATAGTCTGTCTGTTAAGATAAGTAGCAAAATCATTTCCATTTTAGCGTTGAGAGAGCTGGGTAATATGAAATGGGCAAACAGCCCAAGGCCACCATGAAAATAAGGTGTAGGCTTAGGATTGAAATTTAGGAAATTCTGTTTCCAGAGTCTTTTCATACACAAGTAGTTCAGATTCGAAATGTTTCCTTCGTGAGAGAAGTCTATCTTCTTGACTTCAGTTCAACTCACAGTATTTTTCTAAATTCTTATTCCAGTTGGAAAAAGGTAGTCTGAATCTTACCTCTTTTTGTTTCTTTTGGAGTTTTTTCTTGTTCTCATAAATGTACCGATATTCTACTCTTGTCCTCTCCCGTGCTTGTTGCTCACTTTCTCTGCCCTTCCAATCCTTCCACTCTACTTTCTCTTTTCTCTTTTTTTTTCCTACTTCTCCTCTCTTCTTTGTATTTTCAAGTGGGATCAAGAGACAAATGGACTGGTTAATGGACTTATATACTTCAAAACTGGCAGCTAGTGTGGCGGACCTGACAAAACAAGACTGAAATATTACAGAGAAAAACTTTCCAATTATTTCATGTCAATGACATCGTTATTACAAGTCTTCAACCTAAAATGTATTGCAAAGGATTATGTACTCATGATGATAGATATACTATAATACAGACACTACTTATCAGCCTTTCTATTGACCTTTTATTGACACTGGTCTAAATTTTTCAAATTCTTAGTCATCATTCAATCTCTTATTAGATTATCATTTCCTTTCAATTTCTTGTCCTGTATTGGTGTTCATACTCTTCCTCACCATTTCCGTAGTCATATAATCTCTGACATATTTTTATTTCTCTACATTGTATTGTTGTATTCACACTTCAAGCAAATATGTGAGATGTCATTAAACTTTTTCAGTGATTCAGTAAATACAGTTTCCAAGGGTGCTGAACAAGAGAAGAAATGATCGATACATGTTTTGAAGTAAGATTTTTATATACCTTACAGAACACCCTTTAACTCAGATGTATTAATTTAAGAATCAGGGTAGTTGTATTTCTATATACATATGTGTCATTTATCCATGTAATATAAAATAATAATTAAAGAAGAAGTTGAAAGACAGTGGGTAAGAAATGAGGGAGACTGTAGGGTAGAAAAGATGTTTAAAAAAGTACTTATATTGACATTCTAAAAACAAAATTAAAAATCAAAATAGTGGTCTGCATCTCTTGTTTCTGAACTTTTTGGCTTAATTGTCAACATATCAAATGTAAATATGCTTAACTTATATTATATGTATACATATATGTTGATATAAACAATATTTATCTTAAAATAAAACAAAGAGAATGTGTACTATGTTTCATTCACTGGGAATTAGAGGAATAGTCTTTCTTGCCTTGAAAAGCAACTTAATCATTATAAAGACAAATTAGAGATTTACTTATTTTTAGGAAATATTTGAAATGTAACTTATAGGCATAAGGTATCTGTGTAATGAATGTAGTCATCTAGAGAAGATATACTCTGGCTTCATCAGGCTTATGCTGTGATCTCATAAGAAACATGCAGAGAGAAGGAAAGCTCGAAAAGGGGTGTTTGAGTGAGTCCTCCTAGATCAGAAGTATGGGCAGAAGAGGATATTTTTATCTGAGGGGGAGCATAAGCACTAAGTCACGTTTTCTGATACTTGGTGGACTATAAGTGGGAAATCCATAGAATAAAGAATCAAAGATGATGTCTGAAAAAGAAATAGGGTCCTCATAGGACATTGTATAATGCTAGGAAAATGGTTCTTTAACATTCTAGAAATATACAGGCAGGCCACAACATACTTTCAAAAAGTATTATGATATGGTTAGCTTTACAAAGGAAACAAATAACAAACAACACATCAACAAATGTATAAAACATCTCTATCAATGCATAAGGAGATTTCTAGGACAAAACTAGAAGGGAGGACAGTTAAGAAGGCATTCAAGTAAGTCTAACAAGAAATAATAAGGTCATGAATGAACATAACTGTGGCAGCATCAAATGAGGGTGTATTTGCTGAGGACACAACTGTAAGATGTTTACAGAAGCTAAAAGCTATGTGCATGTTTATGGCAAGGCAAATTCTAAATGTTGTCTCTTGTGAGTTCAGTTTTCAGCATGTAGAATACAGAACAAAATATCATTTTGTATGACATTATGGATGTAGAATACAGAGCAAAATGTAGAATACAATATGTAGAATAAAGAACAAAATATATAAAAAAACAAAATACAGAAAAACAATATGTAGAATACAGAACAAAATATCATTTTGTATGGCATTAACATTTAGGGAGAGGAGATGAAGATAGATGAGTTAAGTTTTGAACATGTAATCAGAATGCTCAAAGGCACTCAAAGTCAAATGAGCATGCCATGGGGTTGGGTAGACTAGAGTTCTGGAGGCAAAGGAAAGAGACTGCTTAGATTCATTCCTAGTCATCATCATTTACCCAGCACATTTTTGCTCATCTTTCTTCTTGTGCTAAGTACTGTGCTTAAAGC
Source organism: Chionomys nivalis (assembly GCF_950005125.1). NCBI lineage: Eukaryota > Metazoa > Chordata > Mammalia > Rodentia > Cricetidae > Chionomys > Chionomys nivalis. Next base: position 56,249,140 of record NC_080095.1, read on the forward strand.
TAGCGATCCAATAATCAGCAGTGATTTCCCCCATTCCTCAAGGACCTGAGAGTAAATTAGTCAATAAAGAAATCAGAGATGGTCCAAAAAGAGGTTTTCTGTTGTGACTAATATCACACATGCACATGAACTTTTAGGGAGCAATAACATTTTGATGTGTTGGTATTAAAACAGGCATGCTTGAATGAGACAGAAGCAGCAGCCCATGACAGGAATCAAATGGGAAAAAGACATAGAAATAAAAACATAACATGTGATATGAAATTCCATAAATGCCTTAAGAAGAAAGACAACAAAACCCATTTTCATTCAGTGTCTAAGAGGATATTGATGACCCTTGAGGAATCAAATGCAATTATGAGTAAAGATCAACTTGTAGTGGTTTGATGGGAAACAAAGAAAGACTAGAGGTCGTGAATGATATACACACAATCAAAACAGATACTATTCCTCTTGTATGCAAAGGGGAAGTAGGCAGAGGAAAGGCTGAGTTTCTTTATTGTCAGAGTGGGTCAATGAGTGACGTGCACATAGGCATGATGCAGAATATGCAGAAGGATAACACATCCCTACATCATGTTTTATGTTTGCATCTAAATGTCATCAAAAAGATAAAAATAGTTGTGCTCTTAAAGGACAATTTGTGGGGCAATGAAGGCAACAAATTTTTGTCTATATATGTATGCACCGACATAAGTATACGTTATGTAGTAATAAGTGTTCTAAAGACAATAATTAAGATGAGAAGACCATAACTGAGAGAGGGCTCAGCAGTTAAGAGAAAATGCTGCTCTTGAAGAGAACCCTAACCTGATGCCCAACACTCACATCTAACAGCTCAAAACTGCCTATAACTCCAGGGACTCAATGATTCTGGCCTCTGTGAACAGTTGTACTCATGTGCACTTGTGCCCTGCACACACACACACATGCATGTGCACACAAATTTAAAAGTAATCAAATTTTTACTGCTCTTCAGTATCGAGAGGGAGGGGGAATGGAGTGGGGGGAGGAGAAGAGGAGTGGGGATAGGGAAAGGGGAGAGGGGGGAGGAGCAATATTTGGGAGGAGGGGGAGGGACAGGTGGAAATTTTAATTAAAAAAGAATAAAAATAATTAAAAAAAACACAAAATTTTAAAAGGGAAATAGCAGCTGGTTTCTATTTAAATGAAGTAGGCATTTTGTCAAAAATCTAAATTATACAAAGAAGATAGAGTGGAGCTTCTAGCTTGAAGGATCTTTGATGATCAGGACTCTAAAAAGTAAAAGTGTGTCTGATATTCTGAAGAAATAGCAAGAAACTCCACAGTACTGGATAAAATAATAGAGGATAGGACCTAAGACCTAAGTAATATCTGACCATGTAAGCCTTGGTGGCAATTGTAAATACGTTTGTGTGTATACTGAGGAGATTTTCTGGAGCCTTAGTGTCTGGACCTAGAGGTGGGACCTTCATTAGAAGGGTCATTCTGGGTGCCGGATGGAGACTAGACTATAAAGCATTGACCTCTGCTTGCAGAGCTCTCTTAGAAAGCACTTGCTTGGTTGAGAAGAAAGATGATATAGTTTTACTGAAATGTGAAATGGTGAAAAGAGTCACAATTCAGTTTGAAAAAGGTGGCAAACAATTGCATTTTACACAGTGAAAGTTGTGAGAAACGTGGCCACGATCAACTTGGGGATTTTACTGAACAACTGTGTATAAAGTAGGCTGAAGAAAACTTTAGGTGAAATTCCTTTGCGTTGTCTAACATTGGGGGTTACAGATAACAAGAGTGTGCAGATACTAAGCATTTGATGAATAAGTTCCTTAGACTCAGCTTCATTCTTAAAAAAAAAGAGAGAAGAAATTGGGTTGAGGTGTTAGGAGTCACCACACGCTTCCATTGCTGCTATATTCTGTTGCAACAAAACTAGATTTCTAATCGGTATCTTTGAAGAAATTTTCTCTGTTCCTCACCTCTACTGCTTAAATTAAATTTATTTTGAATGAGTTTGATTGGAAAATGGTTTTGATGTTTATATTTGAGAAATGCATATGTCTGAGCATATTATATAAGCAGGCATGCTCTGTGGTTGTACACAGACTTACAGGCACCAATCTCTTCAATATTGGAATTAGAATTGTGCCATCTCATCTCCTTGGGTAACCACATTGACACTGAATCTGTGCATGTTGACATTCACCTAGCCAAGGCCAGTGTGGGAATAGAGGTATAATTTCCATGATAATAGAGTCAGGAAGAACAATGAAATAAGAACAGCCAACATTTAGTATGTATACACATACATAATATATATGTGTGAACTATATATATATTATATATTATACACACACACATTGAAAACAGATCATGTATCAAGAAATATGAGACTTTGTTTTACCTAAAACTGTCTTGCAGCCAAAATTTTTTTTGTGATGACTTACACTGGTTTGTATTTCATGTAGCAGACTATTTGAGGCCATTTCAGTATAGAGATATGCATGTTTCAGAATGAGGAATTTTGCATTATTAGGAGTGGAGGTATGTTCCTTGGAGATTTTGTCACCCTTAACTATTATTTCCTCAAATGTCTTCAAGGACATTGTTCATAGAAAATTTCTTGAAAAATGTTTTATGTTAATTATTACAAGGGACTAGGGTTATGTTTATCTCAGAAGAACACAACTATGAAAATTGATCTTTTAAAATTAATTTGCTTTGATATTGATATGCCAAAGTTTATCTTTAAATATTGTTTTATTGAAATTGAATAGTGTACCAGTGAAAATAAAATTCTTTTATTTGTCATTTCTCTCTCCCCCTTTGTGTGTGTGTGTGTTTAAGGTTTGAATTTTGGACTTATTCTTTTGATTGCACTTCTTATTATGATATGTGCTACCAGTGCAACTTTATGTCCTATAGAACATGTAGACAATAACAGATTTGAGAGAGTTGTTTCATGGATTGAAATAAGAAAATGCCATACTTAGAATGCTTAGCCTGTTGTACATACTCAGGCATTTTAGTCACTTAAAGTTGTTGAGTTTGTATAAACATGCATGCATCTACTAATGCTGAGTTCCGGGGACCAGATAGTTTCAATTGCTGTAACTATCTCTGACTTTATGAAAATTTTCGTGGCGTTAACTCTGATGATCACTTCACACCCAGCAATCAGCAAAAGCTCTCTCCTTTTGTGCAAAGGCATGATTGAGTTGCAATGCAGTTTCGTGTGTTTTCCAGTCATACTTAGTTAATGCTTCCAGTAGCTGTCTTTGTTATCCTTTTTCTTTTTTTAATTTAGGTATACCTATAGGACTATACCTATATTTCAGTAGTCTTTGAGTGCAGAGGATCAAAGTCTTTGAAAGTATAATATCACTATGAATAGATCAGATGCATGATAAGAATCTATGCTGCAAGAAATTGCTATTACTGGCAAGCCTTATTCCCCGAGGAGCTTTTTCAAAAGCATTTCATTTGATATTGCTTCCTCTTATTTGTTCATTGAGAATTTTTGAGCTGGAAGCTTTTGAATGAATATATTGAGTGAAATTTTGTGTCTGGCCATCCTTCTTACAGATTATGTTTTGCATAAGGTGTGCTTATTTTTAGCTCTTCTAATTTAACACCTTCCCACAGTATTCTTGAATATTTCACACGCTGCCTTAGAGGAAACCTGTGCTCCCTGGAAGACAACAATAGGTGTGGATATTTTTCTTGACAGAAAATCATCCTGGTGAGGGCATGATTATTTCTGAAGACTTCGTTGCTCCTGACTTCAGGGACCATTGAGCTTTGGAGGTTAATTGTTTTCTATGATGACCATTGTCCTTAACACCTACACTGTGGCATTTTTGACAAACTCCTGCAAAGCTCTTCACACTCTGGTGTCAGAGAACATCAAATATGTAACAGATAATGACAATTTGTAACATTTTGCTTTTGTAGTTTGCATGTATAAATTAAATTCAGTTTTTTCTTTTCTGTAGAAACCTTTTTGTGCTACTTACTTTGTAAAGGCAAAATTTATTAACCAGCTTCCCCCTTAGATCACATGGTGTGCTATCTTAAATTTAGGATATGATTAACTCATTTTTTGTTATAAATTCTATTGCAAATTTATTTATCCTATCTCAAGAAAAACTTGTGCTGCAGATACTCATTACATTTTATTTTTGAGGAAATTGATAGGGAAATAAGTAACCCATTCAACTTTACAAATTCTAGATGAAGAATTATGAACACTTCCTCCTTTGTAAACAATGTAAACCTTATTTGTTACCTGTCCTTTTAAACTATGTTATATCTTAAAAAAGGCATGATTCCAGTATTTGATAAATTTTAGATGGGTATGACTATACAAGTAGCAAACACCACATACCTACATCAGGTGCTGCTTTAAATGGTTCCCATCCATAAAGTATGCAGTGCTTGCCACAGGTCCTCTAGCTAGGTGTTATATTGTAGTAGGGAGCTGCGGGCCTGCTTTTCGTCCTGCCCGGCTCCTGCACGGCTAGCTTTATACCCGAAATAATTACACGGAAACTGTATTCTTTTAAACACTGCTTGGTCCTTTAGCTCTAGCCCTTACTGGCTAATTCTCATATCCCGATCAACCCATCTCGAATAATCTGTGTAGCACCAGTCTTACCGGGAAAGATTCAGCATGTCTGACCTGGCGGCTGGCTGCATCGCGTCTGCCTCTGAGAGGAGCTGCCCTGCATCTGAGCTCACTTCCTCCCAGCATTCTGTTCTGTTTACTCCGCCTATCTAAATTCTGCCCTATCAGATGGGCCAAGGCAGTTTCTTTATTAATCAATGACCTTCCTCCATCATTATATTTGATAGTCTGGACGGGCAATGCGTGCGAAGTACATGACTATTCTTGACTTGCTTACTGTCATAAAGATTAGTATTGGAGGAGCTGGAAGACAGTCTCAGAGTCAAGTATCTTTGAACTCAGCTTTCTTAACAGCCACATACTCATTTGAAGTTGATTCAGCTACTATAGACTTACTCATGCTTAGGAGAAAGATCCTCAGAACAGTTTGTCTTTTACCTAACACCTCACGTTACTTCAATGTTACAAAACCAATAAATAGAAATAGTTTGCAACCTATCTAGAATATAACTCAAGAACTCAATAATCGAACTCAAACAACCTGACACAGAAATCAGTGAATATTTATAACTAAAGCCTATGGATTAGGCACATGAGGAAGCCATATTATTCTTTTCTTGGAATTATGGTTTCATGGAAATATGAGAACAATGGCTGGTATTGTAGCCCATTGGTATAGCACTTCCCTAGTATATATCTAGTCCTGAGTTTGATCACAGCACTGCATGAACTAGGCATGGGAACAAAAGATTGCAATCCTTCCAATCCTCTGCTCAGCAGGTGGAGACAGGGAAACTAGAAGTCCAACTTCTAGTAGTCAGTCTTCAACTACATAACAAATTTGAGGCCAGCCCAGGATACCTGAGACCTTTTTATAAAACAGCAAAGATATAATCTCATGGATGAGTTTTATACTATGTAAAGTATGAGAATATAGTTTATAAAGCTTTGTCTACAGAAGACCAGATTTAGAAAAAAAATTGAAAAAAATATAAATTTAGGGTTTAAAAACGCTGATTTTTTAAAAAAATATACTGGTAACAGATGTACATATTATGCAGAATTTATTAGGAATGTTTACTATTATGCAAGCTTAATTCACTAATCACTTACCTGCATTCATATTTACTAATTGTTGATATACATATAGTTAACCTATAATAGAAACCAATACAAAACAGGTGCTATATTTGTTATTATAAGTTGGCAAGATACATGTCAGCATTTTGATCAGGATTTTATTTTCATGGGTTGCATATACCTGACATACAAAATCTCTCCAAATTTGAAATCCGGATGGTTTTTTATATTTCCTTTATATTTTGAGAAACACTGTAATAGGCATCTGGCTTCTTCCTTCTCTCAAATTTTTCTTAAGGTGAACTTCCAGAAGAAGGATTACTGGGTCAAACTATACAAACATTTTTCCAAATTGCTTTCCAAAAGACATGTACCTTATTTTCTTTCTTAAAGCGTCCATTTACTGGTTAGGTGCATATTGCTTTGTATTTCCTTGTAGAAAAGGACAAACAATCTGGTGTTCAAACCTTTAACCTTCGCAGTATTTCAACAAGGAGAGGTCCTCACCTAAACCTTTCCCCGCTTATTCTAGTTGGCACCGCTCCTCAGGTATAGAGCAGGCATCTCGCAGTCAGACGAGACTGTTCCCTGGGCGCTACTTTCAGGAGTAGCTCATGGAAGAGGACCTGCTCTGTGATGAGAGCTGGCTTGAAAATAAAATTTCTGTTGTTTTATCAGTAACATTTGTAGAATTCTGTAGCTTTCATATAACAATTATAAAATGTTTAGTGTAGTTCATTGAGGAGATTATTGATATATCTCCAATATTTCAAAACACAAAAATTCCTTCAATTTAAAATCTGTGCTTTCTGTTTATATGCCTTCTTTATCTCTAAAAATATATTTGGAAACTCTTTAAAAAACTTTTCCTTATTTTTTTAAAATGTGTTTGGGTGTTTTCCCTGCCTTTGTGCCTGTGCATCATCTCTTATGTGTGGTGTTCATAGAGACCAGCAAAGGGCATTGAAACTTTTGGAGTTACAGACAGTTGTAAGTCACCATGTGTTCAATGGGAAATGAACCTTGATCCTCTGGAAGAGCAGCCAATGCTCTTAACTACTGAGTCATCTCTGCAACCCCTAGTATTATTTATCTTTGAATTCATTTACCTTTTGCACATAACAAAAATGTTTATGACATAAAATATCTGAGATTTAAGACTCATCCCAAATTGAAAACAAATTACACTTAATGTTAGATTTTTTTCCTGACATGTTTAACTTATACACAGCTACACATGCATACATATTGTGCAACGTGGTGCTTTGAAAATTCCAGCCCTGATGTGGTTGGAAAGGATTCCTTTAAGTTCTGAAGTCCTTTGCTTTTATTGTAACGTTAACTGGTACTGGTAAAAAGTCATGCCTGTGCTCCATGTCAGATGAGCAGTAGTAAATAAAACAGGTATCATCTTGACCTGAGAGCAATTCATTATGTAGAAGGCTCAGAACGATAAAGCATAATATATAGAGATTGCATATACTGGGGACAAGGACGGGAGCTGCACTGAGGGCATAATGAGAACAGCTGGGACAGTGACCTAAAATGCTTTTATTCAGAGATGCTGTTCCAGGAGCTTATGAACAATAACAGTTATTAATATCATATACTCAGAAGTGGGCCAGCCTTTTTGCAAGCATCATTTCATTTAATGATCACAAGGTTCTATGACATAGACATTTCTATTATCTTTAAAGAGAAATGACTGCAGATCAAGGAAGTTAGCCAAGTGTTTCTCCTTAGTCCACACAAAAAGGGCAAAGCTCCATTCGGAGTTAATCTGTGTCTAAAGTCTGAGGAGTTGCTTTCTACCAAAATCCCAAACAATGACTCAGGCAGTATCCATAAAGGGGAAAAAAAAGAGAAAAAAAAGCAAAAAGCAAACAATCATAAAACACTACTGCTATGCCTCAGTTACCTTTTAGTATCATAAATTCAAGGAAGTTTAAAAACATTAATGTTACATTTGAAGGAAAAGCTCAGATGAATCTAAAATGTAGGAATTTTTAGAGAAGAAACATTGAATTTGAATTTTATTCTGAAGGATTCCCTTTATTTGAAGGGCGCTGTTAAGGAAAATAGCATTTTTACACTTGCCCATCACAATGTTCTTCATGGCTCTTGAATGTAGATTGGGGTACAAAGAACAAATCTGAAGACAGAGGACCGGAACAGTGGGGCTAGTAATCAAGGCATCAGATAGCAGCTGGCAGACTGGATCCAGGATGATGTCATAGGACATAATGGAGAAAGAAGACTAAGGGTTGATGGTTAAGGAAAGAGTCTCCAGACGTCCATTTACATTTCTGGGATTGAGCTGACTCATAGTGCCATTCATTGCTTTTAGGAACTCTGGGTGATAATAACGATCTACTGGGAAAATTCTGACTTCATTCTTGGGCATATTAAATGCAGAAGTCTGTAGTTCATTTAGAATAGGTTGTGTGAATCCACACTTCAGGAGAGACTCAGCATAGCATTAAGAGCTATTTTAGACCAGAGGGCTGTTGATGTGGGCTTCAGAGCCATGCACTACACACTGTGAGAAAAGTATGCGTCCCTCAACTAAACCTAAAATATATTGATATTTAAAAGACAGGAAACCTACAACGTAGCCAAGAAGGACCATTTTCATCTAAGAAGAAATCCCAGAACACTGTAGTGTTGTAGAGCTACAAAGAAACTAGAACTGAAAAACACAGCATTACCATCTAAACTTTAGATTTTGTAGTAAGGGAATAAGCCACCCAAGACTTTTATTGCTATATATGGCCCATATTTATAAAAATGCATAACATTTTGTGGCATGCATTATAGAAGCAGTTTTCATTTTCTACAAGTACTCATTCCAGTTCACTAGACTTTCTATGATGTGTTCATTTCATAAGTACAGTAGTTAAGCAGCTAAGTGACTCCTTCAAATCTTGTGCAATATTTTATGTGTGTTTGTGTTTTTATTCTTCATAAAGATGGAATCTGTACCCTTTCACAATACATCATAAGTAGTCCCTTCTTATCTAATCCAACTCTGAGCTGGGCCCCATGTTCTCAGGTGTTTCTTTACTGTGCCGCTTATACCATGACCTGTGTCAGTAACACCAAAAAATGCAGAACCTTTGCTTTCAGTGTAGAATGCTTGCATTAGAAAGCGCATTTTAATGAGATCATTCCATTGATTTGTGCTCACAGTGAACTCTGAGAAGCTGAAGGGCTGAAGGGCCACAGGGGAATCCTGCGTTCCCTTCTAGATGCTTTTAATGAACTACAAAGCAGAATCTTCGCTTCCTCAGAAGAAAGTCTCTGCTTTATTTTACTTGCTGAACTACCAAATATGCAAATTAAGTTATAAGAAGAAATAATAAGGGTTAAGTTTGAGCTAGTTTGCTAAAACAACTGCAAATGTCAGCCAGATAATAATTTTATTCTAATGAGAAACATGTCTTCTTTTTGGGTAGGATATCACTTCTTAGCCCAAGCTAATTGCATTTTTAGTTCTCAGCACTTTCCTTCTGACTAGCCTGCTTATAAAGACACACTTTTTTTTCATCTCAGGTTAATACAAATGGTTATATTTTGTCAGTATACCAGCATATCCATCCTCTGTCATTTCCTTCCTCAAAATAAGGTCCTTTATAGCAACGTGCCTCCTTTAAGAAATAATGTAGTGCTTAGTGATATTTTAAAAATGTAAAATCCATAATATCAGTCCATAAGCATGTATCATTTTTTAAATAGCTATTTACAAACTGCTGTGGAAAGAGTATGTGGCCATCTTCTAATGACTGACAAAATTAGTTGATAATCATATGTACAAACTCACAATATTGATATACCACAAGGTCTTTACCAACTTTTACAAATCTATGCAGAATAGGTTTTGCTCTTATTATGCATAGATGTGCTATGAAGCAGATCTTGAGACATGTTCTAATGTGTGGGCCTCCCAATAGAGAAGGCCTTCTTGCCTGTGCCTGTAGAAGTGAGCGAGATAAGTGTGCACTGAAAGAGAGGTTGAGTGACAACACAGAGACTGTGATAACCCCAGTGACCACCGTCAAAAAATCTGCCAATAGGATGGCCCTTCACACTTTTCCCAAGTGACAGAGTCCCACACTCCCGCTTATAGCAGTCTTCCTGCCTCAATCTCTTGAGTGCTGGATTAAAATCGTCCCTCTAGATCTTTATACCTGAATGATTTGAAGGCAGTGCTGTTCTTCAGCTGAGGCTATTTACAAAGTGCTCACTCTGGGCTGCCATCAGCTGGAGCAGAGAAATCTGCATTTCTGATGGGAATCAGAGGGAGTGATGCATTGCAATGTTCCTACTTCTTTTCACAGTTTAAATCCAAAGCAATTTATGGCCTTTCAGGATGTCCAGATAAGCAGTGGAAGGTAAATACTGCTTGCAATAGTTTAAATGTTTGAATCCATACACTTGTTGGTGTAATATTTAGTGAGGATAATACATGAAAAATTCTTCACTGTGAAATTCCTTTTTTTTGTTTCAGAAGTCTGAAGACAGACTTCATGAGCTCAGAAAGGTACTCTGAAGCTGTTGAATTCAGGAGAGAAGGCTTGATTGTTTTAATGAACATGGGGTTTGCATTAAAAGAGAAACATATTTGTCATGAGGAGAATGAATTTCAGCATAGATTACTGACTGATAGAATGAATATTCATAGGATGTAGTGAGAATGCATAGGAGAAGGTCTAATCAAACTGGTAGTGTGGCTTTATCCAGGGCATACCTTAGTCTTTTTAATTCTATGAAGTACACACATTAAATGAAACAAGAAATCATTATTGGGCACAATGGTTGCAGGCAGAAGTGTATGTTTCTCAGGTTGAGATCAAAAGAATTAATTGGTTTTGACTTCTACCACTTCACTGTAACCCCAATTTTAACTTAAAATTGGACACTCATAGGGAAATAGTTATCTTATAACCTGAGGGCCTTTTTGTTTTTGCTTGTTAAGTGTTTGGATATAACACTAAATTTACTTGTAGTCACTGGACCCAACTAATCCCTTTGCTCTACTTATGGGTTTATAATTTGTTAAAATGTCTAAAGGTTTTTTTCTGGAGATTAAATACAATTACTCAAGTAAAAACAAGGACATTCCAACTTACTAGTCTGTGAAGTTGTTCTTTACATTTTACAATGACTAATTTTTTTAAAGCACTTATGTTATAGAGGTAGACTTTAAATAAACTCAGTGTCTCAGAGAAAAAGGCATGTGAAGACTTCACATCATCTCAGGATATAAGGCATCTGAGCATCTTTTCCAGAACTAACCACAGTAAGACAGTCATGAGCCTGAAGTTTCTGGGTCAAATAAGGGAACTTCTTTGAACTGATGGCGAATTTAGCATGTATTAGAGTTTCATTTTGGATTTTGTTTGTTTCTGTGTTTTACCCAAGAGGTAGACATCAAAAGAATAATAGATGGGGCTCTAGAGCTAAAGTCTACCGCAAACATACCTTAGGATTTTGAGCAAGTTTAGAAACACTCAAAAAGTAAAAGCTTATTTTTTCTATATCCTACAAAATGAGGATATTAATGCTGGATTACATAACTCAAAAAGAGCATAAGGATAGACAAATTAGGCATTTTCAATGAATTGGAAAATGTTTGAATGGAAATGGCATTCTGTGTAATGAGGTAATAATAGTCATTTCAACATTGGCATCATATTGGTACTGATGTGATATTTGTTGTGTTCAACTTCATCAAGGCCACCAGTTCCCTCAAAACAGTGATCAACAGAGGAACACTTATCACCTACCTTTTATTTTCCTGACCTAGACATCCCACTCTAAAGCAGCAGCCAGAGTTCAGTGCCTGATTTCTTGTCCATAGTGCAACCGTCTGGCCTCAGAAGCTCCCCTAGCAAAAGTGACTTACCTACTGTGGTCAGTCTGTGTCACTGTAGGAAGATCGCCTGATTCTGGGAACCAGTAACCTCTGTTTTCTGCTAGATACACCTGTGGCTCCCCACTTAGATGCTTTTCTGTAAGGCTTACTATCAACCTCATTTAAATTCTGAAGATTATCTTTGTCCTCCGTCTCTATCTCTTTTTCTGACAATGGATGGTTTTGCTTGCTTCTCTTGGGAAATAATCAGAGATGTGTGTCCAGCCTGAATGTCTTTCTAGACCCACAAACTCTGTTTCATTTGCTTAGGTCTCAATTATGTATGAGATTACAATATAAAGGGAGTTTCTTTAACTCTTCTATTAACTTATAATGCACTGTGCTTTTCCCCATTGGTAACCCCCTGCATATTTCCTAGAAATGAACTTACAGAATTGCCTCATTCAAATATTTCTTCTTAATATTTTTTATTGTTTCTGACTTATCAATAAAATGATGATATTGTTTTTCTACTGCCCTATCTCCAGATCTTATTTTCCATATTATGACTCATAGGTAACCTTGTCTGTTAATCTTTTTTTAAAATTTTATGCAATACATATTGAAAAATTATGGCCATATTTTGAGGCATAGTGAAATGGCTCTTGAGGAAACATATGGTTATATCCTTTAAAGTTCATGAGGATATTTGAAAGATACCACTGAAGTGATAGATACTTAACTACTGATGAATTGAATCATTTCTGCATAAAGTACCTGTGACTGATGAGTACCCACAATGTCTCCTATAGTCATCAATATGGGATATTCTAGCTTTCTTTATAGACTTTAGAAAATTTGTATACATAATGTCAGATGAGCTGGACTCTCATTGCCTTAAAAAAAAAGAGAGCCTATTTCTCACCATATGTGTGGGTCATAATTTTGTTGTGACCGTTTCCTCTGGTCTCCTGTCAAAAGGGACATTATCTATTTCAGACATGTCATAATGCATTTGCAGATAATAGCAAGATATGATGTTCTTATAAAAGAAGAACAAGCAGAAAGTGACAGAAATATTTGTTGGTGAATTCTTATCACATTTCATTGGGTAAAACAAATTGCATGTTTTCTTGCATTGTATATATAAAAAAGTTCTTTGTTATAAGCAGGTCTGTGACCAAGAGAGTTAACATGAAAAGAAGCAATAATCTTTTATTAATGAATAAAGGATGAGCATAAATCACCTGTGCATGTGTGAGTATTGTCAGAAATGAGAGAGACAAGAAGAAGTGGCAAAAATATTTACTAAGAATGACAATCCCATAGTGTTAATAAAGAGTTTAGAGAGTTGAGAGGAAGCTGGGGATTGTAAATAAAAAGGAAATAAAGTTCTAATTTGTACCAGTGTGTGTTATGGAAAGAACTATTGGCCAGTAATTAATGACAGAGGCCAGTAATTACAAGCATATATATTCAGTTAGAAATATTACATTTGACAGCCAGCATGAGGATGATGAATATTTCAAAGGTGGGATATTTTTAAGTACTTTTAAAACGCTTGCTATTTTAGTGTATGTTACAGATACATGACTGACTGTAACTTATTATTATTATTATTATTATTTTGGTTTATTGAGACAAGGTTTCCCTGTATCGTTGGCTGTCAGGAACTCTCTCTTGTAGAACAGGCTGGCCTGGAATTCACAGAGACCCGCCTGCCTCTGCCTCACGAATGCTGGGATTAAAGTCATGTGCCACCACTGCCTGGCCTGAATGTAACTTTTAAAAGTCTTTTGTTTCTCTTTTACTTCTTTGTCTGCTTAATTTTCATTTGTGGAGACTTCCAGTTTTCTTAGAGCATCTTTGTTGACTTTCTGTGTTGTCCAACTGGATCTGTGTCCTTGAACACAATGTAGTACATTCACTACTGATTATTATTCCAAATTGAAATCTAAATTACTAATATGCTTGAATCATACACAATGATTAATAGGATGACAAGCATTATGTTGTTATTGGCTTCTTGATGTTTCATTTATTGCTAAAACTTGGCATCTAGTTTTTGCCTTGGAATTCACACTCAATGACTGTTAAAGCTCATAAAATCAGTATTTAGTTAAGGATTACACTTATACTCATGAACCAGTAGCATCCTGTGAAGCTAATTTATTTTCTTTTTCTTCTTTTTCTTTACTTTTTGAGGAAGGGCCTCATGAGATAGCCCTGTAAACATTACTGATCTTGCACTCATGACAATTCTTCTGTCTCAGCCTCCTGAGTGTTGGGATTATACCTATGACCCTTATGTTACAACCTTTTCTGTTACAAAGACATAGAAGATGGCTTTGGCCTTCGAAATTGAGTAGGTGGCTATGACTGTCTGTGGTCTACCATGGTTATAGCTTTAGAGAGATACATTAGTCAGTCCATTCTCAGTGTTGTGATTGGAGCAGTTGGAGATAGCCAGTTAAATTTTGAGTACATAGATCAGTATTGAAAAATCTGTTCCAATACTGTGTATATGTGTGTTTTAAAAAGGAGAATTGTCCACCAGATGACTGAATTTGTGACTGGAAACAAAACATAAAATCCACAGCTTTGTAAATGTCAGGGCCCTACTTGAAAAGGGCACTATAGTCCCATATTTTTGAGTGAGCACAGGGAAGAACCCGTCATTTTTGTGGTCTCTTGAGAGATGCCAGGGCTATTCATTCTAGGACTCCATTTTTGCCATCTAGAGAGAGCAGGTAGATACAGTTAAGAAAGGACTATAGAATCAATATTGATGGATAGATAGGAAGCAGTCTAGAATAAGAAGATCAAGTAGAGATAGAATGAGGAGAGGAGGTAGTGGGAGGGAATATGAAGAAATACAGCTAAAATTAAGGGGAGTTTGAAGAGGAGGATTATGGAAACCTAATGCAGTATACACCTCCTGAGATATATTCATAAATATGATGGTGATTTAGGTGAAATTGCCCAGTAACTAGGGAGACAGAGTATCAGTTGGCCATCTCTTATCACCAACCAAATCTTCCAGTACTGAGTTTACATATGTTTAGTTGAGTTGTTCACTAAAGGGACCACAGAAATCTCCAAACAACCCTGGCTGTTGATAAGACTATAGGTTATTCTCTACAAGCTGACAGCAAGGCCCCATTGCTGACAACAACACCTGTACAACTCATTGAAAATGGTGATGTCAAGTTGGTTCCTACATGGAGCCTCCACTCCTCCATTCCAGCATGTTTGGTACAGAAAGGTACTCAGCACACTGTCAAAAAAGAAATGTGAGTACTAAGCCAGCCACAAATACTTTATCTTCAATGATGTACTACCCTTCAACACATGCCAGGGTAACAGTGGCACAAAGCTTATAGGAGTAACCAACCAATGACTGATATGACTTAAGGCCTATTCCATGAGATGGAACCCATATCCAACACTGCTTGGGTGATCAAGAATCTGAGACTACAGAGCCCAAAGATTTAGGGCAGAACCAAATAATAGTGGTATAAAAGAAGAAAAAGTGTACTGATAAAGTGACTCCTAATGATATTCTGCTGTGCTCATAAATCAATGCCTTGTTAGCCATCATCAGAGCTGATGATTGATTTCTCCTGCAGCATATGGGAACAAATGAGACACGCAGCCAGACATTATGCAGAGAATGAGGAACGTTGGGAATCTCATCTCTAAATGGGTTGTTTCCATCAAATCCCTCCCCTTAAGATTCAGGGAACCCCACAAAAGTGGAGACAAAAAAACCATAAAAGCCAGTGGGGATGAAGAACCGCAACAAAACAAGACTCCAAATCAACAAAACAAAGCTCACGTGAACTCACAGAGACTGAAGCAGTATTCATATGACCTGCATGGAACTGCACTAATTCTTCATACTTATACAATAGCTTCTGGTTTATTTGAATAAAATTCCTGAGAGTATGAATGAGTGGAGCTCTGATTCATGTGCCCTCTCTTGGGCTATTTGCATTCTGCTCGTCTGTCTTGTCCAACTTCAATGTGATAGTTTTTGTTTTATTTTATTCATTTGTTCATTCATTTATTCATTCATCATCCTAAATATATCTAAATTCATTCACTCATTTCATTTAGTTATATTTAGGATGACTGAATGAATTAATGGATGGAAGAATGGATGGATGGATGGATGGATGGATGGATGGATGGATATAAACCTAGCCACTAGGATGAACATTAACAATAGAAATATCATTTTTATGTGATGGGAGATAAAAATTCAGTTTTCTTCAATGGGATAGCATAGGAGTATATTAGCCACTCCAGGTCAATGGATTAAAACAGCAAGAGGATCTGTTACTTTTATTGCAATTAACTAAAATAACCATCAAAATATGACCATTATCTTACTGCTTTAAAACCCTAAAAATACAGCAGCATAATAAATATATGAAAATAATTTTTTAGGATTAAATTGCTGGATTTTGGTATCATCTCAGGAATTCAATTGAGTGTATATCCATAAGTATCAGTATTTTTATTTCTTTAAACATATTTTGAAGAGAAAACTTTTCTTTTTAAATATTTGTTTTTCTGTTTCTATTGGGAGCCTTGAGTACCAGCTTCAGCACCCTCTAAGGGTCCTGCTTAGATTCTCTATGGCAAGAGAAAACTTGACTAATTGGATCTGAGGGTAAATGGAATAAATCAACTCACGTATGTTACCTCTACATGTTCTTTATTCCTTGGGCAAAGAAACAGTGAAAGAGAAAAATCGGGAGGCGATCTCCACCAGGTTTTTAGCTTTTACAGGCATGGTTAAAAGAATTCCTTAGTCAAAGACAATAATGATATGCATTTCAGAATCACAAAAATGGCTGGTAGAACCTGACAAAGCAGCACTCCAGGAAGTGGGTGGCACCACCCATGAGGGTTCAGCTTCAAAGGGGAAATACCTGGCATTACAAACCATTAGATAATGTTACTAAATGTTCCTGAATCTTGAACTGTGGACCCAGACCTGTTTGTCTGGGTAAGATTTTCCTATCTTTTTGAAATTCCTACATGGGTCTCTTAGCAAGGGTATTTGTGGCAGACTGACTCTATGTAAATCTGACTCTTAGAACAAAGAGTGAATATTATTGCTATAAGGTCTCATAGAAGATCATTCCTTTGCCCAGGTAGGAGGAGGAATTTACACTGATGAGGTATTTTGGGATATAATCCCATTTTGAAGGGAGAATCATGGCTTCACAAGTTTTTTACAAATTTGTCAGTGACTTTTCCAAAAGACATGTGTTCCCTCAGCTCTGGTGAAGAAGTTTTTCCATGTGGATATGTCCATATATGGCCATATACACTTCCGATGGATTAGTCTAATAAACCTGCCAGCTATGCATTCACCTTGTAGTCTTGTGGGCGCTACCATGTTTCTCTCTTTTTTGGTTTCCCTTCGTAGGAAGTGAATGTTCATTTCCGTTACAGATATGTTGCGTTTTCTTTACATTTCTAATTTAATCTTTGTAATAATTCCAAAGAATAATTGTGAAATTTAGGATTCTTTTGAAAAAAAAATATTTCCCATTTATTTACGGAAGCCTTGGAAGCCACAACACTACTCTTCTCACTCCCCTTTTCCCTCTAACTCTCCCATTTTTAACAACCTTAAGTGTTGTTCCCCAGCTATTTCCCATCTTTTGTTTGAGGCAGTGGCTCTCATTGGCCTGGAACTTAGCTGGGTGGGCCAGGCTTGCTGCATAGCAAACTCACATAGCCTTCCCAGAGCTAAGCTTATGTGAGCACCATCGCCCTTGTGTTTTTACTTTCCTTCTGAACATCTGAACTCAGGACCTCATAATTATGAGGCTTCACTTTTCTAGCTTAGAAGTTTCTCCCACTCTAATTATTTATCCTTTTAAGTAATTTACTAATTATTTAAAATAAAAGGCCATTAGTTATGATTACTTTTATATATTAAATTTATTGGCTTAATTAGGCTAACCCATGTGGTCTCATGGTTACACTGATGTCAACTGTCTTTTGTGTATTACTTGAGTAGCTGCATCTTTGCTTTTAACAAGCAGTACCTTCATGGTGAGCTAGCTGTGATTTAGAAATCTTGAGCCTGGGAAGTTAAGAAGAAAACCATGATGAAAGAAAAAAGTGATAGAGGGGCAGTTTCCTTCATCGGATATCATAATAAAAGACACTCATCTTGTTCAATAAAGTTGACAGTCTTGTGCCATGAAATGCATGATTCACAATTAGAGAAATGTATCTGCTCACAGTGATGAAGACTAGGAAATTCAATATCAAGGAGCTGCCATGAGATGAGGGCAGTGTTTTCTCAAGGGCTCCAATGTGACCGGGGCAAAGCCCTAGGAGCCTCCACTGCAGTGCACTGGGATTACTGCTATTGAGATAGAACATGTATAAGATGGACATTTGGACCAACCTGTACCTATCACGTAAGTGAGTTAGTACCGATCACCTCAATGAGTTAGTACCTATCATCTCAATGAGTTATGCTCTCTCATTCTTTCTTTTTGCTTTATTTCTTCCTTCTTTCTTTCTTTCATTTTATTTTTTAAATTTATTCTTTTTTCATATATTACTTCCTGACCACCGCTTTCTCTTCATCTATTCCTTCCACTTCACTCCCAATGTCCCCTCTTGCCCAGATCCACTTCTCTGTTAAGAAAGGAGTAGGCCTTCCAGAGATATCAACCAAATAAGTTATAATAAGACTAGGCACAAACCATCATATCAAGACTGGAAGAAGCAAGCCAGTAGGAGGAAAAGGGTCCTAAGAAAGATGCAAAAGAGTCATAGATACTTCCCACAAGGATACTAAGCTATACAACCATAAAATATATGCAGAGGACCCACCTCAGATCCATAGAGATACAATGATTGTCACTTCAATCTCTATGATCCCCTATGCATCCTACTTAATTGACTCTGTAGTCTATGTTCTTGTGGTGCTGTCAACCCCTCTGGTGTCTGCAACCTTTCCTTCCCCTCTTTGGTGGGATTCCCTGTGATCTGCCTACTGTTTGGCAGTTGTTCTTGGCATCTGCTCCTATCAGTTACGGGATGAAGTCTCTCATGATAACTGAGCTAGTGACAGATCTATGAGTATAGCAGAATATCATTAAGAACTATGTAATTTACTTTTTTTCCTTGTCATGTTTGATCCTATCCTAGTTCTCTGTGCTATTCAGACTCTGGTTTATGACCATCTATGCCATATCAGGTGTGAGCTCCCTCTCCAAGTGTGGGCTTCAAGAGTACTACTCTTGACTATGTGAAAACACTTGTTCCTTTGGAGACCAGTGAGTTAGCTCTATCTTAGAGTCCTCTGCTTGTCAAGGGCATTTTGACAATGGAACTCTGTGATCGAGCTATGCAGCATGGCTGGAGAAGATGGCAGATGTTCTCATTATTGCTGCTGTTCACTGGGTAGGTGAAAGATCACATTTTAATTTTGAGCATTTGAAATGATGATAGCGAAAATGAAGGAGTAGATTTTGGTTTGGTTTAATCAACTTAAATTTAGTCAATGTGATTAAGGAACTTTGTATTGGATAGAATGGTTTTAAATGATACTTCAGGTTCTGTGCTTGTTTTGGGGTACAAATGTTTCTCATTAATATTAATATTAACTTACTCAAACATAAAATAATGTAACTTGCTTTAAAAGGTTCCAACTTCTAAAAGAACTGTTATCTTTTTATTATCTCATTACCAATGAATAAATATTATAAATCAGTAAAGTTTCCCTTATCCCATTTGGGTGACAATCACCTGAGTGGCAGAAGTCACCAGAGATTGAAGACAGCACATTACAGTGAGCTTTGAGCAGAGCCAGTAACCTAGCAGGAGAAGGATAGGGAAGGGTGTTGGAAACTCAGGTATTAGTCAAGATGAAAGTTTTAAAAGTTATGAAGTTTCTGACTTAAAAACTCAAGTGGAAGAAGAGGTATAAAGAAGCAAGTTAAAAACAATTGCAGCAAAAAATGAGTGCTGTCTATTCATGAGCAACCCTTAGTGAAATAAACCCCTAACCAGCCAATTCAGCATTTACTGCCAGGAGCAAAGTCTTCGCAAGTGCTAGCAGTACATCAAGGAGTCTCAGACAACACGCAGACATCCATTCTATATCTCCTGCCAACTTTGGCAGTTGTATCCCGTCTTATTTTACTGTCTGCTTCAAAATTCAGAGTCAAGTATATTTTTGCTGTAGCATAGAAATTTGTGACACGTTGTCTTATTCGTGTCCCTAGTCATTTGTCTGCACTCTTGTCCGCCACTCATGCTTCCCTAGGAATACTAAAATGCAAAAAAAAAAAAAAAAAAAAAAAACCTACACTCAAACACATAGGCACACACACGAGGAAGATAGACAAACCTGCCAAAGAGTATCTTTAAATTAAATAAATCATTATACCCAGGAAAAAATAAACACACACCAGTTATAAAATCCCCATTGTGACCTATAAATAACAATGATGATGCTAAACTTGGAGTATTTGTCACACATCAGATAGAGATTGAATCCTTAAAAGATAGTGCCTGCTGTCACCCAACTCACATTACAACCAAGTAGTATTGCCATCCCTGTTCTCTGATAGACAACACTAACACAGAGCGCCATTGCATCGTAACAAAGCATTGGCGCTGCACGTGTTAATGTCATGCGATATAAGAATTTATTCATAGCTTGAATCTATTAAATAATTACTACATTTTAAATTTTATTTTTTAAGCACCAAAAAACATGAGTCAGCAGTCCTGATTTGATCAGGTACAGTTTTAGAACCTTGTCCTTCAAATTTGCATTTATTCATTTATTTTACAAATAGGCATCGGTAAAGCACACTTTGTAGTGAATCATGTCAGTGAATGGGGATCCATGAAACAATATTGTGTTAGAATTTACTGCAATTTCTCTGTGAGTTTGATAAAGGAGTACAACGTAAATAAAATGTTTATGTGTGTGTACATGTGCATGAGTGTATATCTGCGTTCCGGAGTGTATATGCATCTGTGTGCACACATGTGTTCATATGTTCTTATATTCATATCCGTATGTCTGTACATGCATGTGTGTTTGTGTGTGCATGCACTCTAGTACTGACTCTATGATACATGTTTCTTACTTCATGAATCTACGTAGAATAGATGGAAGGAAAAACACTGGTTTATAGAGATAATAAACAACTTTTAGGCATTGTGAAAAAAATGTTTTTTAATAAGAGGAAACTTTAATTTAGGCTCTAAATGGCATTCATTGATTTCCTTAAGGGTGGCAAAAATGCTGTCAACCTTCCAGCATAACTTATAGTTAACAGAAAACAAATATCATGAGAGTATTTTAAGTTCAGTGATATCTGATGAAAAGCTGAGGAAGATTTCAACTGAAAGACACAAGTATCCAAATAAGAATATGAATACTGTACAGTATGGTGTGGAAACTCAACTACATGAAGTCTTTCCAGGACAAAAAAAAAATGGTCGTATCTAATATTTCTAGAAAACACAATTTCACTCTTTTGACTCTTACCCTCTCTCTGCCTCCTCTTCTGCAATTTTCCCAGAGGTACAGAAGTTGTCTTGTAGATGTCTAAGTGGGACTAAGTTCCACAACTCTGTGTCCTGGTTAATTGGGAAATTTGCTGAGAGGAAGGGTGGAAAATCTTTCCAAGGAAAGAGAACACCAATTGGTTAAGTATACAAAATGGTTGGACCTGAATGCATACTTACAAAAAATATTGTACAGACTGAGAAGGCTGTATTTACATATTTAGGAATTCATATATATGTATATATATATATGCATATATATTCTTAAATATTCATATAATTGAAGAAAAAGGAGGCCATGAATTTGAAAGAAACTGAGTGGCATAAATAATAGTGTCTGGAGAAACAATAGTAAAGGGTGAGTTCGTATAATTATAATATTGTATCAACGATTAAAAGATTAACTTTTCATATTATATAGTGAATGAAGACAGAAGCATATTTTTCTTGAGGAATCAAGAAAGATACATTGTGTGAGAGTGTGTATTTTCAGTTAGCATATAATTCTATATTTATAGACTGCTTAGGTATTAGGTCTTACAGTTGTAGCTTTATTTCTGCTTAAATAATGTAATAAGTTTTGGTCTTCTTTTTTCTTAATTTATCACATTATTTTTTCTACGTGCATTGTGTGTGTAGGTATATACGTGTGTATACATGCCTTGTGTGACTTTCCTGTAAAAGTCAAAAAACAAGTTTCAAAAGTCAGTTATTTTTCCACCATGTTGAACCTGGGGATCCAACTAAGGCCCAAGGTAAGCTTGTGGCAGGTACCTGGTCTCACGTGCTGTCTTGCTACTCAAATTTGTTCTTTTAAAGACTGTATTGTCTTCAAAATATCAATTAAGCATATATATGAATATATAGTTTCCTGGCAAATGTATGAAATCCACCTAGCAGCTTGCTTTATTTCTTTGACTTGATTTTTTGCTAATGTTTTAGGATGTAGCAATCAGTTAAATAGAAATATTTTAGACAGTTTGCCGAAATAATAAAAGACAGTATAATATGAAAGAGCCCTTAAGGTCAGACATGCTGAAGTTTAGTTCATGTGTTCATGTGGAAGGTACTTATCCAGTAAAGGCTTCTGTTGTTGCTTTAAGGAAGAAGGATAACAGTAGATACCTAAGAATTTTTGGGAAGAAAATGAGTAAACTATGGCAATTATCACAGTGTCTAGCATAGGGAAACTACTTAAACCTGAATGTAAGTGACTGTCTGAAATCCCTGTCTCACTAAAGCTTCAGCCTGATGCAGCGAAGAAAGCCAATATGACATCTGTTGTTCTCCAGAGCATGCATAGTGTCAGAGACCCATGGTAGAGGAAAGCCTGTGTCCCCTTGGACAGGCAGCTGCTGGAGGGGGAGCTCATGTTAAATTTTTCAGGGTGTATTTCAGTAGCATAGCCCCTGTTGACATCATGTTTTAACTAGAAATGGATTTCATTTTGTATGTTTTTAACCTGTGGAAATAGAATATGTCCAAAGTGCACTTAACTTCTGTGTATAACGTATTCCCTGTAAAAATCTATTTTAGTACCTTTTTGTGGGAAAAAAAAATACAGATAGTGTTTAAAAGCACCAACAGTAGGAGAAGTGGAGAAGGCTTATTAACACTTCAAATCACAAAGCAGTTACCACACTGTTTAGCATAAAGCCTGGTCTTCAGACTCCCCAAAAAGCTTGTTGAGCCACCTGTCTCATTCTGCTAGTGGAAGATACTAGAAATGCTACAAAGCAGAGAAAGACTTAGTGTGGTTACACTGGGAAGAAAAGTTTGGGTTTAAACAGAGAGCAACACACACACACGCACGCACACACACACATGTGCATGCACACTCACATGTGTGTGCACACACTCGTGTTTGTGTGTGTGTTAAGGATTCTTTGTCAAGGTGTAGTTCCACTGTTAATGTCCCATCATTTTCTCAGACAAATTGATTCTCTAAGAATAGATTCTTACCTTCAGGGACAGTTGTTTTCATTATTGCATCTCTCATGTGAGGTTTTTTCTTTCCCAGGAATTCAAGGCTATTCAAAGAGAAAGGTTGGGACCAATAACTATTTCTGTTTCCTTAAGCAAAAGAGAACACAACCTGAAGGCAGGCAGGCTTTCATCCCAAACTGAGTTTCCTTGTATGTTCAAGTTAAGATTAATACCATCTAGCAAAATGAGCTTCTAAGAGACTCTTACTTAGATGCTTTTTTAAATATCCAAAAAAAATGATTTTTAATTTTTTTTAAAAAGTAGTTTAAGGAGATTGTAGATACTCCACTTTAAATTTTAATTGAAAAATTTACAAGTATTGATTTGTTTAATTTTATCTTCATGTGTGTGTTCCTGTATATATCTATCCTATATGCATGTAGTAACCTGTAGTCAGAAGATAACAGATCCCCCAAACTGGAGTTGTAGATGATTGTGAGCCACCACGTGGATGTTTGTATTTGAACCTGGATGCTCTGTAAGAGTAGTAAGCAATCTTAACCTCTGAATCATGGCAAAACCATGAAATTCAAAATTTGAATGATAGTTACTTGAATTGTGGGTGTATAGAGCATTAAGTATTTTAGGAAAGTCATTGAGGTGGGGCACAGTGTTGTACAATTTCAATTCCAGCCCTTGGCAGACAGAGGCATAGGCTGGCAGATTTTTGTAGTTTTCAGGGTATCCTGTTCTACAAAGTGAGTTTCAGGCAACCAGGGCTACATGGAGGGACCCCTGTCTTAACAATGATAAAAAAATAAAAATCATAGAATTTGTTTGTAAATTATTTTTCATTATATTATATTTTATAAATTATTCCCAAAATTTAAAGTATTAGTAATATAAATTAACAAGGAGTTATTTTACATGCTGTGTCTAATGGGGCTATATATCCTCCTTAACTGCTTATATTAATTGCATATATTAATTCTTTATGTGGCATTCATCGAATATGGTACTTCATGATGATGGAGGAAGGTCATTTGTCAATAAACAAACTGCCTTGGCCCATTTGATAGGCTACCCCTTAGGTGGGTGGAGTAGACAGAATAGAATGCTGGGAGGAAGAGGAAGTGAGCTCAGATGCAGGGCAGCTCCTCTGAGAGACAGACGCCATGCTCTCCTCTCCAGAGCAGACACGATGAAGCTCTGACCCAGGATGGACGTAGGCTAGAATCTTCCCGGTAAGCGCACCTTGGGGTGCTACATACATGAACAGAAATGGGCCAAGCAGTGTTTAAAAGAATAGAGTTTGTGTGTCGTTATTTTGGGGCATAAGCTAGCCAGGCAACCATGAGCCGGGCTGTGGGAAGAGGCCCGCAGCCCCCACTACAGATGGCGCCCACGTGGATAACTGCATCCACAGAAAGCCTGAGAAAGCTTGGGAAAGAATAGAGTAAAGCGTGTTTTCTTGGTAGCAGCAATTTCTTGGGTCTGCTCTGCTTGCTAGAGGCAAGCAAGTGCTCTCATCTAAGAGAGGCTTCCTGACTCAGCTTCAGCTGTGAAACCTTGCAGCTCATTTAAGAGGTCCTGCCACGAAATACTTAAAACGGTGTTGGTGAAAAGCTGAAGGCATGCTTTTCGGTTTTCAGCCGTAGCAGGAAAAAAGTTGTGCTGTTTTAAAATGCCGGCTTTCTGGGCCATCCTGCCAGGGCAAACTCTTGACTGAGGCAGGAGGGCCGACTACAGAGAGAGGACTTGATTGTTGTCTGTGGATGTAATGCTGCAGTTTGCTTGTTGGCAAAGACCTTGAAACGCCACAGAGTTGTGGTGGTAAACATGGCTACAGCCGGTATCTCCGCCATGAGGCTGGAAAGCTAAGGAATGGCTGGATCCAGCCGTCAAAGCCACGGCTTTCATCCTACTGATATTGCTTGGTAAATTAAAGACTCATGTGGTCAGAAAAAGAGAGATATACAGTAAAGAGAGATTCAAAGACAAAGAAAACTTTAAATGATTTACAGTGTGTTTAAAAATATATACAGGCTGAAAATTAAAGTTCTTAAAAGTAAAATAAGGAAGAAAGAGAGTAGTTGGGTGTGGTAGTGCACACCTTTAATCCCAACACTTTGGAGGCAGAGGGAGATTGACCTCTGTGACTTCAAGGTGTGGTGGCACACGCCTTTAATCCCAATGCCTGGGAGGCAGAGACAGACGGATCTCTGAGAGTTCAAGGACAGCCTGGTCTAAAGAGTTATTCCAGGACGAAGATATACAGAAAATATAAAAGTAAAAGTAAACAAAATAGAGTTAAAATAAAGCCGCACAAAGATGGAAAGTACACAGAAAATCTTGATACTGTATGCTATTATGCTCTCTTTGAATTGTTTGAATGCTGAGGAAAGAGCAACATCTGCTAAAAGATATTTGTTTATAAATGCTGCTGAACTAATCCAAGATAGATATTTTCAAAATACCTTGACTTCAGAATTTGGATCTAAGGATATGATACTTTGGAAAAGAGTTTCTTCTTTTGTTTTCACAGAAGATGAGACACTGTGGATTGCTTCTTTGATCACGATATGGTATGATAGACCACGCCCTCCTGAAGGGTTGCTGTGAACACCCTTAAAAAATTGCTTCGCTCAACTGCCGACTGTGATGAACCTAGCAGACAGGTTATCCCATAAAAGACCCGAATAACAGCGCCCCCATTCAGCAGGAAGCAGTTTGGAGAGAAAAAACTGCGCCCATGTTCCCATATATTGTTTATAAATGTTCTTTTACATTTAAAGGGGGAGATGATATAGATGTGAATAATTTGCATTGATATGAATCTTGGTTTACTGATATTAATTTAAGGTCAATTTTATTATATGTATATGTATTTCTGATATTGATTAAGGTATTGTGATTGTGTAGTTCACTTAAAAATAATGTCTAAGGTTGTTAATGGATAATTATCAATAATAGTCAAGTTTGTAGTCATGTTAGTTAGATTTTCTAGATGTGCATGCATATATTTCAGATAGGCATTCATCATGTCTTTCAAAGGCTAGAGAATATGGTATTTTAAATGTTTTAATAACTTAGGGTTTTTCATGACAATGAGACACTCTGCTCCTGGCAGCACCAATCTACTTCAAGAAGAAGATGGGCATCGAAGAGGATCCTTATGGAGTTTGATAGCCATTTGGGCAAGAAACTGCTCTTGCCTGGACTATTTTATAAACTGGACACAAAGAACCCGCAGAGAGAGGACTGCTGAACTTGCCTAAAGGTGAGATGATCTTTCGGGGTTCCTGATTCATGAAAGAGTCTGCGAGACATTCTGCAGGACACAGCAGATAGTGACTGAACTGCCTTTAAATTTCCTGCTTCATGGAAACGTCTCTGGATACTATGGACCTTTAGGCCGAAGATGGATGCCCCAATGGTACAGAGGAACTTTGGGTGACTGTCCAGGCAGTGAGATGTCTCTGTCATTTCTAGAGTTTAGAAGTTGCTTACTTTTTGTTGGCTTAGGTAATATTGTATTCTTCTGGAGTCTTTGATGGAGTTGAATAATAGATAGATAGTTATAGTTATAGTTTTCCTTAGTTATGATAAAGATAAAATAGATGTAAATATTGTAATTTTTACTTGATAACTGTTTTGTTATATGTAATTTTGCTCTGTTAAAGTTAAAGCCTTCCTTTTTTTTTTTTTTTGTTTTTTTGTTGTTTAAACAGAAAAAAGGGAAGTGATGGAGGAAGGTCATTTGTCAATAAACAAACTGCCTTGGCCCATTTGATAGGCTACCCCTTAGGTGGGTGGAGTAGACAGAATAGAATGCTGGGAGGAAGAGGAAGTGAGCTCAGATGCAGGGCAGCTCCTCTGAGAGACAGACGCCATGCTCTCCTCTCCAGAGCAGACACGATGAAGCTCTGACCCAGGATGGACGTAGGCTAGAATCTTCCCGGTAAGCGCACCTTGGGGTGCTACATACATGAACAGAAATGGGCCAAGCAGTGTTTAAAAGAATAGAGTTTGTGTGTCGTTATTTTGGGGCATAAGCTAGCCAGGCAACCATGAGCCGGGCTGTGGGAAGAGGCCCGCAGCCCCTACTACATCATGATAGTCACTAACATTTGCTAATAAAGTACAGAAGACAAATACATAAACATGTACATCACATATGAAATAATATGTGGTAAGTCCAATGGTGTAGTAACAGGCACAAATTAAGAGAACCACAGGCTATTGGCTGAAGGAGCAAAAGTAGCTCCTGCAGCATTTGCCTACAGTCTTTGCTTTCTCTAATTCAAGACATGGTATTTGTACAATGTATGGAGTAGAGTGTGACACACTTGATGTAGAGACACATTAGGTAATAAACAAATCAATGTAATTAACATATCCATCTTGTCCCGCGTTTATCATTTCCTTGTAATAGGAACATTAAAAGGCCTTCTTCTTGCTGTTGTGAAATGTAAGCTCCTATAATTTACCCCCTTTCCCTGTGCAACATGGCACTAGCACCTACTACTTCCAAACTTCTCCTGTCTCTTCACCTCTTTCCTATAGCTTATAGGAAATGGACAGTGTGATTTTTTAACGTATATTTATCTTTTGTTTGGGATGTGAATTGACTTTTATCTTAGAAGGATAACCCTGTCTGGAGTTTTGTCTTGTTTTGTTTTGCATAGTAGTATCTACAGACTCAGATGCTTAGGCCTTTGGTGCCTCTCTGACATTCTCATATTCTATCTGTCTCTCTGTCTCTCTTTACCTCTCTCTCTCTCTCTCTCTCTCTCTCTCTCTCTCTCTCTCTGTGTGTGTGTGTGTGTGTGTGTGTGTGTATTTATTCTCCACGCATGTCAGGGGAATGTGGGCATTAGAATGTTGTGGAGGAGTGTGTAGGTCAACCCAAGGTTGCCTTGGGTGGTAGTCCTTGCCTTCTACCTTGTTTGAGACAGGATGTTTTGTTGTTTGCCTGGTATTTTTTCTAGGTTCAGTGGTCCTGGCTTTTGAAGATCCACCCATCTGAGATTCCCTTTTCTCCTATAGAAGTGCTGGAATTACAGATACTGCCATTACATATTCATCTTTTTTGTAGATTCTGGGGAGTCAAATTCAGGTCTCATGTTCATTTGGCAAATTATGTTAGACACTAAACCAACTCTCCAGCCCAGAAAATCTTACTTCTAATAGCTGTTACTCACAGATCTTGACATACAAACTTTCTACACCTTCTTCAGATGCCCGTGTCTACCATGCAGACTGAATGTTTTCTGTTCTGTTCCTTTGAAATATCTCTTCCTAACTGCATCATTCTTTACTTATTTGAGTCAGTATGCAATGATCTTTGCCAACCACTTTGTTCTCAATGTTTTTACCATTCCTATTGATGTGCATTCCCCTCACCTAATTTTATTCATTATTATCAGATATTTATTAGCTATATCCTTTCTCCTCTTTCCTTTCACTTCTCATATAAGCTTTATGAGAACAAAGCCATTTTGGTTCTGTTCACTGCCTGCTGTGCTTATAATTTTCTTTGATTATTGTCTATACTACTGATAAGTATGTATGAATTTGGAACAGCTGCTTTGGAAATCCATATTGTGATTTCTCAGAAAAATTGGAAACAACCTTCCTCAAGACCCAGCAATATCACTTTTGGGTATATATGCAAAAGATGCTCAATCATACCCCAAGGACATGTGCTCAACTATGTTCATAGCAGCATTGTTTGTCATAGTCAGAACCTGGAAGCATACTAAATGCCACTCAACTGAAGAATGGATAAGGAAAATATGGTGCATTTACACAGTGGAGTACTACACAGCAAAAAAAGATAATGACATCTTGAAATTTGTGTGCAAATGGATGGATCTAGAAAGCATCATATTGAGTTAACCCAGACCCAGAAAGATGAATATCCTATTTCCTTACTCATAAGTGGATTTTAGACATAAAGCAAAGAAAAATCAACCTACATTTTACAATCATAGAGAACCTAGACAACAAAGAGGACCCTAAGAGACATACATGGGTCTAATCTACACGGGAAGTAGAAAAAGAAAAGATCTCCTGAGTAAATTGGGAGCATGGGGATCATGGGAGAGGGTTGAAGGGGGGAAGGGAAGGAGGGGAGTGGAGAAAAATGTAGAGCTCAATAAAAACAATTTAAAAATATGCAAAAAAAGAATGTATGAATTTGGTGATTTCAATCTGTTTTGAGGGCCATTGTATATAAAAAAATCATTATATCTCGTGTTACTCTGAACCACTGTGGTCTATGAGTTGCTGTGAGATAATGATGAGCAAAGATGTGAGAAATGTTAGTGTCTTGTGAGTCATGAACCAGGGATGAACAGAAGTGTGTGCTGGGCTCCTCTATGGCACCTTCCCCACTATGATGTCCAATAATGCTAAATGGACATCGAAAGTGTTTATTTATTGCATTTACATTGACTGTCTCTAACCATACCACCATCATTGTGGTGGTTGGATGTCAAAAAAATTATTTGGTAATTTCAATAATTGTAAATATTTTGTATTTACCCTCATTAAATAAAACTAATTGATAAAATAGGAATAGAAAAATTAGCCATCAAGCAATCTAGAGTCTGGCTTCAATGCTTGATCTTGTCAAATTTATAACAAAGTGTTTTCCTGGAGACAGATTAAGTCATTTCTTATATGTGTGAGATTAACCTGCTTTCATTAATGAGATAACTATTGACTACTTATTTGAACATAGTGAGTTCTCTTTGAGTACTA
The DNA here is from genome assembly GCF_950005125.1 of Chionomys nivalis. NCBI lineage: Eukaryota > Metazoa > Chordata > Mammalia > Rodentia > Cricetidae > Chionomys > Chionomys nivalis. Next base: position 56,278,947 of record NC_080095.1, read on the forward strand.
ACCAGGTTTCTAAAACACATATCTCATTCTCCCTATTACCTACATGGTTAAGTCAAAACTGCTTTTTTTTTTTCTGGATTAAAGGCCCCTTCTTCCTTTACCAATCCCAATGAACTCAGCACTCTGTGGCTTAGAAGGAACCCACCCTCTGTTTGCTTTTAATACTGATCATTGACTAAAATTGGGTGCACTGATATCTGCTGATCAGCCATACAATATCCTGGAATGCTTTATGTTTAAACATGTACATCTTTAAATGAAAGGTGTGAAGTGTTATCTTTAAATTTTAAAAGAAAACAGAATGTTTCTTAATGTATAGGAAGTATACATTTGCAGTCCCAAGCATCAACAGATGGGATTATTAGAAAAAATTACATTGCAGTGAAACATTTAGCAGAGCAAACACTCTACAGAGTAAAAGAAAACCTTTACCAGTTAAACCTTAGACAAGTGACTAATATTCAGATCTACAAAGAATTGCGGAAATTGAATACCAAGAAAATAAAATTAACATTCAAAAAGTAGGAAAAATGAATTGAATAGACACTTTAAAAACAAAAAGTAACAAAATGGCCATTAAGTATTTTTAAAAGTATTCAATATCCTTGGCTGTCAGGGAAATACAAATTAAAATTCCATCAAGGTACTACTTCATCCTAGCAAAATGGCTCTCATCAAAAAAATCTGATAACAAGTGTTGGAGAGCATGTGGAGAAAGAGGAATCCTAATTCACTATTGGTAGGGTTTCAACTTAATGCACCTGCTGTGTCAATAAGTTTCAATGTTTCAAAATATGCAAAATAAAATATCATATGACCCCTTTATTTCACCTCTGAGCATACACAGAAAACTCAATATACAATAATATAAATATTTTTATACTATATTCATTACTGATTTATTCACTATAGCAAAGAATAGGAACCAATCTTCTATCCCATCAACAGAGAATATATAATGAAAATTTGGTGTATTAGGAAAGTGGATGTACTTAGGATATATAATGTTAAACTAGTTCACACAATTTCGGAAAGATTAAAAACTTGTTCCCATATGTGAAATTTGGCTGTTTACATATGCGTATATATTACCAAAGAGTAAGGAAGTCACACAAGTTTAGAAGCAACCTGTATTTTATAATAAATGTCAAACACTTTGTTATCTGCTGGAGTTGCATTAAAGTAGAAAATTTTAAGCTGTTTCTTATACACTAATTTCTTATATGAAATTAGCAGTTAATATAGACTTGACCTTTGATAGCCATTACTGAAATAAATATCAACATGGAACAAATATATCTTAAAATAAAATTATTACCACTAATCACATTTTATTACAATCTGATTATTGTACTGCATGCATATTTATTTACTCAAACATACACTTATTTTTATTCATTGAATTGCTAATAGAATGACAAAGTCTAAGTGATACAAAAAAAGCAACAAATGAAAAATAATCCTCTGTGGTTCTTGGGCATGGCATTTCAGTTTTGCACAAGATGCACGCTTTCTGACTCACTCACAGCAGCTCTTTCTGTCCCACAAGCCGTTTCTTCACAGTGGGAAGCAAATCATACCATACATCTTTACAAGTGCACTGCACACTGTAGGGAAGGGCCATGCATTTTCAAACTGCTGTGGGTGGATCTGCTGACATCAGGAAAACAGTACCTTTAGTATTTTGTTTCAGATGAAGAACTTTGGCTGGAGGCTAAATTTTTGTGATTGCTACACTTACACAATTGGCTCTACTGATGGAAAAAATAGGGGGTGGTTTTCCCCTGCCACAGCATGATGATTAATGAGCAAATGTATGCATAAATTTATGTATGTGTATACGGGTCTATCTAGCTTATCTCTGTATGTATGTATGTATTATCCATCCATCTATCTATCTATCTATCTATCTATCTATCTATCTATCTATCTATCTATCTATCATCATCATCTATCACCTGTATATCTATTTATATATCTACAGGAACAAAACCTTTCTTACTGAATCATGTTCTTTCCAATATCTATTATTTTAAAAGTTCATTGATTCTCATAAAAATGTATTTTTGAGCACCAAAGCTACAGAGAAACCCTGCCTCGAAAAACCAAAAAAAAGTATTTTTGATTTTTTTGTCTTTATAGAAACAAGAAGTAATTTCAGATTTACAATGTCAAGAGATTAAGTATTTAGTATGACCAAGAAACCAACTCTGCCTTTCTAATTGGTTGATTTGTCCTATTTGTGTGCGTAGTGTATGTATTCTTGTTCTCATAACACCCACAGCAAACGGCCCATTGAAAAAGGTCCTTGATCTCATAGACTAAAATTTTGTTGAGAAAAAAAAAGTAACAAACAAGCAATGTAATTTCAGTTAGTTATTTGTGCTGTATATATTTTTCAGATTACTTTAGAGAACAATTCCTTTGGGGAGGGACATTAGTAGTCATATTTACAGCACTTAGTGATGACTTCTGTGTGATGGTATCATGAAGGAGGAGCCTCCCATAAAAGGGAACAGTAATGTATGTGTGTGGAGAAGGCAAACCAAGTCCGCCAAGAAGCAAGAGAATAGTGATAGGAAGGCAGATTGTTCAAGGCATTACTTAAGGAAGATACTGTGGAATTGCTATGAAATCTTTATCTTTTGTTAGGGGTATTAATCCTCATTTTGTCAGCCAGGATTTCACAAACTTCCTGCAGTTAGTATTGAAGATACTTGAAGAAATTCTGACAATTCTTTTTCTTCATTCATTATCATTATGAAGCTTGCCCATAGAATAGTGGAAACATTTGATTACTTGGTCTTGTTTTTTTTTTTTTTTTTTTTTTAAAAAAACTATATTTAATTACTTTTGTTTATATGTATATGTATGGGTATTTACATACATTGTGGTTCTCTTAGAGATTAGAAAATAATTTTGAGAAATCAATTCTTTCCTTTCAACATGTGGGTTCTAGAAATCAATGCATGTTGCCAGGTTTAGTAATCCTCTTTACCTACTAATCTAGCTTTCTATCACTAGTTTAAATATTTAATATGGCAATTTGATGTGATTTTCCCATTCTAGCAAGTGATATCAAGATCTTATATTCAGTAATGATAAAATCCTGTGAATGATACGGCAGTGTTACATTTTATGTCTGATGGTTGACTCATCATTCCCTGTGGGGCCATATGCCTCTTTCACTTAGCGTGTCATAAATTTTGGTACGTAAAATACTTTTAGTGGTAGTAAAATGTTCATTGTATTTGTGAACATATGAAAACACAAGTTTTGCTATGTAACACTTGCTTATTTATACATAAAATATATAATGGCCTTCTTTATGCTTTATTGCAAGATTCAATTGTTTATTTTATTGTTATTTGTTAGTCATGAAAACAAGGTAATTCAATTAAATATAAGGAAACATGATGAGAGTAACATGTGTAGCATTAATTTGTACAGAAATATGATGGAAGACAGAAACTGAAAATTGAATATGTAAGCTGTATGTGCTTTCAATCCACCTCCAAATTTAGTGGTTTATAAGTCTAACTTAGGAATTGTGGTTTTATGGATTGTGTCATGATCCTTTTGTTCTCTGCAACACTCTTGTCATGATGAAGCTAGAATAGCTAGATTAGCCACCATTGCCACATCCTATACAGTAAGATCAAGAAAAGTACTGAGGAAAGCCAGTGAATGCTCTTAGGGTACTAAGAGGATGAAAATGCTGTTTAGTTGGAAACAGAGCAATATCATTCCCACTTTTACTTTGATAGGGGCTATGTAAATGTGAGATCACTTTGGCATCAAACTTATTCTAAGTTTAAGCAGAGTTGAGGAAACAAACTTGGTAAGGATGGTTGGAAGAGAGTTGGGGAAGAAAAGAGGAAGAGGTGAGGAAGTGAAAAATAATTATTGAGAATGCAAATTCTCAAGAGGAGGCGGCTGCTAGTAGGCCTTCTGTGTTTTATCCTGTTGTCGCTCAGTGAAATTAGTCACTCATATGGGTGTCAGCAAAGTCTTTGACACTTTAGAGACTCTGGATATTGGACAAGAGAAGAAGAAAACAAAGAGTAAGGGGAAGAGGGCAGGAGATTTTGAAAAGTTTTTTGGGAGAGACTGGGATGAGTTAGAGAATTGAAAGTAAACCCTGTCTAGGTTTTGCCCGATCATAGACAAGTGAAAACATCTGTTAATCAGCAGAGTGCAGGAGATCAATGTTTCCTTGGTTCAGGGGGGAAACTTGGCATAAGCGCACTTTGTATGTGACATCAAACAGTGCCCCTTCTGAAAGAACATTTTGAAGAGTGATGATTTTATGTTTGTGTGCATAATTTGAGGGTGTAGTATGATATTTTTGGCCAATATATGACTGGAAGTGTTGCTGATGGGGTGCTTTAGTGTAAGAAAGTATTCAAATTGACTGTGATAGTTTCATTAATGACTGGGGAAAGATTGTAAAAGGAGAATCAGTAGTGAGACAGAAGATTAGAATCCCTTTATTTAAATCATTGAAGACAGGAAGAGTGAAAAATATGTCATGTCTGTGCAACTTGGCAGGCAGAATGTATGACTGCATAGAGATCTTTGGTTGTGATTTCTGTTGAGATGTGACTCATCTGCTTACTCCCCTAAATTGGTCAGATGGACTTACAAGGACAAGCAGCTCCTTGTGGGTTTGTGGACAACACATGAATGAGAGTTTTACGGCGGATCTGTTTAATGTGCAACTTAGGATCTGTGTTGTTTTATCTCTTATAATAAGCATCAAGCTTTCAAAGTTACTGAATACCTCACTTGAACTCCTATAATGCATTCAATCAGAACAAAGTTCAAGAGTTATGTTGTGCACATCCTAACCTTTTGCACTGTCTAGACACTTTTATACAACACGACATATTCACAGTCTCTATGTGCAATACTAGGGAAGCGTGGACTTGGGCATGCTAGCTTTTAGCCAAGGTTTCCCATTCACCAGGCTTGCATGCTCCAGATTAGACAATAATGTGTTCCTGTCATCATAGCCCTTATGCAAGTACTCCACAGTTTCTGTTATCATTTTTTACACATTAAAGGAGCAAAATGGAATTCCTGCTCTCACTTTTATTTTCTGGAAATCGTTTCACATAAAGAATAAAATTAGCATATGCAAATTTCAACCTAGTAAGAGAGTACACAGAGGTGTCCTCTTTTTCTCCCGACTTTAGAGGAACTGTAGTTGTTTGTGTTTTATAGAGCTCCAGAGTGCTGTAAACACGTTCTAAAAATAAAATAGAATTATTCTCCTGTTTTGATGAGCAATTCATCTGATCAAAGTTATTATTGCCTATGTTTTGGCATTACCTGATCTAAAAGTCAGCATTCATTAAAGCTGTTGATGCAGTCTCCTTGTGCTGGGCTTCATGATCTCACGTCATGTTGCTTGTCATAGAATGATTGTCACTGTCAAGTGCCCTGGTGAACAGGTCTGTTGGTTAGTTGGAATAGGCGATTATCATGGTTAATTGATTAATGTCTTCCTTTCATAGAAATATTAAGCTGATGGTGCATCGCTGTAGGGAAAACATGTGCCACTTAGTTAAAATATTCCTTTTCCCCAGATCAAAGCAGTCACGGGTGCCTAAGGTTCTTTCTGAAGGAAATTTTCCTGGTTAATTACCCAGTCTGTGTTGTTCTAGGCATTCTCTGTCGGAGTGAATGAACTTGCTACAATACTCATACCTAGTTATGTGTGATGACTTCAGGAACAAAACCTCAAAGCAGATCTCCAAGGCTGTAGGAGAGTTTCTAATTCTTTTCACGTTGTAGAGATTCAGGAGACATCCTTGGATTCAATGCCAGTCTCAGTTTGAATTAATATCTGGTACTCCAGGCTAATCCATGCACTGAGTTGCTTTCCTTCCATGAGCTAGATGTACACCAGGCTAGCACACCTAATCAGTGTGCACCCATGTAGTTGGCACTACCTCACATGCCACTAAATCTGGAAGTAAACCATCTTTACTCACATTTGGGTGTTTTTCTATTGCAACCATGTTTGTACCTCTGACAGAATACTGCCATTTTTCTTAATTTTTAAAAATATAACCATGTATTTTAGTCTCTTGAGTAGTGAAAAAAGAAATGAGCAGAGCTTGTTTATTCTAGAATAGTGAGTTCAATTATTTTTGTTTGTTTTGAGTCCTGTCTGACTTTGTAGGCTCAGCTGAAAGGTACTTGACCTCCTCTGCCTCACCCTCCTGAAGGCTGAAATTGCAGGTGCATACCTTCATGCCTGTATTCAAAATAGGTTTGTTATTGTAAACATACTTTATAATTTAGGGTCCTTTCTTCTGTATCCCTGCATAATCTTCCAGAGACTACTAACAGTTCTGGATAAACAGACTTAAAAATTTTCTTCTAGATTCAGGGAATAGGTGTTCTGGAGGAAGTCACAAAGGTGGAGAAGATCCAGGGTGGACAAAAAGCAAAACTAAGTACATGCAAAGATGACGTCATGAATTCTATTACTTTGTATGCTAGTTAAAAGCCAGGGTTCCAGGAAATGGTGCAGCGGATAAAGGTGTTTACTGCATAACCCTAGTTACCTGACTTAGATCTGAGGAACGCACAGAAAAGGTTATCTCCTGATATCCTGTGACACATGTGTCCAAACACATAACTCATGTACTTGCACATGTGTGTGCAGGCACATGGATGAGCAAACACATACCCCCCCACACACTCTCTCTCACACACATACTCACACACACATGGAGAGAGAAAGAAAGAGAGAGAAAGAGAGAGTTATTTTGAGTTTCAGAAGAATAAAAACATTGATTTATTTTATAGTAGACTTAAAACTCGTCACGTTGATGATCCTTTCCTTGTAACATGATGTTCCAACAGCCTCTCCTAGGTGCTTACTCTCGTCATCTAAGATCTTCTTTATTTTGTCCATGGCACCTTGATGAATCAACATATGTAGGAGACAACAAATAGTATTCACCCTGCATTGCAAAAGGAACATACATTATAACTGTGCTGTCAATGTACAGCATGGCTGATGCTGAAGAATCTATGCTAAATTAAGATTCTTTGTGTTCCATTTTGACTTGATATCAAATATTCTGTCAGCCCGTATCCTTTGAAAATAAACCCTGTGAAACTTGTGCTGTGGCTTCACAAAGCTCAGTAGTCTCTCAGACTTTTAAAAGATATTTAGTACTGCATATCCTTGCATGCTGAAAGAAAGTGCTAGCAATAACACCATGTAATTTTGGTATCACTAAATTTAAAATTTGTGTTAAAGTTGCCCATTAAGTCAGGGAAAACTTACAGGATGACAACTTTTTTTTTTTTCTCAGTGTTTGAAAATGGCTTTTATAAAAAGCTTTCAGACAGACGCTTAATTGAAAGCTGCCTTTTAGCTGTATGATGGATTTATTCAAATTTAGATGTATGTGGTGTCTGTTCTTTTCTGTGATCTTAAAGGTAGACAGTTTCTATGATGTTTTAGACATGGATGGACTGAGGATGTGGTTGTGGACCTTAACCACTCTTATGTGTTAGGATGCATTTTTTTTTTTTTTTTTTTTTTTGGACCCAACCAGCCTGAGACTGTAATGAAAGAAAGATACTAGAATCTGGGGGATGGTGCAGGAATCATTTCTGTTAGATCCCAAAGGAGCCCGGTAGTCATTACATCACCAAGAATTAAGAATAATATGAGGATACTATCCTGTGGCAATCATGCACAGTTTGAAATGGGAGAAGACAAGGCTAGGAGTTAATCCTGTATGTTCGCAAACCACATATCTCAATTCCGCCAAGCTTAAATTTCCATCCTCTCTTCTTTGCACTGCTGTCTCAGACAGTATTCTTTTGCCCTTCGACACAGAGCAGCAAACCAGCCAGTTGATCTGAAATTGTAATTAGCAACGTCATGGCCTGAGATACCTGACAAAAAAAAAATGAAACAAACTTATTTATAAAATCTATTCCACTTATAAATTAAAATATTTTATAGCACAGATTTGCAAAGAATGTAGAGGTAATAATCTGTTTCTCACATAGGGAAACTTCTGAAGGCAAACAAAATCAATAAAAGTCCATGCCTGAGCAAGAGGTTAATGGACTTAAGTGAGCGACTCCTGCCTTGTTATTCCAAGCATGTGTTATGTCTTACTACTAAGAAGGGCGAGAATACCGAATTCAGCAGAATATTCAGGTGTGTGGAAGTGCTTTGAGCTCTAAGTATTCATGTCTTTGTGCCTACGTATGAATCAGTAATTATCCTAATATGATTTACTGCTATTAAAATGTAATGAAAAAAGTAACAAAACAGACAAAACACCAGCACTTGCCTCAGCTTCCGTCTGAATTTTTTTCTTCCTTGAGTTTTTCTCAATCGCTTTGTTTCTGATGGAACACCTTGACAGATTCCTGTCAAGTTACAATAGTTGGCGGTGTGATGAAAAGCCTTTGTGCACAATGATATTATAAGATACCCAGAAGAAGGAAGGATGATGTTTTTCCATATGATCTAATGATCAGATTTAGCAGGTGATATAAACTTATGGGGAAAACATGGATTAACCCAATAGTGGTGAACAGCACAGCATCGAAATTTTTTCTACTAAACTGTGCAACGTGGTAAAGGTCTATTCTCCTGGCTCTTATCTTTTATGAGATGTATTTGAAATATACATCCAAAGATGACTGTAGCTTTTCCATTCTTCAAGTGTGGTGAGTATAAGGAATACACTCCTATTATAACTATTTATATAAAGACAAGCTTAATGGCGGTGATTTTGCTATGAACTCATAAAATTAAAGTACAGCAAAGGAAACCATCAATAAACTGAAAAGGCAGTCTACAGAATAGGATAAAATCTTTGTCAACAATATATCCAACAGATGATTAGTATCTAGAATATACAAAGAATGTACAAAACTAAACATCAAGAAAAGAGCCCAAATAATAATTGGGCCATGGAACTAAATGAAAATGTCTCAAAACAAAAATACTTTTCGTAAATTTTAAGCAGTCTATAAATTTATTTTAATGAAGATGTCACATTTTTCTTAACTGCTTACTTAGAAAGTTTAACCTTGAATTGGGCATTTTCACAATTTCACATCTTATAGTGGACATGTTCCAGGAAAAGTTGATCAAATTTTCTCATGGAACCGTCTGAAGTCAGTGGCTTTGGTGGAGTTTTCAGTGAAGCAAAGCAATGAGTCAATATGCCTTGGCAGGAGCCCTGTATTTTATTAGATACCACTTAATGCAAAGCAAGGTCCTTACAGAATTGGCTTAGGTACTGCATGTATTAGCTATGGAGACCAGTTCCGAATCTGGGGCAACTCAGGCCTGTGAGTTACTTATTTTCAGAAACTAAAGAAGCTGCCTAAACTGTAATACTAAAACCTTTACCCATAGAAAAGAGGAATACAAACAACTCACCTTATAGCGATATTTTAAAGATTTAGGAATCTCGTCTAGAAGGGTATCTCACAGTGTCTGCATTAGTTAGTTCTTGGTGTCAGTACTAGCAATGTTGTTATTGGGGAAGAGAGTAAGAGAGAAGATGATGTGAATTGCTAGGCAATGTAGGAGATGATGAAACCTGGAACTGGACAGTGATCAAAATCAAATTATCCAATGATTCACAACCTTAGAAACATGAAAGAGATCTATAAATAAGGATAGGCCTTTAAAATCACCTTTCCAGGATGACTCAGAGATAATTTCTGAGGACGGTGTGAAGAACATCTCTTTTCCGATTAAGGTTATTAGGGAGAATCAGTTGATTACTTAAATGATTATGTTCACTTAATATTTCTACAAATCTTGTGTTCTTTTTACTTAACTTTTAGATGAATTTTATTTAAAAACTATTAACATACAACTAAATACGTGTTCTATAAGTATGTTGGTTCATGAATTTTGAGAAATACAAATACCTTCATAACCACTTTCTCTTCATCAAAATATGGTATACCTCCATCAACAAAACTGAGTATTTTACTGTATAGCCAGGATTTGTGGCCCAAGCAAAGCAATAGTTAAGCAACTTGTTGTGTGTGCTTTAAATGATGTGACATAAAGTTCTATTCTTAAAATGACTTGTTTCCTTTGATGTAAGATTTATTTACTTATTTAAAGTCAAGTTTGAGTCTATAAAGAATATATATTGCAACATATACGAATACATAATACACATATATTTATATATATAACACATAATACACATAATACATATATACAATATATATGTGTGTGTATGTATATATATATATATATATATATATATATATATATATATATATATATATATATAAAACCTCATGCACAAGAGAATTGTCTGTACCTTTAATGAAAGTTTTGGAAAGTATCAAATAGTAGCGAAATTGAATCATGGGGCAGTGATCGTTGTCGGCCCACACAAGCTTGCCTGGCGTGGGCACTGTCTCTGACTCATTTCAGGTGATAAGCCTTTAAGATGCATGGCTGAGGGTGGATCCCTCAGCAGAATTAAAGCTTCCCACTTTATTATGCTGTCATGGCCCTGAGTCAGTCCTACATGTGTGCGTCCACATGGATGGGGATGTTTTGTGAGCTTCTCTCTCTTTCATGCCTCAGAATATAGCAGTTTTTAAAATTATTCTTTATTTTTGTCTAGTGTTGGGGACCACCAAAACTAAATGTTTGAAATGTTCTAATAGTCTTTTTGAAACTGCAGATTCCTACAGTAAACCCTTACTGTGTCTAGAGTCACCATGCTTCCACGGGATGCCCAACTCTGTTAGGAGCATTCAGAAATGGAAGAGACACTAAAGCTATGGTCTTTGTTCTAGAGAACAATGTATGTGACCAAATGGAATCTGTAAAAGGAGCAGGAAACTAGCCACACCTTAAAAGTAGGTAAGATTTCACTTGTAGGGAGTGTGAGGCATTCTCATTTAAAGACAGTGGGTAAAGTTAAGGTGACGGTTGGAGGTATGTGGAGGAAATTGGAGACAAGCAAAGCAATATTATACCATAATTACCTAGAAGAATTACAGTAGAAGTGACTTGAAAATAAAGGCTCTGTTTTACTCTGCTCTGTTCCCCACATCTGGTGCAGTGCTGGCATCTTAGGGCATATGGAATGTTTACCGTTTAGAGAACTGAAGAGATGAATGGCATCTCATCGCCACACCTGTACTAGAAAGATGAACCTTTTGATCAATTGTATGCACACAGCTAAAAACTACAGCCCTCCTACTCTTTAAATTATGAACATGGTTGTTTGTCTTCTGAGAATACAAAGACCACTGAAGAGTTTCTCCCATTGATCTTCTAACCCTGAGTCTAAACAGTTGTTTCTTCAGGGTGACTGAGACCCTCCCTTTCTCAGCCTAAAACTTACTTATCTCTTACACCTTTCAGTTGTGGACATTGCTACAATCCTTTGGAGGACTCTGTAGAAGACTGTGTCCTTTTGGGGGAAACTGGATTTGTTAATAGTATCTCAGCAGATAGAGTATGTGCTCTAGTACTCATGATGGGATCTGAAAGTAGGAATCAGATTCAGAGCATTAATTAGGAACAAGCTTTACTTTGAGGGTTAATTGTTTATTAGCCTTTATACAGGGCTATTGTTTACAGTACACAGTGCTTCTGAATTCCTTTTGGAGAGTTATATTGATTTTTGTTATAATAAATAGCTTTTAAATTGTATTAATTTTTTCTACTTTTTGAATTTCACTAATTTGGGATTAAATTATATTAGGAAATGATTTTAAGTGGTAGACTACTCTACAAGAAGTACTTTGCAGTACTTCATTCCCAAAATAATCTAGCGGATCTTAACTAAACTTCTGCCTTAGCCTGGCCCAGCTTTGCATACAGTTCAGTTTCTGCCAAACTTTAACAAATAAGTGTGAGAGCGTGGATGGCAGGTCCCCAGTCCCAGCAGTCAGCCTAAGGATCTCTCCACACCGGGGGTTAGCAGTTTTCCTTTGCCATAAAGACAAGTCCAGATACTCTGTTTTGTAAAACTGGCAGTAGAATTTAATGCAATTCCACAAAAGAGGTAAATTTTAGGACTTATGTAGTTTTTGTTCATTGCCAGTATAATGATGAAATATCCTGTCTTGATTCAAAATTAGGTTATAATTGTGTTAAAAAGCCTTTTTTCCCCCCAACAGTTTATCATTATTTCTTGATTAGTCATCATACTTAAAAATATTGCTTGGTGAAGTCAGTGGAAAATTTCCTTCTCTTGAGTTTAGGTAGCCAATAAATACATTACAAGTATCATGTAATGTGATTTTTATCCTAGTTTTTCTAATGTAATGCATATGAAAATATCTTGGTTTTGCTGATGTGTTGCATTACGCTAGTGTTTAGCAAACAAATCAAATTAAAATATACTTCTATCTTCTGCGCTTTTAAGAATAATTAGTTATAGAAAGTATTATTATCACTGTAGTTCACGTGGCTCCAATTCTCTTTGATAGTACTTTCATTATGTCTAGAATATACCTAACCTTATTAAACTCCAACTAATTCTTTAAGATCTGGTTTATGACTAAAATGTATATAGATTATAAAAGAAATGAAGGTATCTATCTTTGTCAAGATTTGTTTATAGAGATTCTTATAAACAAAATTTATGCATGCAAAATATAAAATTTATATTATATTATAAATTAGATTTTATATATTATGTATTATATTAATTAAAATTATAAAATGCAAAATATAAAAATTAATAAAATGACAAGGTATTAGAGTATTAAATAAATGAATAAATGTCATCTGTATTTCCAAATACAGTCAATGGACAACTCAGAATTAAATGAAGAAAGTAATTTAATTTATAATACTTTGAAAAATATCTAGTTAATTTAATAATGTGTGAAGATATGGATACCATAACTATAGTTTTTAAAAACATTTTTAAGTAAACTACAGAAGACAGAAATAAACACATGGAAAATGTTTTATGTTTATAATTTGAGAGATTCCAAACTGTGAGACATATTGAATTGATGGTTTTATTGATTCAAAATGATTTATTTTGCAAAATGTTGAAATTCATCTCATTATTATTTTATTATTATTATTGCTATTACTATTATTATTTGACCACCAAATACAATTAGAGCTGAGTATGCATGAATGACCTGGGAATATCCACAGGGAAGAACATAACTGATGTCACATTCCCTAAGGAATTAGTATATCTTTTACAAGCCTTCACCTACCAGTATCTTCTCAGCTAGGATGTTGGGTTCCTACATGGTTCATGATGTTGGAGAGAGAGGTAATACTGAGTGGATAAGATCCAAGTGCATTGTATATATGTATTAAATGTCAGAGGATGAATTTAAAATATGAAATAAGACATATTATTTCCTGAGACAAACTGTCAAACTTATTCTAAATTTTTGATATGTAACAGTTAAAACAATCTTGAAAAACTAAAATAGTTGTAGACTAATGATACCTGATGCTAATTTTATTCCAAAACTATAGAAATCACAGTGCTATGATATTAGGTAAATCAGTAGAATGAAATATGGCAATATACTTGCACTTGTATATTATTAGTATATTTACTTTTAAAGATTTGTTGACATTGGTTCTAAGGTAATTATATGAAGAAACATAAGTCTTTTGAATGAATGGTTCTGGAACAACTGGATATGTTTATGTATATGAAACAGAACGATATTGGGCCTCTCTTTCTACAAGTCATTTACCTGACTCTGTCTTCAACATGTCAGTGCGCAATTGGGACTAAGAAAGGGCTGTGAACTTGGAGGGAGAGGGAGGAATTCAGAAATTAAAAGGTGGCAAAGGTGAAGTAGAAATGATGCAAATATAACATTTATATATATAAATTCTCAGATATATATTTATTCTTGTTTTTATTGAAAATAGATTTTTAAAACAATATATTCTGATTATGGCTATTTTTATAAAAGGGGAATGGAAAAAAGCTATTTTTAGAAATCATCTTCATTACTGACTGGGGACAGAAAGTCCATCCTAACTTCAGGAGGCTTGGGTTGTGCCACAGGCCTGTAGACATACGTCTCCAGGCTTTTCTGGGTTTTATCATTTGAATTCCTGAGCACTAATTGCCAATGTCAGACTGTTCACAGAGAAGGGGTGTCCCTCCTCTTTGAAGGATACTTGCCTTGTTCCCTAATTTCCCTTTATCTGATGTTTTAAATTTTTGCACTCTTTGGAAGAGTCAACTCATACCATACCAGCATGAACTGGTATGGGTGCCACTAAACAGTGGCTACTCTGCATGCTCACTTTAGTAGACATCTGTATTTTAATGTTAATATTTATTGAGTATCATTGTCCATATAGTTGCTGTTTCTGCCTTTAAATATAATTAAAGATAATTGAAATTCTCTAGTTAACCCTGAGATACATAGTCAAAATATATCTATTTTTTTTAATCAGGTGTATTTTATAGTAAGGACTGGATTGAACTTCTTACACAAAAAAATGTCTGTGCTAAATTCATTCTTAATATATAATCATTTTGTATTTTTTGCAGAATAAAGGTCTTCTTTTAGTATATCTTGTAGCTAACTTTAATTTTAGGACTAGAACTTGATTGAAAGGCAAATAAAAGTAAGAATTTTAATGGATACATCTTAAAGGAAAATATAATGTTAACATACACTTGAAGAGTTATTCAACGTTTTTATTTGCATATTTAAAAACTATATGGTTCAGGCTGGAAACATTTTAACCTTCCTTAGCTGGAGTGATCGGTCCCAAGATAGCCAATGGTAGATCTATATATTTCAGACACATAGGACATTTTTATTGATCATTAAAATACCTGGAATAGATTAACAATTCTATGCACATAACTGATCATATTCAATCATGGTTAGATATCCCTGTATAAATAAGCATTTTTGAAAGTATTTTAGAGTCTGGGGATAATTTTTAAAAGTATATTATATGTGATACGGTACATCAAAATGGAAATAATATTATACTTAAATGGAGAAATGTGATTTAGAAAATGCTTTACAAAGCTTTTATTTTTTTTATAAAAATTCTGTATTTGTTTACTGATTCACTTCATTTATGCTTCTCCCTTTTCCCACTCGTACTCCTCTTGTGTCCCAACTCCTCGAGTTAATGATCTCTTCTTTGGTGATTGTTTTATACATACAGATGCTGTGCATATACATTTGCCCCAAAACACATACAGACAGACAGAACCTGTTCAGACAGTTTAGTATAGCTCTTTTATTATGTAGGTAAGATCGCGCTAACCCATAAATAACAAGGGGACTCACCTTTCTTGAAGTTTAATTCTATGTCTTTCATCAGCCTTTTATTGCCTGGAGTTCTGCATCTGGGAAAGAGTCCCTGTGCGAGTTCTTCCAGCTGAGTTGTCATGTGACCTGGTGTCATCACCACTCCTGTGCTGCACAGGCTACTGTATCTTTTGAGGTTCTATAGAAGTAGCTTCTATGTCATATATAGAAGTCCTTGTCTTGCAGAAGACCCCCCCCCCCGGATTTCTGGGCTTTAGAATCTTTCTGCTCTCTCTTCCATGATGCAAAAAAGCTGCATTTTGTATGTATCCGTTGTCTGGCCTGTTGCTTTGTGTGTTTTGACCTGTTCTGGATTTCCGCAATAGCCTTTTAAATAGTGAAAATAAAAATCTGCTTCCATCATGAAGAATGAGAGCTACACTTTCCTGTAGGACAATTTTTTGTTGTTGCTGTTTTGAAGTGCAGTTAGAAACTATACTGATTTCGTGAAGTGGTACTAGTGGGTTCTCTTTCTCACCGGGCATGGATGGGTGGTCAGGTTTGCAACACCAGGCATGAATTTTCTCCTATTGACCATGTCTACTGGAGAGCTTTTGGTTAGCCCCGATTGCACCATGGGGGATATCTTGACAAGCTGGTTATTGTTGTAGTTCAGAGGCTTTACCACTGGCTAGAACTATTGATTGCTTATCTAGCTAGGTATCATGGATTCTATGAGAACTGGTCTTCCGGGTGGAGATTTCCATATCAGTTCTATCAAGTCCTTTGACCAAAGTGTCAAATCTTTGGCAATTTTATTTTCTTTCTTTGTTTGTCTTCAACTTTTGTGAGGAAAAAAAATGGGACAGCCAATTTTGTTTTGGAGTGCCTTGGATTTCTCTGACAAGCATCTCAAAGGGACGTATTCTGTTCCAGATACTGGAGATTTAGAGTTTTGTTAATCGTTTATAATAGCTATAATGTTTATAATAACTCTTGTGAGGAACATTATCATCCCAAATGGCATTACTTCTTCACACATACACAAATACATACACACACTTTCACTCATATGTATGCATATTTAAGTAAAAAGAAAATAATTTTCCAATATGGCTTTTTCACCTTTTCAAATCTCTTTAGTGGTATTTATCACTCCCTCTCCTTCTCTCTCTATATTTATTACTCTCCCTCTCCACTCCCAGCAAACCAATCTTTGTTTCCACTACACGGCAGCTATGCCTCACTATACTCCTCTCTATAATTCCTTCCTCCACTGTGCTCCTTAAATAGAATATCATCAAAAGTTTCCTTACAGAAAAAGAAACAACCAACGGAGTAAAGAGAATGCCTGCTGAGTGGGAAGGGAATCTTTGCCAGCTATACATCTGTTAAAGGATTAATATCCTGAATATTTAAATAACTAAAAAACGTTTCTAGAAAAACAAATGACCCCATTTGAAAATGGCCCATGGATCTGAACAGAGAGTTCTCAAAAGAAGGAATATAAGTCACCAAAAAATACTGTTATAAAAATTGATGAATACCTTTAACAATTAGAGTTATTCAAATTAAAGTACTTACAGGCTTTATATTACTTAGATCATCATGACCAATATCAAGAAAAGTACTGACATCAAATGCTGGCAAAGATATCTGAAGAGGCCTTTCAATAATTGTTAGTGGAATTGCAATCTGGTGCAGGCACTATAAAAATCATTGTAAAGAGTTCTCAAAAAAGATAGAATTTCAATCCTGCCACTCCTTGACATATATCTGAAGATATCAGCATCCTAATCTACATCCCTAATTTGTCAGCTATGTTCATTGCTACTCTACTCCCAGCAAAAACGTAGATGCCCCTCAACTTTGGAATGGATAATGCAAATTAGGCTCATATACACACTAGAATTCTATTCAGCTCATGAAAATTGAAAGTAAATGAAAGACCTAGAAAATACTATGACAAGTGTGGTAACCCAGACCAATCAAGACATGTGCTATCTCTTATCTCAGTGAAGTTGAATACATGTCTGTCATTCAGATAGAAGACTAAGGCCTTCTGAAGTAAAGGAACATATGGAACAAACATGAATCAATAAAGAAGAATGGATGTTTTGGAACTGTAAGTTCAGCTAGGCTCATCTGTGGGGCAGTGATCAGATGTTCTAAGACTGAATTTCAGCAGAAGGAAAGGAGGAGCCGTTAAATACACATGTATTCACAAAGATGACCTAAGGCAGACTTGTATAAATTAGGACAATTTTGGCTTATGCAAGAAGGTATATTTAGAAAACATTTTGATAATAAAGCAAAAGGCTTTAAACTGGCAAACAAAGAGAAGGAAGGAGGGTGACTGTTATTTTAGAAGCTACTGAAGAATTTCAGAAATGGGAAAGTCAGTGTCATGCATTCAGATTGCATGAGCACTTCTCCCTGTGCATAGCTTGTAAACTTGCTCTCATTTCTTGTCTTCAAACTGAGATTATATCTACAGAGAGAAATATTATCCATCAGTAAGTCTTAATGAATATTCACTATGTGTCCAGATTAAAGGCTAATTTCTAATAAGAGAGTATTTACAATTTCAGCATTTTTTTTACTGGACAACATAGAAATTTAGAAATAATTGAGTTTTCAAAAGAGACCACATTTGATTTGTATTTTTATCACCAATGCACATTGTGGTTGGAAAATAGAATTTCCACAATGGCTGCTTGTTTAGTGGTTGTACTATTAGTACATGTTATTGAGTTAGTGGATTAAAATATCAAAACATTATATAAAAATGAATTGTTTAATTAATTGAGTTAGCATGTGTCTCTCAAGGAACTACCATCTTGGACTTGAGAAGACAATGGACAAGACAATGACAATTTATCCAGGCTTCTGAGAGACTCTGAGAACGCATGCTATGAAGTTGTCAGAAAGTTACCAAATCATTCAGAGTTTTAGTTTTCTCTTTAGTGCAGTGGGGATAAATTTCTACTAAAGGCAGCTAATAAAGAATTGTCTGAGAAAGGAATTACGTTTTGAAGAAATAAATGCACTTTTAGAGTATTTTAATCTAATATCTAAATAAAGTAATTTAAGTGAGGAGCGGGTAGTTATTAATAAACATGTATGTTTAAAACACTGATTCGTCCATTATTTTATTGATAGTGAAAGGAAGATCGTTTTGTTCCTGGAACTTAAGATATTCATCAATGTTGTGAGGTAGAGGAGATTCAACAAATTTTATTAAAAAGATGTTTCAGTAAACTGTTAACTATGAAATACATTAAAATAGTGTGCCCTAAATCTCAGTAGATAAATTATCTATCATTAAATGTGTTACGAAAGAATTGTCAAAACCTCTATTCCCACTGCAGTCAGAAGTAGCATTGCCTTTTTATCACTTGTTGGAGGCTGACTGCCACTCAGAGCTCAGCTTAAACATCATTTCCTGAGAGGCATGCTAGCTTTGATCATGTATTCCAGTGGAACTGCTTCCCTTTGCCTAACTCGTTCTGAAGTCTCCATATCAAAGTCTTCATTATCTACTTTCACCTAAGCCTTTTCCCACTATACTAACAAGTGCAGAGACTCTGTCTATCTTGTTTCTGTCTTTGGTGAATGACAGCAGACAAACAAACTAATGAATCCAAGGGTCTCGGCAACATTTATTGAACTGATGCTCTATGGAAAATCATAGTTTTCATAACAAGATATTACTACTCATTGAAAAGAATAATGAGGCAAGCAGAATAGGGCGCAAAGTTGCCCATCCTAGTGAAAGGTTCCTGCAAATGAGAGACTGAGTGAAACCTGACATAGAAATTGAAATGACACTTTTTGAAATGACAGACAGGATTTTAAATAATGTTACAATGCCAAAAGGCAATATAGAGTTACTTATTGAGACTATGAAGTAAGTTCGGAGAAAATTGCTGCATCTCTGTGTGTAGTAATTGTTTTGGGCAGAACAGCAGGTGTATCACAGCAGTTTAGAGCTAAGTGCTGCATTCCACTGTGATTTAAGCTAAATATATTATGTTCACAAAAATTTAAGCAGTGATTTTATCCTAGGATAAGCACTAATGCCTATAAGGTTAAAATAGGCAACATTGTAATTACCAAAACAAAATATGGAATCAAAGAACTCGTTAAATTTTCTTTAAAAAAATATATACTAGGGAAGTCACAATTAGCACAAAATTTCAAAATGTCTTCATTAAGATTTAACTAATTTTTCAGTTAAAGAATTCATGTTCAGTCATGTATAAAATCCATAGTCAACACCACATTTTGGAAGCATGAAATTATTGTGAAAATTTTTATGTGAAAACTGTTATCTGTTGAGGTCCATCTTTGATACTAACATGTTAATTTATCTCAGTGGTAAGTTTACATCTTTTCCTTCTTCCTACTTTCATTTCCCATTTTCGACCGTCATGGCCTATTCCTATTCCCCAGTTCTTCTCTGCACTACTCTTAAAAAAGAAAGGGGAGGCAGAGGTTATATGCTCACCATACAATATATACCTATGTGAAGATTAAAAACTAAAAGAGACAACATAGGCATCCTGTGCTATGATAATGTGTCAATAATTAAAATGTAAATTACCAAAGGGCAACATTACAACAATCAGCATTTAATAAGTGCTTACTGCATACCACATACTGGACTAAAGTCTGTTACCTTATATATTCCTATCATAGCAGCACGAGACAAATGCAATTCTGACAATTTTTGCCAATGAATGAGCTCACAGAAGTTAATTTACAGAAGGCTCCTCTTTTTGTAAAGATTCCATGCTTAACTGTACCTAGAGTAGTGAACAGATTGGGCATAAAGTAATGAACAGTAATGGGCAGATTGCAGGAAACAAATTATAGAAACAAATTCCTGAAATGCAGTGAAGTAGGCTTATATATTAAGGATCCTCCCCCTCTAAGCTGTGGTTGCTCTTTCGGTTCACTGGCCCCTGAACATCTATTCTCATCAAACTACAGACATTTACCATGAATTTTCTCAGAGTCTATCATCATCATAGCCAACTGACCGTATCCAAGCACCACATGGGGAATGAAAGCATGAGGCTCCCTCTTAGCGATGAGCGAGGATGGTGCCATTCACAGTATAACCTGCCAACGATACAGCCTTCTGTATTCTGGTGGTGCAGGGCACACTATAATCTGCCAGTGATACAGCCTTTTGTGTTCTTGTGTCACAGGGCACAGTAAAACCTACCAATGCTACAGCTTTTTCATATTCCTCCCACATCGCTTTATCCCCTTGATTTGCCCATGTTTGAGCATAATGCCAATGCAAGAAAAAAAATTCTTGGTTTTTTTAGCAAATCTCAATTCTCATACATACTAATTATTCGTATAGTCATCTTTGATCAGGGATTGGTTTACTGGAAATGAGGAGCTCAAACAAGCTATTCCTATTCCCCAGTTCTTCTCTGCACTACTCTTAAAAAAGAAAGGGGAGGCAGAGGTTATATGCTCACCATACAATATATACCTATGTGAAGATTAAAAACTAAAAAAGACAACAACAACAAAGGAAGGCTACTTTTCCCTAATCAGAAAGTAGTCAAGTAAAGAAACAAAGAATAAGTGCACTTAGAGACAAAATGCCCACTATGGCTTCACGAACTCTAAGCATAATAAAGGGATAAAGGCTCTTCAAGCAAATCTAAAGAAATAAAGGGCTTTGTGGCAACCTGGATTGGTTCCTGTTTCATCTGATTCCATTGTGCCTGACCCAGTGATTGGACTTTGCTGATTTAGAAGTATTAGCATTCACTTTTCTCTTCTAAACAGCACAAGTTGCAGAAATCCGCTCAGCCAGGCAACTACTGTTGACATGTGCCCTTTGATGTGTGGCCCGTGGTGAAAGCTTTTGTCACCAGGTTGGCTGAGAGGGCCCAGGCAGCATGGTGCAACAGAGGCATTATTCCTCATAATGGCAAACTACCAGCCAAGAACACTGGGGCCTGTGGTTCCTACTTAAAATCTCAACAAAATGCAAATGCGTACTATTGCACATACACAATAAAGCAGGCCTTGCAAGAGACGTGCTGGCATTTTTCTTCCTGTACTGGAAATACAGACACTCCGCTTATAATCTTGTGTTTGCAGAGATTAGTAGCAGACAAAATATTTTCTTCCTGCACTTATATTTTCATAGTCACAGACCTTCTACTCCTACAGATTATAGTAGTGAAGCATCCATTTTATCGGACCGTATTTTGTAAATATTAATGTCCATGGTCCAAGAACTCTTGTTTTCTAAAATTCGGATACTGAAACTCGAATCCCCGTGTGATAAACTATGAGGTGGGGCTTACAGATGAATAATACTAAGATAAAAATAAGCCCCTCTGTGATTTTTATCCACCCTGTAAAGACTCATACAGGGCAGCCATCTATGAGGACTTGACCCTAATTAGTTACTGAACTTGCTGATGCCTTCCTTTCAGACTTCTCAGCCTCCAGAGCTATGAGGGATGCATTTGTTATATTCATAAATCACTGTCTAAGGACTTGTCTTATAGCAGCCCAGCTGGGCACAGCTCCTGCAGAAGCCAACTTACATATGAAAGCTCTAGTTCTGGGGAGCAGAAAATAGAGCTGTGTTCAAATCTGTGCTCATTCGATCGTGATGGAACTAGACAGAGAGAAACAACATCTTTATATCTGCTTCTTCATCTGAACCATGAAAATAATGATTCCTTAATTTTTGTCCCTGCCAGGGAAGTTAAATGTGACTATAGCTTCCATGGACACGTGCACACATTCACGTAATACAGTGACATATATGGTATAGGTCCTTGTTAGCTTTTGATTACAAAGACTTTTCTTTTTTCCAGACTGTGATAGTGACCATGTATTTGAAACATTGCTAGTTATTTCCATTAAAAGGTTCTGATTGCTGTCTCTTTTAACCAAAGTTGTTAGAAGCAAGCACAATTAATGCTATCACCATTGCTCCATTCCCAAGAATGTGCTCCCTTGGCATACGAGTGGACTTGTAAAGGCCAAAACATTTTTTTTTCTAAATTTTTGAAGCTTTACACTTCCACTTAACAATCAACTGTACTTCTGAATCATTCGACTGTAAACTCTCTGGAGGTGGGTATTATTTCCAGTATTATTGATCTACAATAAATGCACTAATGTATTTCTTAGCTTGAATGAATTCAGATGGGACTCATATTTGGCAGTATAACAAAGACCAAGAACATATGACTAGATATGTCATGGGCCCAAGGGGAAAGCCTACTATTGTTTTTTTTTTTTTTTTTTTAATATTTATTTATTATGTATACAATATTCTGTCTGTGTGTATGCCTGCAGGCCAGAAGAGGGCACCAGACCTCAT
This sequence comes from Chionomys nivalis, assembly GCF_950005125.1. Taxonomy (NCBI): domain Eukaryota; kingdom Metazoa; phylum Chordata; class Mammalia; order Rodentia; family Cricetidae; genus Chionomys; species Chionomys nivalis. Next base: position 56,301,586 of record NC_080095.1, read on the forward strand.
TACAGATGGTTGTGAGCCACCATGTGGTTGCTGGGAATTGAACTCAGGACCTTTGGAAGAGCAGTCAGTGTTCTTAACCGCTGAGCCATCTCTCCAGCCCCCTACTATTGTTATATTAAATATATATAACCTTAAAAAATCTTAGTGACTTGTTGTGCTCATAGATCACAACATCTCTTTACTCTCATCAGACGGTGGAGTTTTTTTTTTTTTTTTTTGGCTTGTTTTGTTTTCTTGCAGTGGATATTGATTAGCATAGAGACTTAAAACTGATCAATCAATTCTAGAAAATAAGATACTTCAGATTTCTCAGCTGTAATGTAATGTATGTTTCACATCTCTCACTTCAAAGCTCAGAGATCTTCCTGCAAGAGTTTACAGGAAGATTAGAGGAGATAGAGATGGCAGATGACTTCTAAAAAGCATTTGTCAGTGTGTGTGTGTGTGTGTGTGTGTGTGTGAGTGTATACAACAGTTGCTGAGAACTCACAGAGATTGTGACATCATGCGTAAAACTTTTTCAAAGTCATATCAAACAAAATCCAAGCATGGTAGAGAAGGAAATGTACTACACCTTCAGCTGAGGAGCTGCTAGCAAGCCAAAGTCGATTTTCTTTAATGGTGTGACCTCTGGTATATAAATAATGCTCCATGATAGAGTCTATTCCCAAGAATAGTTGTACAGTATGGATTGAAATTGAGGAAGCGAGAAGGAGAGAGGGGGTGGGAAGAGAGAGAGAGACAGAGAGAGACACAGAGAGACAGAGAGAAAGAGACAGAGAGACACAGAGAGAGAGGTAGATATGGCTATGTGGGTAGGTATACATGTAAGGGGTGGCCCTCAAAGGAGTTGGGGAAAGAAGAAGAGTATGATCATGATACAATATACGAAATTCTCAAAGGAATAATGAAAATAAAATTCTTAAAAACTTGAAAATGGACATTGGGACACATACTTTTAATTGTAGCCTTGTGGGAGAAAGAGACAGAAAGATCTCTGGGAGTGTATGGCTAGAGAGATCCAGGCCAGCCAACACTACATTATGACACTGTATTTCAAACAAATAAACAAACATACTAAAAAGATATTGATTCCAACTCTATATTTTTATACATTGATGCATGATCTAGATAGATATATTAATTATTTGAAGGGTAAGATTCCTTTTACATTGATCTGTTTTTGTTTTAATCACAGATATTCCACAAAACTGTAATATAGGTGGAAAATTAATAATGTATTATAGATAACAGAATATAAATTGAATTAGCATTTTATTCCATATATAATGCATCAAATGATAAGCATCTAGTTAAATGAGTAACTGTCTGTACAACACACAACTCTGTCCTTATAAAGATTAATCTTAAATATGCTGTTAATACATAGGACAGGGAATATATAACATATACATAATATACATACACATAAAACCATACATATACCAGTTCTTTGGTAGATCCCTATTATTTCTTCCACAATGAATTCTGAAATCTAACAGATGGTTTTTTATGTGCAATATATAAATTTATATAATGGACCTTTGAGTTCTTGTTACATACATATTTTATATATTTTTCAAAATTAGGAGCACAATAGTAAATATAATTTTGTAAATGACTTTCTGAATAACACAACTAATGAAATTCAAATTGATGTCTTTATAGTAGCCAATCTTGATCTCTGCTAAAATACCCAGCATCAAGAGGAAAGGATGACGCACAGTCCTTAAAACATTCCTTCGCATCCTTGAGGAAACTGAATGCCTCTATTTTCCCACTAAAGTAATCATTATTTCCCTTCCAATTGAATTAGGATTCATGCACCAAAACTTCAGCTAGAGACACAGGAAATGAGAATATAAAGAAATATTCACACGACAGAGTTTGGCTCATGATGTGGCTAGGACCAGAGATCCCCATCTCTTACAGAGACAGTTATTCTCACATGTTTAGGTATCTGCATCACTAAATATAAAATTTTCTGATCTTAATCGAGCTTGCAGAACAGCCCAAAGGCACAGATACCCTTTTCTTCCTTATTAGAAGTGGTCAATAGTAGCCTAATGTTTCTGCTTTTACCTGTACACGTTATCTCAGTTTTGTCAAATCAAAGGGACAGGAACCCGTAGAGATACATGCCTGTTTGGCTTCAAAAGCATCTGTGCATTTCATGGAGTTTCAATATTTGTATTCTTATTGGTTTCAAAGTTTTCGCATTTCCTAGTTTTACCTTTCTGGGATATTTAAAGACAGCAGCATTCCAGAATGATGTCACTTGTTAATTTTTAGACAAGGCTAACAAACTCACGAGTTGTGAAACACTCCTTTCATTCAGTTTCCTCCAATCAGCTCTTCACATACTTGCTCTAAGCTCATTTTCTCTTGCTTATTAAGAGCAGCTGTGTTTAAGCAGCTGGCGCGTGTTGGCCACTAAATGCAGGCTCTATAGATATTTAATACCACTTGGTGCTTTATCAACGTTTGCAACCTCTAATTAGTTAAACCACAGAACACCCGACCACATTAGGTAATTATTACTTTCCTCCCATTTCTCAGCTACGAAAACTGAGCATAAGAAAGATTTGTTTTCTACTAGTGTTGACTTTGTTCAGGTTTTTGTTGAGAAGTCTTGTTGAGGCTTCATTGGTGTGGCATCCCTGACATTTCTAGGAGATGTGACCTCAAGGCAGATTTTCTTTTTATCTACCTCTTACAGTCTTTCTCCTTTACCATGATATTCTCCAATATAATAATAAGCTGAAGGAAAAGGAGTTGTGTTATAGATATATCAGATGAGACTCTTTATGCTGTATCCTACTGGTTATATAAAGATGAAAAGAAATTGAACACTATGTGTAAAAAAATAGTTCTTCATTGGGACTCTGGAATTGATATGGTAATAACATTTGTATTACCTTGTTACCTCATCAACTATGTGGTTATTCACAAAAAAATATTGTTCTATGCTAGAAAGAGCTCTAGGTTTACTGTGCTGGGTTATCTATCCAACAATTTATGCTGAACTGCTTGAAAAATGCCAGAGTAAGAAATATAAATTTGGACTGTTGTAGGGGTTAGTATCTCCATCCAAGAATAAGACTTGTTTAGTACGGTCTTTGAAATTGAGAAGTCTATACTTTCATTATAATTTGATAGAATGGATATTGTTAGTACTTTTTGGAATGCATAATGAAGCAGAGAAGCAGGCTATTTAATTTTGTTACAAAAATGTGTTAAATTAGAGAAATAATCAGTTACAGAGAGTTGGTCATTGGAGTAATTTCATAGGGACCTGCTCAAAACAAACACCCCAAGAGAAGCAAGCCATGGTAAATGAATTAAATTTAATCACCATGATTTCGGCTTGTAATTATTGCTTTGTGCTGTACTATAAGGAAATGTAAAAATAACCAACCACAATATAAAAGAATATAAAAGGGCATTGACTTAGAAAAACAAGTGGGGAAACCTGATCTGTAAGACTGGTTGTCCAATTGCTCATTTGTAAGAAATGGTGTTGATAGCTAGGCTTTTCTGGTCTTGTTTAAGAATAAAAGTTTATTTAAAAAGTCTCTATGGATCACTATATTTTCCAATGAGAAATGAACCTTTTCTTCTGTAGTCTATCTCAGGTCCAGATAGATCTCTCTATGGCAGGCATTGGTTTAATTTATACCTGGATGATTTGTTTCCTTGTAAATCAATTCAGCAAAAAGTTAAGTATTTTACTTAAGACTATTACTATTTCATCATTGACTCATTCTTATTCACGACTGAGTTCAAATAAAAGAGCTTAAAAACCATGCACTAGGTTTCACAATTCTTTTTTAGCACGTATTCTAAGAAGTGATGTGATCCCAAATGCTTTTATTTCAAGCAGGATGTGTGGCTACTATTTATGAGACATCGGATGTCCTGTGGCTCGTGTAAAGTTTAAGTAGGTATATTGGAAATATATTTGTGATTTTATGAAATATTAGGAGTAGTACATGTAAGTAGGATTGCTGCTGATGGTCAAGTACATAAGTTTATATTTAGTTGTATAGAATAGAAAATACAGGAAATAATAAGAGCTATAGGCAATGAAGTCTGAAGGAAAGTGATGGGATTGACTAGCGTAGGGTTCTCTTGGAAGTGTCCTTCTTAAAAAAATACAGAAATATTGGAAGTGCTGTGCAGAGAAAAGGAAAAGAAAAAGGGCAGAGGCAAATTTGTCAGATATTGTGTTATGCAGGATTCTCTAGAGTAACCAAATTAAGAAATTAATCCCTCCTTCCTTTCCTCCCTTTCTTTCTCCATATATATGTGTGTGTGTGTATACATACATATATGTATGTGTGTGTGTGTGTGTATATATATATTATATATATATATATATATATATATATATATATATATATATATATGAATTTATTGAAATGACTTTCAGGCAGCCATCCAACAATGGCTAGTTATGAATGGAAAGTCCAAGAACCTAGAACAAGTCTGCTCAGTCTCAGAAGTCTGGGAGTCTCAGCTGATCTGCTGGGATCCTGAAGAGGAATGGGTGTCCTGACAAGGCAAGGGCAAACAGGCAAAGAATAAACCCTTCCTTCTTTCATCTTCTTCCATTGTCTTTGCAATGGCTTCCAGTAGAAGGTGTAGCCTAGATTAAGGGTGTGCCTTCCAACCTCAATCTCAATCAAAGACATGCTGTCTTCTTGCCTCAAGATCTGGGTCACAAGCATGCCCTCCATTTCTGGATTATAGTTCATTCTAATTATGTCAAGTTGATAACCAAGAATAGCCATCACAATTGTATTCCTGCTCTTTTTACTGTAATAATGTTATGTGAGAAAATTGTATGTGTGTGTATATATAATACATATATATGTATATATGTAATATATGCATATTCATAAGAATATACAATGCAGATGTATGTTGTGACTCTATGTGTATGAACATGTTAATGTATTCATATATTTTTAAAAGAATACATATCTTTGCTTGGAAATTTGTGATGGAAAGGCAGGAGAAAATTTTGTCACTTCTCATGTTATATGCCATTTAATTTTCTGATGTCTCTGTAGATGTCATTATCATTGCTTGTCATAGGTATAAACAGAAATATAAAGGTATAGAAACACCATGCTAAGTTGAAGACATATCTCTAACTCCAAATGATTTTATGGTTTATTGAAAATCATACTGACAGTAAAGGTTTGAAACTCACATTTAAAGAATATTTAAAAAACTTCAGAAAACACAGTGTTAAAAGGAACTGTTTCTTGAAGTGGAAAAGCATTTTTTCTTTTATATTTACTAGCTTACAGGTAAATGCTATGCTATATTTGGGGAAAATATCAGCAATTTATGTTTCTTTACTAATATATTGGACAAAAAATGTTGTCCCTCATTTGTTAAATCAGATCAATATGTGGAAGTAAATATAATTTTATTTAAAATATTTTCATATATGTTCATCACCGATGAGATTTGTTTTGCTTGAAGGTATTACTAAACATTTCAGTCAGGTTTTTATTTGATATTTAAACTTGGCTTTATGTTTTCTGATACTTTTTGTTGATCCATTTAGGAAGCTAACACTTTTGAATTTAAGACCTTATGAGTTATTTCTTGTACTTCAGTGAAGCATAAAATCAGAAAAGAGAGATCAGTATCTGAAATATACTTGTTATGAGTCTCAGTGGGATAATTATTTTATTCCGTTGAAATGGGATATAAGTAATAGAATTTCTGAAAAACTAGTGTAACCAATAAGGGGACTTCTTATCTCCGGAAGTTTTTCTCATTTTCTTTGAAAATAGATTCCCCCACCCACATTATATCCTGATTATTTTTTCCCTCCCTCTACTCTGCTAAGGTCTCCCCAATTTTGTCATTCATTAGAAAATGAATAGGCCTCTAAAGGATAATAATAAAATGTAGCAAAATAAAAGAATAACAAGATTAAACAAAAGTTATTGCATTGAAGTTGGACAAGACAAACAGAAAGAAAAGAGCTCAAGAGAATGCCCAAGAATCAGAGACCCACTCATTTCCACAGTCAGGAATCCCTTCAAAACTTTAACTGGAAGTCATAATATGCAGTAGAATTGATACAGATTCCATGTAGGCTCTGTAAGCACTGCATCAATCCCTGTGTCCATATGAGCTTTTATCATTTTCATTAGAGGACCATGTTTTATTGATATCCTCTGTCCCCTTCACTCCCAGCTCTTACACTCTTCTTTCCCTTCTCTGTGTTTCTTTGACCCCTGAGGGAAGGGATTAGATAGAGACATCCCATTTAGGACTGAATGTTCCAAGGTCTGCCATTTCTCTGCATAATGCCTGGTTGTAGGGGGTAGATCTCAGTATTTGTTCCTATCTACTCTAGGAGGAAACTTCTCTGATGATGTGGAAAAAAAGACATCTGGGGTTTGTGTCACTTTTTATTACTCAAAATTTGTACACAATGATTACAAGACAGAATGAGGAATCTGGCTCCTGTCACTAGCTGCTCAGCCATCCCCGTTGGGGGCCAGCTATCTTTTGGTCCCTTAATCCCAAAGGGCGATGGGGAAGTTCAAAGCTGAGACTGCCAGCTACTCCACCACCCAAAGGAGTAACCTTTGTTCTGCTCTGGTCGCTATGGGCCAGATAGTCCAAGGCCATGGGATACATGAATACCCACTACAGTGTTCTGTGTTTTCTTTACTAATAATTCCACCCCTTTGGTCAAACGGTCCCTCCCAATTGGTCAGCAGACCTGTGACAGAATTCTCTCAGTAGAAGGTTGAACAAGGTGTTGATCTGAGTGTAACAGAATATCATTATCATTCGGAGTCATTTTATCACTACTGTTATTTTGTTTGGTTTTGCTCTAGGTCACTGGGCTATCTATAGTCTCTGGCTCTTGGTCACACAAGTATTTTCAAGTATGGGTTCTATCTCGAAAGTGGGCCTTAAGTCAAATGAGCCACTGCTGGGTTACTCCTGTAAGTTCTGTATCACTATTGCCCTAGCGTATCTTGCAGCCAGAACACCGTCAATGTTTTCGGTTTGTGGCTGACTTGTTTTTATCTATTGTTATTTGGTACCTTGTAGAATACTGTCTTGTACCAACAATGCTGGCACATAGGAGTGAAGGTTGAATGTAGGTACCCCCTTGACTTCTCCATGATCAATGAGTTGTGTTGGTGTTGTACTCAGCAAAGGGACCCTGTTGTCAGTTTATGTTGAACAAACTATATTCTTTGGCAATTGTCTGGGATATAGGGGTTTCCCATGAGACCCCGTTGGCTAACAACTCAATTAAATGCAACCCAATCCTAGTACTGAAAATTTCATTTGGTGGCAAGAGATGACCAGTTTCTCCAGAAAGGTTTGAATTTCAAGTATTGATTGACAGCTGGACCTCATTATTAATAACGACACTAGTTATTATGAAGGATGGAGCATAAATACTGCAAATTAAAGACCTGCCTGGTCTGCAGAAAGAATTTAACTACAAGGTCTGGCATGACTCCTTAGGAGGAACATCTCTCTTCCAAATTATATAAATAAATGAACAAACTGACGAATTAATTAACTAAAAATTTTAGAAAGCTGGTTTGAGCTAGCTCAGTGGTAGTCAGCTTGCCTTACATATGTGAGACCTGACATTCAGCCACGTACTGAAACAAGTTTGTTTTTCTTTCTTTCTTTCTTTCTTTCTTTCTTTCTTTCTTTCTTTCTTTCTTTCTTTCTTTCTTTCTTTCTTTCTTTCTATTAAAGATTTCTGCCTCCTCCCCACCACCACCTCCCATTTCCCTCCCTCTCCCCAAATCAAGTCCCCCTCCCTCGTCATCCCAAAGAGCAATCAGGGTTCCCTGCCCTGTGGGAAGTCCAAGGACCACCCACCTCCATCCAGGTCTAGTAAGGTGAGCATCCAAACTGCCTAGGCTCCCACAAAGCCAGTACCTGCAGTAGGATCAAAAACCCAGTGCCATTGTTCTTGAGTTCTCAGTAGTCCTCATTGTCCGCTATGTTCAGCGAGTCCGGTTTTATCCCATGCTTTTTCAGACCCTGGCCAGCTGGCCTTGGTGAGTTCCCAACAGAACATCCCCATTGTCTCAGTGTGTGGGTGCACTCCTCGCGGTCCTGAGTTTCTTGCTCGTGCTCTTTCTCCTTCTGCTTCTGATTTGGACCTTGAGATTTCAGTCCGGTGCTCCAATGTGGGTCTCTGTCTCCTTTCATCGCCTGATGAAGTTTAATATTCAGGAGGATGCCTATATGTTTTTCTTTGGGTTCACCTTCTTATTTAGCTTCTCTAGGATCACGAATTATAGGCTCAATGTCCTTTATTTATGGCTAGAAACCAAATATGAGTGAGTACATCCCATGTTCCTCCTTTTGGGTCTGGCTTAGTTTTAGTTCTTCAGTAGACCAGATTATTGGAGTTTTTGAGGCTGGGTTTTCACGGTCGCTTGACATGGTTGAGGGGAAGACCTGAGCATGTGTGGGGATGCGTTCACTTTTGCTGAGAGACAGAAAGCATGCTCTACAACCTTGAGATGCCCCAGTCACATTAAAATAGATTTGTTGAGTGAATGCCATGCATTAACTAGCCCTGACCACTCCAGTTGGAAATTTCTTTCGTTCTGACTTTACTTTTAATAATAATAATGATTTTGAGTTTTTAAAGTGTTAGTTTGAAAATCAAATAAAGACATCAGAAGTAAGGAAAAAGAAATTCAAATATTTTGCTTAATCATAAGTCATTCATACATGCAAAATGGAAGCATAAGGGAAGAAAATTGATTCTGAAAAGATAAGAAAATTTCCCATTAGAGACTTAACAATCATAATTCTAAATAAAAGTCTTAAAAGTATATTTTATATCAGTAAAGTTAAATGTCATTTACAGTCTGTCACATGAAGATTCAACTTATTTAGACTCTAGTAATAATTTTAAATATGTTAACTCTACTGATATCAGATAATTTTGCCAGAATTGGTAGAATTACAATTTTACCAGAATAGAAAGATTTAACAACAATTACTTAAACCTTTTTCACTACTATTTTCTCCATAGCATGTAAGTTTATCTTGTTTGAGGTAGTTTCCATCCTTTGGACACTGGAGTCAATGAGACCCATAAAGTAGACATTCAGTAATCTGAGCTACATTACTTTCTGCACGGATATATTTAGAATATTTCTATGTTGGGTAAGGAATGCTGTTTTTGGTAGCATATTTTTGGTGAAATTTATTTAGTAGTTTATACCCAATACTGCTGCAGTCAATATTTAGATGCTGTTGTTATCAAAGCAAAAATCCAGAATGATTGCATTTTGTTAAGTCGAGATGATTTATTCTTGGCTGTTTCATTTTAGTGTTTCACAAGACAAATGTTGAATACTTTGACTTACAAGAGTAAGGAAAGCTGAAAATCCTTAACACTCATACTCTTGGTACAGGTCTAAAATTCCCCAGAACAGCAGTAGGTTGATGACTTTCGTCTATATAGACAGCATGAGGTCCATAAAATCCACATGTGATTTGAAAACTTTTAACTTTAATAACCTTGCTTGTGTCATAACTCAGACAGGCTGCAACATAATCTTCACTATTAGAGCCCCAGCAGAACTGAAGAGTCCAGAAAGGAAGGGAAATGGGATTCTGCAGTGGTGACTGTGGACTGGAACCTTATTGGTTGAGCTAATAACAGCATAGCCATGAGCTGGAAAATAGTACCTAGGTGTTTGTGACAGGTCTTCAGGCCAAGTAAGAGAAGATTTTAGAAAATCTGACAGTTTTTAAAGGAGCTCCAGCCGTTCCTGGATGCACAACCAAATGCCTTTTCCCTTGTTTCTGATAACTTTGATTTTCAAATGTCAATCCTTTAGCTAGCTGGTAATATATTCCAAACAAGTCATTCAGATTTTTAAAAAAAAGGAATGAGAAAAAAGAACAGAAGAGTCAAACAGGTATATGACTGAGTCCTTAACTAAATGAAGCTGCTTGACTGGTTCAGTAAGAACAGGCATCTTAAGGATATGAAATGGTAGGGGAGGCCGTCTCTGGGTTCAGCAAGGAAAATCATAACAACTCTCATCCAGTGTAAGCCTGATCCCTCCCACATATTCTAAGGACCCAGGATCTTCTAAGGAAAGATTCTCAGTTATTCCTGACCCACAGAGTTCTTATCAAGCAGTTCCTAGTGTGCTTGATAGGCAGGGAAGGTAGATACAATTTAGTTCCAAAAAGTTCCAGACAAATGCTTTGTCTGGAGTCCTCATAGGATTGCTGAATGACGGCAAGCATTTATACCTCAACCGTGGTCAACTTTATACAGTGGTAAAAGTTTCCCTTTCATTTAAATTAGACCCTCTCATTTTTAGATAGCTTCGATGTTTGTTTTTTTAATTTTAAACAAGACTGTATTGACAATATTTCATTGCAACCTCTGTCCCATACAGGTCCTCCCATGTCCCCCAACTCTCCCTCCAACTCGTGACTTATTCCCCAATTACTGTTTCTCACACATACACACAGGCATACAAACAAGCATACATACACATATGTATAAATGAATACATCCTGCTCAGTATATTTGGTTTTCAAACCTGTGCATGCTTAGTGCTGTCCACTGAGGACTAGAAACTCCCAGGGAGTGCATCCTTAGAGAAGAATGCTTTCTTTCAGCAGTTATTATCATCTTAGTGTTTTCATTTGTCTAAATTGTCATGTCTCAATTTATTTCACATAATTTTTTGGCACAGATTTGACAAAATATACTCATACAAGGAATTGTAATACCATGGATATCTGGGTAGATGGTGTCTTTCAAAATATTTTAAAACAAAACAACTTTTTTAAAACTTGTATCCATTAATCCCATAAGTAACAAATAATTTTACATTCCTGAGAAAAAGATCAATGAAATTTCTTTAAAATTCTTTGGCAAAAATTTACGTATAGATTCTAAATATGTTTAGTAATTTTTAAGGAAAATGAAGCAGATTTTCTGGAAAGATAGGTGTTTCCTATTCTCCCTGGAAAAATAGTATCTATAAGCAGGAATGACAGCAAGTTTTATAATCAGGGATTTCTGGAAAATATCTTTGTTAAAATTATTAGTTTGCTTGTTATAAATTTACAAAGGGTTTCCAACAACTACCATTACATCTTTTGACAAGGATACAGTTTAGTTTATACACACTTTAAATAATACAACTATCACTGAGTTGCAAACAACAGTTTACTACAATAAATTCAAGAGACCTTTAAAAAGGAACAAAGGAAGGGACACATACATATGCATATTATCTCTCTCTCTCACACAGTCACACACACAAACACACACCTTGAAAATAGGCTAATTACAAAATGATGCTCTTAAGGGCCAGCTTCTTTTGTTTATTTAGATCATTTATTTCTGAAATGCAGACATGTTTACTCATTATTTTTGGAATTTTGACAGTTGTTCCTCATTTTGTTTGGGTACAAATATACAAACATAATGTGCTCCCCCAGAAAACTGCATGGTGAATCAGGAAGTTTCAGTAAACACTGCTTCCTCCAGCTGCTGAGTTAAAGTCAAAGATGGTATTGTACAGTCTATCCTTAAATGACATTCTTCTAGGATATCAAAGTGCACTTTATTTCTGATTTTTTTTAAAGCCCAAGATCGCTGTTACCATAGGTCTTTTAAATCAAGTATTAAAATTCTTTGAAGAGTAATTCTACTTTAGAAGCCATTGCATTTTTGTCAGTAGGCATTACTGGCAACAGGCAGTCTGCTGTCACTGTGAATATTGTTTTCTTAAGAGTAGGAGAGTCTCATTTATGATTGGCTAGGCTTTTTTTCTGGAATTTTTTTCTTTGCTGCCAATGCTTCCATAGGATTCTCTTTAAATTCTTGGTGAATCCTAACTTTCAAAAAGTTAATGCTTTAGTCTGTTTTTAGAAAGTAGAAAATTCTGACTGATACTTCAGTTGTGCATATAAACTAATTTGGATGAAAATGTGCATAACCTGAAATCCAGGTTACATAGTTTATTGGTTTGTATGTAAGCAATATATATGACAATGTGGAGAAGGGAATTTTACACATGCTAGAGAAACAGTTGAAGCCAAATCAAACCTTTGATGAAGATCATTTGCATGATAAACACACAAACATGCACACCAGCATATATGTGAGTAGTAGACTTGGGTTGAAGGTTAAATACCCTAATCTTCTATGGGCTCTTGTACACTGTAAAGATACATCACTCATGTTGATTTAATGAATGTGCATTGGCCAATAGTCAGGTAGGAAGTATTGGTGTGGCAATCAGACTAAGAGTTTCTGGAAAGAGGAAAGGCAAAGAATAAATCACCAGTCATATGCAGAAGACGCAAGATGTGAATGCTTCACTGAGAAAAGCTACTGAGCTATGTGACTAAATATAGACAAGGATTACAGGTTAATTTAAGTTGTAAGAGATAGTTAATAATAAGCATGAGCTAATAGGGTGAGCAGTTTATAATTAATATAAGCCTCTGTGTGTTCAATTGGGACTGAATGACTGCAGGACCAGGCGGGATAGAAAACACTATTGATAAACATACTAACAACTAGATCTTCTGTTCATTGCATTGCCCATGTCTAATATAGAATGTGACATTGGTGGTAATCATGCTTGTTTCTTGATTAAAAAAAGAAAGAAATGATCTTCATTTTACATAATTGAATACTGGCCACCATCCTGTCTCTGAAGGCTGAGAGAATGGATTGGTAGGCAAGCTTGGTCCTGCAAGTGTCGGAGCCTAAGTTCAAAATTTCCAGTACCTACATAAAAAGCCATTAATGGCTGCAGTATCTACAATCCTAGCTAGCACTAGAGAATAGAGACGGGTACACCCTGGGATTATTCTGACTAGCCAATCTGATTGAAGTGGTGGGACCCACTTTCAAGGTAGTATGGTAAGGAGCATTAGAGAGAAACAGCCTATGTCCTTCTCTGGACTTACATACTTAGAAACATGAGAACACACCTGTACAGCACACACAAACCTACACCAGAGACAGGGAGTGTAGAGACAGACTTGGAGAGTGAGAAAGAGAAAGCACACATATAAATTTCTGATTGAATTTTGAATGCTGTCTCAAGTTTTGTAGCACAGTGTTGATCCTGCTTTTTCCCCCATCACAATCTGCTCATATGCTATAATCCCTTTTCTCGTCTTGTGCTTCTTAAGATGTGGCTATAGAATGAACTTTACTCACAACTTACTGATGAGCTGAGGTGTCAGAAACTTTTATAACCTCAAGACTTTATGTAAGAGATTAGAAAACCAAACCTAGTTAGTTATTTTTACAAGGTACACTCAGTTTCAGATTTTTTACATGCCCAGATAGATACCAGTTGCAGACCTGAGAAGTCTGGGGCCACTGGACTAATTAGAAGCAGGTCTGTACTAAGGTTGTGCCGTCCTCTCAGTTTTGTAAGTTTTGATTTCAAATTTTGGGCTATAAATCTTCTACCTACCATGCTGCAGATGTTCTTTCTACCAATCATAGTTATTTTGAAGAAAAATTTAATTTACAATGAGTTCTTAATCTTCAAGTGTAGATTAGGTTTCTGGTTTGTTCTGTAGATAATAAAAAGACTCCAAAAAGCAGCACCTTCTCTCAAGAAAGCTGCATTAAGGTGTATGATTTGTGTGTGCTGGTTTGAGAGAATGGCGTGCAATAAGTATCTTTGTCATTGGCACTGACATCTCATTTATCACCATGGATTTCCTTATTTTGGAATAAATTTCAAGAAAATATTAAACACACAAAATGTTGACTATCTCAGAAGATCTTTAAAAATGAGAAAAGCATTTAAAAATGTTCACCCACTGAATGATTTATTTGTTTGTTTGTTTGCTGTTTGTTTGTGACCAAAGTACCTCAATGGTACAATGTAGTGTCCTTTTTCTGGGCATCTATCATGAAAGAAGAACTTTTTATTTTACACTCAGATTGGCATCTCAATGATTCTATGAACTTGGAATTCATGATTTCCACTCCATAGAAGGCATCAGCTAAGGAAATATAACATAAACAAGGTTTTCTATATAGACAAGAGGGATTCAGAACAAGTCAATACCTCTCTTTTGATTATCTCTTTTGGATAATGACATTTAAGTGGATAGATGTTTACAATTAAGAGGATACATGTTGTTCCCAAACTTGGGATCCCCTTGCCTAAGTCTCCTGGTTTCAAAGATTGTGGATGAATGCCCCCATTCCTGGCTGAAAACGCACAACATACCAACACATGGAGGTAAAGCTTACAAGATCCTGTCTAACCTGAAACATTCCATGAGGGACACTTAAGAGATGAGAAGCCCTGTACAGGTTTGGAATGCCTAATGCTATTGTGTGGGGAGAAATGGGGAGGTAACAAATTGTTGACTCTAGTATTTTGATTAAATCATACTGTTGAGTCTGAAATGCCTGTGGCTAGAGTTTATATTTTATTTAGTGAGAGACAGGACTTCATAATCTATACTGTATAGCACTTCCTTTGACGGCACTGACTCTGAAGCTAGTGTTAGGGCATAAACTAAGCTCAGGAGCCTAGGCTACTGAGTCTCATAAGTGAGCCTACTCACCGAAATCCAGCCAGAGAGATATCAGGGCTCTATCTCAGGTTTCTGCAGAAGTCCCTCAATAAGAGAAACTAAGAGAACTTGAGGCCTTAAATTCAGGAACATTGAGACATAAGGCAAACCAACCTTCCAGACATGGGAGGTGTTCACATCTGTTGCTATGCTTTGGAGAAGTGCTTCTCAATCTCTGTAGAGTGGAAAGATGGAGACATTCTTTTGGGTGTTTCATATGAAAAGAAGAATAAATGACAGAGCAATGTTTGTAGACAAATCAATCTTACCCAGGCACATAAGATGGACAAACCTGGAGGGAAGGAGAAGTTTAACTAGGAACCCAGCATTATTTTAGCCAGCTGAATGACTGCGCTGTAAGAAGTGTAGATGGGATAGAGAGATGGGCTCTCATTTCCACAGACTCACTATTTCTTCTTCCAATATAGAAGTCACTTTAAAAAAATATTGGAATTTTATTTTGAAGAACTGTTATTTGTCTTCTGAGAATGTAGGGTGATTATAATTTCTCATAATGACAACCGTGTATCAACACTAAGTTTGAAACATCGTTTCCCACCACATATGATGAGCAGAATAAAATTGCTCTGTCTTTCCAATCAATCTTTCACACATATCTATGGACCCTCTGCACCCTCACACTTTGAGTTTCATGAACATGAACCTCTAACAATTGAGAATTTTCCAGCATTGATGAAGATAAAGAAAGAAAAGGTCAAATTTTCTAGTCTCTAATTCTAATGCTATTGTTAGGTTGCTAACCATAGTTTAAAAGACTAGAACACCATTGCCTTCCATCTGTCTCATTAAGCCCCAAAACATTGACCATTCATTCTTATTTCCTCAGTGGGAAGGCACACACAGTTTCTTTCTTGGCTTCTTCTTTGAAGTAAGTGCTCTGTGCTCACAATCTCTTTTCCCATAACATTTAAAAAATAGAGCTTAATGTTCATAAAGTTGTTCTCTTTTGTTTCTTTAAAGTATGTTTTTACCTAACTCTGTCTGTCATCAGACTTGCTCTGTGTCTATGACCGATTCTCAGGCCTTCACCGGCCAAGTGCTAGAATTATTGTCTGTATCACCAAGCTTGGCCTCAATATTATTTCTGACCGAGTTGAACACATTTAAATGTGTAGATTGAACTTGAATCTGTATCCTCCGTGAGGAAAGTCAAGAAGAGAAATATAAACGCCAGTAATAGAAAGGCATAATAGACAGATGGGTTGGGCTATAGAAGCCTTTGTTAGATGACTTTTGGTATCCATATTCACATCCATAAGAGAAAGGACCTGAAAGGAAAATTGCTACATCCATTTGAAATGAAAACTTCTAAAACTGTATTTAAAAATCGTTGCGATGTAGGGATGGTGGATTAGGATGGAAAGTGTAAGATCGCAAGTGCTCATACTACTGTATGAAACAGGAAGCCAATGTATTTTATTCTAAGAACTAGAAAATTGAATGAATTCATTATCAAAACATCCAGGGATAAAAGTATTTCTTATGACTGTGCTTAAAAACAAATGTTCTACAAAAACATCTGTAATCAAATTAGCCTACTTCTTGGAAAATTTCCAAAAGAATGGTTAACACCTCAGTTACCTGGTAGACTGGCAGGTGGGCATTGTCATCCCTTTGGAAAATGTTTAGGGTTAATATTTGCAGACTGGTTGTAGAAGACAAGCTAATTTTTCCTTGCACTTCTGTTTATTTGAGGATATTTTCATCCCCCTGCCAGAAAACACAGTCAAAGCATGCCTTCACTTCAAAAAATAATCTTCAAGCCTTTTCTTCCTCTTCCTTTTTTTTTTTCTGTTCTACCCGCCAATTTTCTGTGCCCACGTTTGTATTTCTGTGGAATGAAATACAAACTACTAGGTTTGTGATATTCCCATCATCAGACAGTCAGATGGAAGAATGAAGTTCAGAGAAAGAAACACATCCAAATCAATAACACCTGAAATGGAACTCCTCCTCCCCACTAACACTTGGCACACAAGCATTCAAGACTCATGCACACTTCCATAATGGAGAGTGATTTCAGTGACTGAACCATCAGCAAAGGTAGATGGGTTTCCTAAATGATAACATAAAAAAATGTAGGAAGGGATAAAACAACAAAGCTAAAAGCAAAGTGTATAAAATGACTATTTCTATCTTTCCATATGTCTGAAAAAACCAAGGGGCTGTTTGGATTTCCTTTCGTGTATTCCTTTGGTATTATGAAAGCAGAGGATATTAAAATAGTATCTCTTCTATAAATAAATATTTTTTGACCATCTAATATGTAGAAAATACTGATAGATTCTAGGCAAATGATTGCATATATGACAATATTTAATCGTGTGCCTTATCCAGGTATTACATATGAGCAGGCATAGAATCATTCTGAGTAAATGGAGAAAAAGTCATGGTGCTGTGAGAATAAGTGGATAGAAGAATTAGGTAGGTATTTGTTCTCAGATAACTTGAATTCTAGTAAGATGGAATTCCTAAATTATGCACTTGTATGTGGATTAGACTATCATCAAGCTACAAAATTTTTTGACAGAGATGAATTAACTTAAAAAGTCATCACAATTCAAATTTCCTCTTGAGTCGCAAACTATATCTTAGAGTGTTGGTGTTTACACACATAAACACATTTAATCACAAGCAAATGCATTTATGCAGACAGAAAGGACAAAGTGCTTCAAAATATAAAATTATAGAGATAAAGATTACATTTTCTTTTTATTTTTCAGTGTTTCACTAGAATTTACAAGCTCAACAGAACTTGAATTTGAGTTACTGAAACAATAAGAGATGCTCCAGATTTATTTCAGTGGCTACACTGCATTTTCCAGGGACCTAAGTTCACTTCCCGCCTCCCTGGCAGGTGGATCACAAACACCTGCTACTCCAAATCCAGAAAATCTGACATCTGGCTTCAGCAAGCACCTCCACGCACATAAGCAAAACTGTATAGACACACAAACACACAATTTATGATGGAGGTGGGTCTTGTATCTATCTCTTGCTTTCATTGGTTAACTAATAAAGAAACTGCCTTGGCCCCTTTAATAGGACAGAAAATTAGGTAGGTGGAGTAGACAGAACAGAATGCTGGGAGAAAGAAGCCGAGTCAGGCACTCACCATGATTTTCCCACTCCAGACAGACGCAGGTTAAGATCTTTCCTGGTAAGCCAGCTTGTGGTGCTACACAGATTATTAGAAATTGGTTAGATCAATATGTAAGAGCTAGCCAATAAGAGGC
Source organism: Chionomys nivalis (assembly GCF_950005125.1). Taxonomy (NCBI): domain Eukaryota; kingdom Metazoa; phylum Chordata; class Mammalia; order Rodentia; family Cricetidae; genus Chionomys; species Chionomys nivalis. The sequence continues at coordinate 56,319,474 of NC_080095.1, forward strand.
TGGAATTAATGGGCCAGACAGTGTTCAAAAGAATACAGTTTCCGCGTAATTATTTCGGGTATAAAGCTAGCCGTGCAGGTGGCCGGGTGCCAGGAACGTAGCCCGCAGCTCCTATTACAACAAATTTAAAAAAAAAAAAAAGAACTAAATATAATAAATACTACAGGTATTTTAGGCATTAGAGTTAATATTTTTATTAAATAATAATATAACTTACTTATTATGTAGTAGGACCTTTGGGGAACAGAACATAACATACTTGATAATTTTTCAGACCTCTTTAGATTTCTTTATCAGAATTTTAAAATGATTATCAGGCATTCTGAATCAAAAACAATTTTATTGGTACTTGGAAGCAACAGAAAAACAATGGATGCTATTCTTTGCCATGGGTCAGTTCCTATTAGGTAATAATAATGGCTTCTGAAAAGGTGTCTGTAGTCATGAGTTGCAAGCATACAGTGGTGATGTGGAACAGAGCATGCTGAGAGAGGTCAGGCTTCACACTTTAAAATGTGACGACTAGGGAAGCATTATTTAAGATGGTGGCATTTGAATAAAAATCCAAGTGAAGTTAGGGAGTCAGTCAAAAGGCACCTGAGAAAGTTATATCAAAAGGGTAAATACCTGAGGCAAGAGCATGCACAGTGAGCTGAAGTATACAAAGGGACAAATAACCTATTTAAAAGTCAAGGTTAGAAATACTAAGCTTTTGTGCACTTGGTCTTCCTTTATAGAACTAGGAAGAACTTGGGTCTTCCCATATAGAAATCTGGCTGTCACCTTTGATGAAAAAGACAAACCGGGCAGATGACTCAATGAGTAACTTGGGTTCTAATCTCTAGAACCCACGTAAACTTGGATATAGTAATTTTTCTGCAATGCCAGGGCTCATATGGGCAGATACACATAGGATACCCAGTCTTCCGAGCTAGCTAAACTGGGGTGCAGTGTGGCAGCCAGCAGAGATAGGGTCACAGGTAAAGTGTGAGGAGATGACTGACACCAGAATGAATGGCAGCTGCAGTTGCCCTCTGACCTTCATGTGTATTGTGGGCTATAAGAGGCACGGTTCTGTATGCACAGAAACTTGACAATGGTAGGGCAACCGTGTTGGTACCAGAGCCAAAGGAAGCTCATGAGCACTGACCTCAGAAACGGGAATAAATTACAAGTTTTAATGTTGAAATATTGTTTTAGTCTAATTTAAAGATTTGCCTCAGTGATCATAACTATTTAGAAATGAAGTATACTTTCTTATTGGGAGACCAGTGGAATCTGGATCCTATTGTAAAAACTACTTTGTTTTGTTCTTTCTCTCTTTTCCTTGCCACATATATAATTTTTTCTTATTTTTCCCAAAATAGTCAAGATAGGAGATATTGAGACAAAACAAACAAGACAAAGCAAAACTTGTTTGTGCCACTGTATAACCATTCTATGGATGTGTAGACATTTCTTTGAGAAATGTGCTTTTAGGAGCAGAAGGAGTGGGTTAGTATTTAAGAGCATTTGTTGCTGTTGCAGAAGACATGGGTTTGATTCCTGGGACCCACAGGGTGGCTCACAGGGATCTGAGATTGCCTTTTGACCTCTGAAGGAAACAATCCCACATGTTACTTTCCTGCACTAGCATGTGGACAGGACAAACAGCTACACGTAAAATAAAATGACTCTCATGCTTGAGTTTTCTGAAGTTTTTGATTTGTTTTCTAACATATCAAAGGATAGAAATGAATATGTTTAAGATCTTTGGAGATCTTTATCCATTCCTGTTTTGGAAGGGGCTTTAGTTTCTGGGAGGTAAAAGGCAATAAAATTATGGAAATGTACGATCATAAAAGAACCCTTCTTAAAGGATTAATATAATTGAGACAAATGTCAAAGTTTACCAGAGACACTTTTTGTTAAATTATGAAATTTTAAGTGTATCCTGGAGATTCAGAGCAGAAACATGCACATGGGAAGGTGTAAGAAGAAGCAGAAACATCAAGACTGTTCAGCTGAACTGCACATCAAGCCTGATGTTCAGCTGCATCTAGGAGAGATGTTTCAATAAAATAGAAATGCAAAGAAAGCAAATGTATTTATCCCCAGGCAAAGAGCAAGCTCGGTGTTTTCTGATGTGGTAATCAGAAATCACTATATAAGTTAAAGCCTGGCTTGTGATCAAGGTAGAAAGAAAAGCAACTACCCAAGCAATCTAAAAGCAGGTTGTTTTTCTCCATCACTTTAATAACAGGGATTAAAACCTTGGCCACACTGGGTGAGTGCTCCAGTTCTGGATAGCTCAGCCTTTTTGGTACCTTTTATTTTGTGACAGTTTTCCCAACTTGCCCAGTTTGCCTTTAACTCACTGATTGACCAGAAAGGCCTTGAACTTCTATCTGATTCACCTGCCTCATCCTTCATAGTAGTGGTGATGATTACCATCTGGAGCCATCATCTTGATAATCAAGAGAGAATTTTGCTTATGGAAGTTTTAAAGTCTTTTTAAATGAATTTATGTTATGTGTTTGGCCTGTACGTTTGTGCACCATGTACATTCCTTGATCTTACAGAAGTGAGAAGAGGGTATCAGATCCCTTGCACCTATAGGTATGGATGGTTATGAGCTACTACATGGCTGCTAGGAATTGAACTTGGGCCTTCTGCAAGTACTTTTAATCTCTGAGCCATCTTTCCAAGACCTGAAATATTATTTTTATCAGAACAAATATTAACTTCTAGAGACGAGAAGATTTTTAAACTGTGGTTTTAATATAGTTTGGAAGGTATTACATTGTGCTTTATTGATAAAACATTGTATCTTAGAACACTCTTTCAATCAGTCAATATGTTTATCATTTTAACAAATACTTTAGCATTTATTTGAGTACATGAAAATTATAAATAGATGAGAATCAACCTCCGGCTAAAAACTAGCCAGGTTGGTTTGCTTCCTTCGTGTTTCAGCAGAATCAGTCTGACACAGTGACCATCACACAGTTCAAGTTGTGAAAGGATTTTAGGGAGCTTCTGTTACCCTCTTTGAGTGTAGTGGAATCCTTTCCGGAACTATAAATTCAACAAGGGAGTATTTTCTTTGTATCTTATCTGGTTATCAAAAATGAGATTACCCAAGACAGAAGTGGATATAAGTTATAATAGAGACAAAACTGTTGTTCCTTTTGGCAATGTTCATGTTATTCCAGGAATTCTTATTTATTGCTCAATGCAGGACTGTGTCTACTTATAAAACTACAGTCCCAGAAAGAATATTGTGAGGTAGGAACTTGTGCTCAATTTGCTTTAGAATAGTGAGTTTAAAAGCATGAAGGAAACCCAGTGAATGAGTCATATATTGACTTAGGACACATCTGAGAATCGCAGTGATTGTGTTTCTCCTCCAGCTATGCCTGTTCTGATGGTTTGTTTACAGATGCAGTACATACAGATTTAAGTCGTGTGCACATTCTTTGCAGTCTAAGTGACTTGGTAGTGGATTTCTATTCATAGAGCATGATTTTGTATTCTAGATGCTACTGATTTGAAAACTATTAGCATATAAGGGTAGATTCATAAACACACTTTCCTCATACTTATAGACACAGTCGGGGGAAAATAAAATAAATCTATTCCCAAAGAATTTCTTAGTAAAGAAAAATAATGTATAACCTTGAATTTGTGGCATACAATAATTTCAATCTATTTCTGCCCTCTTTTGACTAATGACTCATACTCTTAGAGGGAAGGGGTGGGGTTAGGAAAGGTGCTGGCGGGCAGCTGTTAGTTCCAGTTGGAACATGTTGAAATTGTGAGGAGGATTTAGAGGAAGCATTCTAGGGCAAGAAACTCAATATGTATTGGGAGATTCATGGGTTCTCTTACAAGGTCAGAAATAGATTGAAAAGAGCATCTGTAAGTCAGTCTGAGCTTCTTCAACAGACAGAATGATTTAAAGAACAGACACATTTATCTTCCCACAGTCCTTGAGGTCAGAAGTCAGTCAGAGAATCAGTATGGTCAGTTTCATGACAGAACTGTCTTGGAGAATTGTAGACTGCTGCTATTTGGCTTTATACCCAAAGACACTTTTCTCTACCTGGATGGTGTGTCGTGGGAACAGCAGGGGTGATGGGGACAGATGTGACAGGTCAAAGAGAAAGGGATAGTATAATGTCTTGTCTCTGCTTAGGACACAGCACAGCCTATAATGTCAGAATTGCAAAGTCATCTTTGTTTCATCCTGTTGCAGTTGGATGCTTGCACAGACCCTACCTTCATATGGCACTGGCTTCCAAAGTGTAAATTTGTTTTCTTTCTTTCTTTTTATTTATTTATTTATTAAAGATTTCTGCCTCCTCCTCGCCACCGCCTCCCATTTCCCTCCTCCTCTCCCTACCAAGTCCCTGTCCCTCATCAGAGCAGTCAGGGTTCCCTGTCCTTTGGGAAGTCCAAGGACCTACCACCTCCTTTCAGGTCTAGTAAGGTGAGCATCCAAACTGCCTAGGCTCCCACGTGCAGTAGGATCAAAACCCAGTGCCATTGTTCTTGACTTCTCAGCAGTCCTCATTGTCCTCTATGTTCAGGCAGCCCGGTTTTATCCCATGCTTTTTTAGACCCAGTCCAGCTGGCCTTGGTGAGTTCCCAAAAGATCATCCCCATTGTCTCAGTATGCTCACTTCCATAAAAGTAGCTAAAGCCCATGGGTTGGAGAATCATGGATGCTTTAAGAATAAAGGAACAAGGCTCAAAAAGAATGTTTTGTAGTCCCAAATACAAGACTGAAGAAAGCTATTATGTCTGCATTTTCCAGAATCATCCTGAGAAAAGCCATTCCAGTTTGGCAAAATGTAAGGAGCTCTCAATAAGCAGAGGCTTTCCTTTTAATGAAGCAAATAAGAACGCTGGTCAAATACCTCCATCACAAATGCTTATAAAAAAGATATTGGATTAAAACATAGGGTTACATTAGTCCAGGGGCTATTTAAGAAAAATAAATTTCAAAAGAAAAACTAGCTTTCTAACATTGTTCATCTATTAATCATCTTTTGCTCCATAGTAATATGAAATTGATTAGCTTTCTGAACAGTGTCTATAGTTTATGGTCTATTTGCCACAATTGAGGGAAAATATTTTTGGAGTCCTATAAAAATGCTCATTCCATGGAAGAGCCAGTGTTCAGTGCACCTAGCTCCAGCCAGACGGCTTCTTTATTTAGTCTCACTCAGATCATGCTCTGAGGAAAGTTCTCTCACTGATGAATTTAGGGGAAACATACACACACAAACACATACACACACATCATCATCATCAACAACAACAAAAGCGAATTTTAAACATCAAACTGTCAGCTATAATTTTTAGCATAGACCTCTCTGAAGTGCTGCTAACATTTGTGCCAAGTAGGCTAGCCAGAAACTTCTAAAAGAAACCTCGAGGAAGAGACAATCCACAGGAAATATTTCTGTAATATCACCAGGAAACTAGAGGATCCAATCATATAGAGAGCTGAGAAGTTATCTGGATAGGATTTTTTCAAGATTTAATTTCTTATCTCATGCTAATCTTGAAACTTTGCAGAAATAAGAATACTAAGAGTTTTGAAGTGCTGAAGTTTTGAAGGCGGGTCTCGAACGCATAAAAACATTCTATTCAAAGCTACTAAGAAATGTAGTTCTAATCATTTGTTCCTCATTATGAAAATGTAACAGAGACTTCACTAACTATAAATAATCAAGAATATCAATAGCTAGACATTCTAGGGAACCATTAATCAAAGAAGAGAGACAACTGAGAGAATATGTGAGTTCTTAAATTGTCCAGTTTTCTACTTAAGGCGATCCACAAAAGAGAAGAAAAGAATATGTATGTTTCAAAAGGTACCAGAGAGAAATGAAACTCAGTGTGCTCACAAGTCAAAGACTTCATATTAACTTTTATAAATACATTATTAAACTAAAGGAATTTTTTCTTAATAAAGTAAATGGAAATATAAAATCACTATGTGCAAGAGTTACTTATCTTGCTGCTGTGACAAAATGCCTTATAAAGGCAATTTAGGGAGGAAGGGGTTTATTTTTCTCACAGTTCAAGGATGCATACCATCTTTATGGTGAGTCACTGGCAGCCAGAACCTGAGGCATCTGGTCACCCTGCAACCACATCAATGAATGCTGCTGCTATCCCTTTGTTCTTATTATTCAGTAGATGTTGCTGCCTGCATGTAAGGCATGTATGTGTGTGCTACTTATTATAACTTAGAAAACCCTTCACAAAAAAGATCACAAGTTTTTTTTTTCTGTAATGACTTTAAATGCTTTCAAAAATCATGACTATCATACTCTATCACATAGAAGAGACTGTCAATAGATACTACTTTATTTTTTATTTTATGTGTATAGGTATTTGCCTATATTTATGCCTTACTCTGCATGCATGTCTGGTTCCTGTAAAGTCCTGAAAAAGACATCAGAGCCCCTAAAACTGGAGTTACATATGGCTGTTAGCTGCCACGTGGATGCTGTGAACTGAATCTGACGCCTCTGCTAGAGCAACAAGTACATTTAGCTGCAAAGCCACCTTCCATCCTCTACAAACAACATTTTAAAATATGATATGTAGTAATTTTGGAATTGAAAGTGAAACAGCTAAGATGAAAACATTAATAAAGTATCTCAATAAATTAGACCTGGCACAGGCAATAAAACACATATATTAAAATACAGGTGAGGTGAGATTTTTTTTCAGTCTTTGGAAAATAGAAAAGGAAATAAGAACTAACAGAGGCTCAAAGACTATCAGATAAGGCATCTTTAGTTATTATCAAGATACATGTATTGGTAGTCTTAACAGAGAGCAGACACATAGAGGAAATATTTGAAGAAAAGATATCCACATCAGATTTGATGAAAAATCTTAATCTGTATATCCAAAACACCAGGGAACTCTGTTTGAGAACAGCACAGTCAGACTGTCAAAAGACAGAAAGTGATTTTTCCATCTTATTTCATTCAGTGTGTAAGGGTGTTGCCTGAATGTATATATGCACATGCTTGCAGTGCCTAGGGAGACAAGAAGAGGGCATTGGATCCTTTGTAACTGTTGTTACAGATGGTTGTTAGCTGATGGGTGATGGAAATCAAACCATGGTTCTCTGGTAGAATAGCCAATGCTCTTACCTACTGAAGCCTTTAAAGTAAACATTTAATACAACATTATAAGGCACTGCCCATCCAGCACTTCCTCAGATTCAGAAATTCCCTGTTAGATTCACAGTCTATTTTACTAGGGAAGTAAAGCCACAAGAGTATTGGCTTCAAAGTCACAATAAAAAGATTGTTTACCAAGAACTTTATGTACAGGCAGGGCAAATTAATGCATTAACTTTTAAGGAAAATTAAGATTGCAAGATAAACCAATTGAAGAAATTGTCAGCAACTGTGTGAATAAAAATGGAAGCTATTAAAGACTTACTTAGAAGGGCATTGGACAGCAAATAAGTTCTGCTTAACAAACAAAAGAATGTTTTTGCTGCACGCAAAAACAGCATAAGAATGTTTAACTTGGTCGGGTGATGGTGGTGCACGCCTTTAATCCCAGCACTCAGGAGGCAGAGGCAGGCGGATCTCTGTGAGTTCGAGGCCAGCCTGGTCTACAAGAGCTAGTTTCAGGACAGGAACCAAAAGCTACGGAGAAACCTTGTCTCGAAAAATCCAAAAAAAAAAAAAAAAATTATCAGCATGTCAAACAACAAGTCTGGAAAAAAACCCAAAACAATAAGAAAGGGAAAAATAAATTTTAGGGTAAAAAAAATTCTATGAAGAATAGAAAAAAAAACATTAAAAAATGCCAAGAAAAGCAAAAGTTGGTTCTTTGGAAGTATCAAAAAAAATTAACAGACCATTAATAAGACAGATGAGTAAGAGGGTAAAGTCCTAAAATGCTAAACACAGACTATTAAGAGTGGGCACCCTAAAGTTTTATAGAAGTAAAGACTATTATCTGTATGTAATTATAGCAGATATGTCTCATTATTGTAGCAGACAACTGCAAGGTTAGTGGCCCAGCAAGAGAAATTCATGTTTCACTTTTATTTTATTTAAACACTTAAATGGGACTCACTACTCCAAGTCTGCATGTGTCCTTTTCATAAGCTGCGAACTTGGGTGTGGAAGCTTCCTTGCTCTCCATCTTTTAGATAGGTCCATTTTCTTTGCTTCCATTTTCCCCCCTCTACCTTCATACTGAGAAATACCTAGTAGAGTCAGCTCTGGCATCAAGATAATGCTTCTCACTCTTCAGATAAGATCCCTTCTAATTATATTGGACTCTCCCAAATAATCCAAGGTTGACTCCTATTTAAGCTTGGATAATTAGCTTTCTTAAGTCAGTTGCTCTGTCCCGTCTCCATTTTTCCTCCCCAGTTGAGGACCTAATGGTTACATCCACTCCAACTCCATCACCCAGGAGACTGTCCCCATTTTAAGGTCAAGCAATTAGCAAATTTAATTCCATATGCCATCGTTAGCCTTCTTTGCCAAGATACAGGTTCCGTAGATTGTGATTTGCTATTTTAGAGGCCCATGATTCTGCCTGCCAAAAAATCCATGAATAATGTATGCTAACAAATTAGATAACTTAAGTGAAGCAGACATATCCCTAGAAAGATGAACACTGGAAATTATCTCAAAAGGAAGCAGAAAAATCGGAACAGATGTATAAGTTAAAGAGAGTTCATTTACATGAAAGGAATTATTTTAAACTTTCTACAAAAAGTTCAAGCATATATTGCATCAATGATGGATAATGCCAAACTTTCAAGTAGAATTATTAAGAACCCTTTCTATTATGACCACGACACCAAATTAATAATAATAATAATAATAGGAATACTCTGCATTTAATTTTATTGGGATAATATTATCTTGTTGCTTCAAAACCATTTTACAAGGAAAAGAAAGTCCAAGGTCCTTTGCAGATAAGAATGAAAAATATAGTAAAACAAAAAATACTAACAAAGCCAATAGAGTACTGTGGGTGAACAAGGTCCAGTGTTTGCAGTCAGGGTTCATTAGAACTCCTTAGATTCATCATCTACCAATCAATCAGTATTTAAGTGAATAAATGATACCACATGACCATTTCAACAGATTCAGAAAAGCCATTGAAGAAATACAAAACATTCACACTCCAGAGATAGAAATGAGCTTTTTTGGGTCTTGGGAGCTGCACACTTGCAGAGGACTCTCACTGGACCACTCACAACCACTTGTGACTCCAGCACCAGAGCATTCCGTACTCTCTTCTAGACACCTGCACTCATATGCCTGCTGAGAGCCTCGTGAGGAATAGAAAGGATGAATCAAAAGTCAAGACAAAGTTTTATGTAAGGTAAAATGGATTTCATTTTCATTTAACACAAAGACATTCCTTCTAATTATGATTAAGTGCCAATATTATTAAATTAACCCTATTTAGCTGTCTGGTATAAATATATGAATGCTTTTCTGTCTTCCATGTCTGTGTGAAGTTATAATTGAGTTATGTATTATTTAATAAATATGAGAACATGGACATCAACACAGAGCATGGCTGCATTAGGGCCTTGAATGCATACATGGGCTCAGCGGGTAGCAGCCCAGACATCACCGTCTCATGGTCGTGGGAGGCTTGATTGCCACCCTAACCACTTTCCTTTCTACAGATATACCTCTGTCTAGAGGACACGAGCCATTCTCTCTCTCTCTCTCTCTCTCTCTCTCTCTCTCTCTCTCTCTCTCTCTCCCATACTACATCATGTATTTGCTCATCTTAATAGTGCCTGTCTACTTGGCACCAAGTGTGGGTGGCTTTACTTGTCTCACTCAGTCCCTACTCAGAGAGGAGTCCCAGGACTGATAGTGTAGCAGCAACAAAATATCTTGAACCAGATCAATGACTCTTTGTAATTAACAGTTGTAAGTAAAGACATATGGATAAAAGGGTTTAACTGCATGAATCACTGAGTAACACTACAACTTCCATAATGAGATTGATTTTTTTTTCACTTTTAAATTTTATTTTGGAGGGGAGGCTGCAAAGGCAGAGGACAGATACGAAGGAAGAGGAAAATGAATGGGATCAAGATACATGTTGTGAAATACAAAGAATAAATAAAAAGTTAAAAATGTTTTTATCCGAAACCTTATCACTCATGTGAAGTAATAATTCCTGGTCTGTGTTTGTGTATTCTCACTTGTTTCTCATACTAACACGTAAGCCTTCATTTAACTGTTATCAGTGTTCAGACAATGTGGACTTGATACATAAAGACAAATAATTTCATGTTGGTTCGAATTTACATTACAGGGATGTTACTTTTAGGTTAATTTTAAACAAAAGGTGTTGCTAGATGAATTAGGGAAATTGATTTGTTTTCAGATATATTATTTTGATTGATTTCTAAAGCTTTACTCCCTTGAAATTCCTGGCAAATATTTTTAAATGATCTTAGTCATCTTTTCACATGGAAAGAATGTTCATTAACTCATGATAAAGCCATAAGGAATAGCACATGCATGTAAAATTCTTCCCAAAATGATCATGTATAAAATGAATTTGGAAGTAGTGTCAGTTGTGTTAATAGTAAGGGTATGTAACATTCAGTGGCCAGTACTCCCTCATCAGCATTAAGCACATCAAGTTATTCATATCTAAATAACACTTATGTGTGGTAGTTTGAATAGCAATGGCCCTGTAGACTCATGTGCTTGAATGCTTGGCCCATAGGGACTGCCACTATAAAGAATTTTGGCTTTGTTGGTGTATGTGTGGCATTGCTGGAGGAAGTGTGTGGAATTGAATCAATGGATGGAATTGAAAAACACTATCCTGAGTGAGGTAAAAAGATGAATATTGTATGTACTCACTCATAAGTGGATACTAGCTATAAAAAGGATATTTAGCCTATATTCATGATTCTAGAGAAGCTAAGTAATAAGGTTAACTGAAAGAAAAAACATAGATCCACCTGGAAATTGGAAGCAAACAAAATTGCCTGACAAAATTTGGGAGCAGTGCGGCAGGGGATAGAAGGAAGGAGAGAAGGGGAGGGTTGGAGAGAACTTGAGGGAATGGGATAGTTGAGATAGAGGAAGGACAGATATGAGAGCAAGAAAAGAGAAATTTTGATTGAAGGAGCCATTTGCGGGTAAGCAAGAAACCTAGCTCTAGAAAAATTCCCAAGAGGCTGGGAGGAGGCAGAAATTTTTTTTTCAATAAAAAGAAAACCTTCTGTAATTTAGGAAGCATATATTTTATTATAATTGTTAGCCCATGACTATACATTTGGAATATGTAAGTTGAACATTTTTACATTAGGAAAGTGAATTGATGAAGTGCAATTCATCTTACTAATGGGTTTGTGAAAATCAAAAGGTTTTAAAAACAAATATCTGGTAACTTATTTTATTACTGATGGTAGTAACCCCTGTATTTATTCTTTAACATACCTTCTAGCCTTTGTATTTTTAATGTGTGGATTTTTTTTACATTTAACTCCTTTGAGTCTGCTTAGTCCCACAATTTTGTGCAAGCCAATATCAGTTTTTCACGATATTACATAGGCATAATATATAGTTTGGCTAAAAATTTCAAGATGAGTGTAATAGTTATTAGATTCAATTAGATTAATGAAGTTAATAATGTTTGCTTGCAACTATTTTTTCTTTAAAACTTTTGTATATTAATATGCTCTTGGACTGTGACAGAGATGAATAATCAGCTGATATCCTGGTACTTTCATAGAAATTTCAGTAGATGAAGTCTTTGCACTATTCACTTTGTTGGATGATAGTTTAGTGCTTAATCTCCTAGATAAAATCTTTCAAACACCTCTCCTTTGATGACTTATAGATTTCTGTGGAGTCTGGTAAGTAGATTAGATGATTTATGTCCTCAACAGTAGCAGAGTCCATGAGTAAATGCAATATATTTTTGAGCAATCTGAAAAAATCATTTGGAGCGGCAAAACTAAGCAAGGGTCATTAAACTTATTAACCATGAGTAAAATTATGAAATTGATGATGTACCCTGCTAAGAAATTGCCTTGAATACTCTGCTTTGGATCATACCGTGGCCATTATCTCTCTTAAAACAAAGTTAAACCACCTGTCTGCCTTTTCAAGACTTAATGTTTACATCCAATTTAACACCTTAAAGCAATAGTAGTAAATCATAGTCACCCAGAAGGTAATTAGCTTTTCCTCTTTATTAATCATTTATTAAAGAATTATCTTTCTTAACTCCAGTTATTATTTTATATATTTAATGAAGTCTGTGTTTTTATATCATGATTTTATTAACTAGAAGATCAAGAAGGTCATGGATCTATTTTTGATATAAAATGTACCATATTCACACCAATCTTTGAACTACTCCTAATGCCTACACATTAGTTGAACATAAACAAAAATAAGAATGAGCTATTATTTTTATCTCAAAAGTTTACAGACTTCATCTCATAAATTAATTTATAGCTCAGTTATGCCACAGGACATGTGCTCAACTATGTTCATAGCAGCATTGTTTGCCATAGTCAGAACCTGGAAACAACCTAAATGCTCCTCGACCAAAAAATGAAAATGGAAAATGTGGTACATTTACACAATGGAGTACTACACAGCAGAAAAAAAAAAAAAAAACGACATCTTGAATTTTGCAAGAAAATGGATGAAGCTAGAAAACATGATTTTGAGTGAGGTAACCCAGACACAGAAAGACAATTATCTCATGTACTCACTCATAGGTGGTTTTTAAATATAAAACAAAGAAAACCAGCCTACAAACCACAACGAGGACACTAAGAGAGACTTACATAGATCTAATCTACATGGGAAGTAGAAAAAGACAAGATCTCCTGAGTAAATTGGGAGCATGGGTACCTTGGGGAGAGGATAGATGGGGAGAGAGGAGAGGTAGGGAGGGGTGCAGAGAAATATGTAGAGCTCAATAAAAATCAATAAAAAAATAAATCTCAATAATTTTATTCAATGTGACTTGAAGATAGATGCTAATTTCTTTAATTTTTATATATTAGAATTTATTGTATGTTTAAATGTATAATGAGTTCTTTGGATTCAGCTATTTGAACACTTGGTTCCCAATGAGTGCTGGTGGTATTAGGGTATGGAATCTTGGGACAAGAGTCATGACTAGTAAAGACGCATGCTAGGCAGGAGCGTGGCTGCTGGAGGTATATCACTGGGGACAGTTCAATGATTGTGGCCCCACCCCTTTAGCTACAAATCTCTTATTCTTTTATGCTAATTCAGTGTGCCCAGCAAGGACCTCATGAATTCACCCTAGCTCTACTAAGTCAAAGCAAATTTTTCTTTAAATTGCTTCTCTTATGTATTTGTCACTGTACTTAAAAACAAAAAGGACATATTAACTTGCAAAATGTTGTATTTTCTATCAAGGAATAATAATAAATGCTACCCTGTTTACAAGAGTGTGATCTGAAGGCCATGACAGTTTTGACTGAATTTACCCCAAATGGTAATCATCAATAAAGAGAAGCACAAGGAATGTCAAATGGGACAGCTTTAAGCAACCTTGCCTTCCACTGTTTGGTAACTGATTAATTAACTAGGTTTCCCAGGGATTTTACAGAATATATAATCACTTGAAAAGTCTATTTAATTGCAACACTTTACAGAAATAAACATGAGTTTTCAAGCATCTGTTGACGGCATAATAACAGAAGACATTGTGAGCAGAATATCCCTCTTACGAACTTTTAAACAGAAACAACCACTCTTCTACAAACAAATTTTTGTTTCACAGTAAAACATTCTTTTCTTCCAACTGCTCATTTTGTTTGTGCAGGCACAGAATGCTGGAACACAATGGGAGCTGTGAAACTACACAATCCATTCTGTTAACCCAACATGCAATACTTTGGAGCAAAATAATTTTTCTTCTCCTTCTCCTTCTTCTTCTCCTCCTCCTCCTCCTCCTCCTCCTCCTCCTCCTCCTCCTCCTCCCTTTCCTCCTCCTTCTTCTTCCCCCTCTTCCTTGTCCCCCTCCTCCTCTTCTTCCCACTGTGCCTCCTTTTATTCCTCTTTCTTCCATTTGTCATTTTCTCTCCCCACTTGTCCTTTAAGAAAATGAAATGATGATAATGAATGGGAGTGTTGACTGCTAGTAAACCTCATGTGGTAAAACAGATTTGTAGGTACTGCTTTTTTTTTCTCTTTTAAGAAGATAAATGAGCCTTCTGTGATTCTCCCTTTTAGGAAGAGATAGATTCTGGCTAGGCAAGAGATGAGTAGTCACAGGCACTAGACAGCACCCAAAAGAAGACTAAAAGGAAGTGGTGTCTAGCTTTACAAAGAATACAATAGAGTGGTTTCCAGGGAACCTAAACACTATAAGAAAACTCAAAGTAGAAATTTATCTATGTTTTCATGGCAACTAAAGAGATTTAAGAGCTATAATTCAACTGTTGAGTCAAGGTTTCAAAGTAGATAGATGCTTCTTCTGAAATCTTACTTCATGTGGGTTGCTGGGGGCAGAAAGAATGAAAGATTTGAAGATTTGAAGAGGGCATGAGGCAAGGGTGAGGGTCTATTTGTCAGGAAGGGGTTGGAAATAGTAAGAATTTGAGCATCAGTTCAGAAAGAGTAGATTTTGAAACCAAACAAGGAAATGTCTCTAGTGTGTCTGTTGGGGAGCCACATGACTTCCTGGCACAAACAGGGTCTACGGTCTCCCTCCAGACTGATTTTATCTCACAGAACATTTTGGTTTTGTGCTGGGGCTTTTCTGGCTCTTAACTTGAATTACTGCTCCCATTTACAGAGTAAGATAATGTACTCCAAAGTCCTCTGTGTTGCCTGTTTTGAAAAGTCTAAAAATGACTACGGTTGATTCCTCTTCCTTCTGTGGCTCCAGATTTCAATAGAGCTGTCGAGTGGCTTTTCTCTTCAGCCAAGACACACATCCACTTTACCTAGCTCACTCTGCCTAGACACACACACACACACACACATGCACGCACGCACGCACGAGCACGCATGCACACACACATACTGCTTGTTATAACAGCATTGGAATCATTTTCATCTAAAGTAAACAACTAGGAAAGGAGGCAAAACTTTTATTCCAGTAATGGGAAGACAGAGGGAGGGAGGTGACTAAATGATGTCTTTGAATTCAAGGCCAGCCTGAATTCCAGCATAGTAAATTCCAGGCCATGTGGGGCTGTAAAAGTGAGATCCTGTATTTAAAGGAGCTACCCATAGTCTGCCCTCAGACACAAAGCGAAAGTCATTCTATGCATATTCATTAGTCACTCATCGTGTCAGACACTGTTCTCAGATGTTGAAAACTAACAAAAAATAATTCATTTGATTATATATTCGGATAGCAGACAATATCCAAAATAGTCAAATATAGAATATATAGTATATATGGTATATAGAATATTGTTGATAAATGTCATGAGAAATTTATCAGTGAGTTGCTCTTTTTAGGCAATGTCATTAAGAAAGGTCACATCAAGAAGGTGGTATTTAAAGAGAATGAGTGGACAAAACCTCTGACACTTTGAAGGGAAATTGTTCTGGGATGAATGAAATGTGGTTCAGATCTTGTGGACTCACTAGGGTGATACAAGAGCCTTAAATCTGCTGCACTGGGAGGGAATTTATCTGTCTGTGGATTTGTACAAAGGGTCCATATCTATAATGTATTACAAATGGTTATTAGCACCCCAACATTCATACTGAATGAGAGTATGTGATAATAGATGAGAATCAGTTGAAAAAAATGAGTTTATTCTCTAAGACTGTACCAGCAAACTGGGTGTAATTCAGCTCCAAATCTCTCAGCTGCTAGTAAATAACCTTTGCTCTTTAAGTTACATATATACTATATACTTCAGGTTCATTGGTTGTCAGAAAGCATTTAGGGAGAGCCGGGCGGTGGTGGCGCACGCCTTTAATCCCAGCACTCGGGAGGCAGAGGCAGGCGGATCTCTGTGAGTTCGAGGCCAGCCTGGTCTACAAGAGCTAGTTCCAGGACAGGCACCAAAGCTACAGAGAAACCCTGTCTCAAAAAACCAAAAAAAAAAAAAAAAAAGAAAGCATTTAGGGAGGACCAACATTTAGACAATTATGTCCTAAGATGTGGTATTTCTCAGGATAAATATTTTAAGTCCCACCTAATTGACTTTTTTAAAATCTGCTACAGCATAATAAAAACCTTTAAGGATTTCTTGAAATTGAGTTTGTTAGTAGAGGACATTAAAACAGGGAAAGAAGACAGTTTTTTTTTTCCAATTCTGAAATAGTTTGATTTTATTTGTTGTGTCTATTGCAAGAATATTGACATGCAGCTTCTGGTAAAATTCTCCTTGAGTTTTACACCCAAGGTAAATACTCTGGTTCCTGGTTACTGTGTCCTTCCCGGTTGGAAGCTGTACACAGCTGGTATTCTGTTGTTCTGCTGACAAGTGGGCTCCAATGAACTGTGTTCATCCAGAGCCAATCACAGATTGTGTGTACACTTGGGATGTGACCTGCCTACCTGGGTAGCAGCTGTAGATGATATCTAATGTAGGCAACCCAGCAGAATTCTCCACTCTTTATTGAGCTATGTCATACCTGCTTCAAAGGGGTCTAGGTGCTTGACATGAAGAGGTAGTGCCATCCAAACCAGTTGTTCCTTCCTCAGAAACTCTCCCCAGTCTTAGACATTTCTGTACATTTTTGCATTTGGTAAAACATATTTTGTAAATATATTTTTAAGATATTTTGATATGACTAGTTACAATATATTAAATATAAGTCATATTATTTATGCATATTACAAATATTGTAATGTATTAAACAACATAGCCATTCCTTATTAAATAATTCAGTGTGTGTGTGTATGTATGTATGTGTATGTTCAAATTATAACATGATTTCTGACTCTTGGTTGGACCTTCAATGATCAGGTGGTGAGAGCAGAAAAAATAATTGTAAAATTTTAAGACATATCACCACCTTTCATCCCAACACTCTGGAGGCAGAAGTAGGTATATCCAGCCTGGTCTGAGAGTGAATTGCAGGGCAGCCGCAAAACAAAAACAAAAGCCAAAACAAAAAAAAAATTAAAGAAAACAAATAAGATGCATAATTGCCTTTTCAGTAATCTGAAGAACACAATTTGAAAAGTCCAGTCAAAGGAGTAGAGATTCCTTGCGATCTCAGTGTGCTTCTACCCAGACAAGGAGAAGGAAAGTTACAAGTGATATGAACAAGGCTTGTTTAGTTCACAAGTGTTTTTATAGTCAATAAATAATGCGAAGACAAGGTTGAATTCAAGGCTTTAAACATTGTTAAACAACTGCTATATGCAGAGTGACTGTGACCCTTTCCTGAAACAGACATACTTCCTTTAATTATAGTGTATGTAGAAGCAGAGATAATACCAATGTATTTTCCATATGTGTATGTATACATATATATTCATTAAATGGTGTACAATTGATTTGCAATTAGAATAGGGGAGGATTAGAAAAAGAAAGGAAATACAGACACACACACTATATCATGATGAGATAAGACCTGTGATGCAGAGAAGCAGAGTAACATGTTATTGTGTGTCTTGCCTTGGCAAAACAGAGAAACATCTATTCGACTCAGGGAGGGAACTGCTGAGAGTTCAAATATAAATTTCACTGAAGTCCTGCTAAGTGGACTGGTGAATTTATAGGGCTACTTACAAGATGATAGGTGAGAGATTACTTACTGGAATATGAATGATTCCGAGAGCTGATGAGTTATACAAACTGCATCCCTGAATCACTGCTATATGACACTATCCCTGTGAAGTGTGAAAAAGTCTACTCATCCCAGTTAGAGAGCTGGTGATATCAAAGTAAGGATATCATCAAAGGCTTAGGATTATTGCAAGAATATAGGTAAGGGGTTACTTATGGGGAAAGAAATGATTTGCAGACAGTTGCATAACCAAAGTCCAACCCAACATGGGTGTCACTTCACAAAAGGTGATAAAATGAAATTCACCTAATACCCGTGTGCAGGTCCACAGGTTTCATTTCATCCTTTCGACATAGTTCAACTGGCCTGAGCCTCTTCTAGGCAGCTTGACTGCTCTCTCTCTGCTTTTAAACCATTTGTCAGATCTGATTCTTCCAACCAGTTCAGTTTGTCCCTTTTTGGAAGGTCATCTTGCTGGAGAATGACTCTCAATGGTCCTTATGACTATATGTACTTACAGAAGAGGGTGGGAGGCCGGGCGTGGTGGCGCACGCCTTTAATCCCAGCACTCGGGAGGCAGAGGCAGGCGGATCTCTGTGAGTTCAAGACCAGCCTGGTCTACAGAGCTAGTTCCAGGACAGGCTCCAAAGCCACAGAGAAACCCTGTCTCGAAAAACAAAAACAAAAAAAACAAAACAAAACAAAAAAAAAAGAGGGTGGGGCAAGCTTAATGAGTTTTGTCACTTTCAAGAACTTCATGGAGCCTGGGAATATTTTCCTTCCTGTGCTTAAAGAGCTTCCCTGAAGAGTGAAATGTTTTATCATCTCCTCTTAGAATGTGCTCTGATTTAACCAGATTTCTTGTTGAATGGTATATTCCTCTTCCCTATTGCTTCAACTTCTTTTTTAACATCCATGTTCTAAGGAGGTGCTTTCCTCCAAAATTGTAATTTTTAATCTCAGAGGAAACAACTATAAAACAATCACTCCGTGGTAGTGACAGGCAACTCCAATAAATCTGAGGCTCTCCCCACCTCAGCAATAATTGCTGCTTGTATGAATTTGGAGAGGATGCTTGTGAGTTGTCTTAAGTTTCAGGAACTTATTTGTGCTTATGAATTGTTTATTTCCTGAAATTTATAAGTGTTGTGTATTTCCTAAGTTTTAAGGAGCCTCTCATAATGAACCAATGTTTCAATTTTGGAAGAAATTGCTATACAACAGATGTAATAAGAATATCATGTGCATCTGTCAGGGAGAGTTAGAGACAATTTAACTGTGGGGAACACTGCTATTAAAGATTTCTATGTGAGACTTTGCTATCTTGGCTCTTCGTATTAAACTTTCACCTGAATAAAAAAGATAATTTATGAGAACGCCTACTCAGGTTGTAAGACTGATGTGCTTGATCTGTGATTATATGTGATAGAATATGTGCTGAGTACCATTTGCTAGTTTGGGAATGAACTTAATATCATAGGCATTCACATGATACTATTGGAATACTCTACTGACCAGGTATTATTGATTACAAGAAAAGAAATGTGACAGTAAACCTGTCAAAATTTAGTAACATATTGTGATGCTGAAAAATTTCTTGCTAAGTTCATTTCATCACCAACCCAATACCCAGCAAACATATTTGTGTTTAAGTAAACTGTGCATTCAGAGAGTCTAAAGAGTATACTGTTTAACTATCGCTTCTCCCAAATGATTAACATAATTTACTTGAGCTGTTTAATTATAAAATAAAACATAGAGGATCTAAATCACTATTGTCTTAAACATCAGTGCTAGTGACACTGTTTTTCTTTTAGCAATATTTTCCTTGTGTTAGAAAAACTATTTAAACTATTTGGGGATAAAAATCCATTCACCTGTGCTGATGATGCTTATTATACATTATGTTGTTCTTCGGTAGACTGGTTCCTAAAAATTTACTGACATGATCCATTCACTTGTTTCAGTCCTTAAAGAAACTGTTGAAATCAACAGTTGTTCTTTTGAAACTTAGCGATCCTGGAATTAATGTGCAATTCGAAGGAGTGAGGGGAGTTTAGATGATTTTTTTTTTGTTTTGTTTTTTGTTTTTTTTTTTTTGTTTGTTTGTTTTTTTGGCAAAAGATCAATGAATCAGGTCCAGTGTAAACAAAGGTTGGTTTAGTCAAATTAGCCATCTGTCTCTGAGGAACTTAAACAGTAACATGACAAATTTGACTACTGTAACCAGCTTTTTTTCCTATTTTTAAATTTCTTTGAAATAGAGGAGGTAAAGAAGATAATAGCAGTCCCCAGGTTGCCTATTCAGATTAATTCCTCAACTGCACAGTATCATGACTCTCCTGCATCATGATTGTGTGATTGTTGCACGTTAAAACTTCCTTTTATAGATTCCACAGCTCTTAAATTCTGCTACACTTGCATGACCTCTATTCCACTTATTTCTTCTTCATGGATTCTCCATTCTTTGTGGAATTATCTGTAATTTTGAATTACTTGCTTAGAATTAGTGCCACGTTTTATTTCCTAACAGATGGCAAAAAAATAGAAGGTGTCTACTGTTGCTATGTAACTAACATTTGGACAAGATAACACATTCTTGGAATTTTGACAATTTTTTAGTAAGTCTATATGAACTCTTCATAATGAGCTGTCAATATTGTTGGTAATTTATTGACTAGATAGCCACTTTTTATAAATAGGTTCTTAGTAGCTCCTCATTGCCTTGTTAGAAAAAATTCACTTTACTAAATTCTCAATATCTTAAAGTAATAATAATATTCTGCCTCTTAATTTTAGCATTCAAAATAGGTGGAATTTTGAGAAATGTAAATAAGTACTGAGTAGGGTACTTGTGAACTCACACTCTGACAAAATGCTTGAAACTTCTTGGTTCCAGCAGCTTAAAACCACAAGAAACTCCTCCTTCAGAACATGCTGAAAGCAGAGATAGTCACTAGCTTTATTCTCTTGAACTGATATTCATGTTATGTTTGTACATGTAATACATGGGTGTATAGATATACTTCATAAATGCAAAACTACTGGCTGAAGAACAACATATGTTGTGTATTTAATAATGCATCTGTTCGTATTTCTTTTGCTAATTTCCATTTGTTAAGTCCTTGTGATAATTAAATTATTGGACCCAGTTGGTTGTCTTTGCCCTTCATCATCAACACCATTTGCATTTCCACAAGCTTGAGAGAGGAAACATTTCTTAATCTGCACAGTGCCGCACTATCTACATGCATCATTGGAACATTCAGAGATGTGGATACACCCATAGCTTTCATTGTGTGATTGGCCATGAACTCTGTGCTTGCCACTGTCTCTGCTAGGTGAGCTTGTTATTCCAAGAAAAATGGGAACTTTGAAGAAGCCATATAGCATGCAAGATTAGCTGAAAGCATCTCAATTCTGTCAGTTCGAGCCCAGCTGAATGAATACCTAAATACGAGATAAAGAACTGGTGCTTTGGGTTTGGTGTGATTGGTTATGCACCATTTCTGTGGCTGAAAACTTAACTCATTCAGTGGCTTTATTATGAAGCTCATTGACTTTGCAACTATTGTGTAGGAAATTCAAGATGAAAAATCTCACTCTGCATAGTTTCCCCCTAGTTGCTTTCCATATCCCCCTTCCCCTCTTTCTGTCTCTGCTAGGTGTATGAGATGCCACTGCTCCTAGGATCATTTCTCTGAATGGGACTCAGTCTATTGCTATATTATTGAGTTTCACTCCCCACAAATAAGTCAGAACCACTTTTTGTACTTTATTCTAACACAGGGCTGGTGAGCTGTGCCTAGCGTTTTGGAGGAAACAGCAAAGACATCATGATAACTACACATTCTTTCCTCTTCTCTAAGAAAACCAGCCCTTTCCACTGCCTGCTAATGTAGGACATGACATTACTTCCACTGCATTTAAACTTTGGATTTTACTTAATGTTCCAAAATTAGGAGTTAACCTCAAAAAACTAAGTAACTGGCTTACATTTGAATGCTCGAGGGAGGAAAATGAAGCAGCTCTTTGAAGAACAAAGAATACCCTCTAAGAAGAAAATCCCTTTCTGAACAGTCGCCCCAGAACCAAATGATGCCCAGGCTTAGGTACAGCAGGCTGATTTCTGCTTCTATTTGTACATCTTCAGGAGAATGTGTGCGCCATTTTTAGAGCATCTTGTTCACGAAACAACCCGTTTAAGTGGCATGAATCAAACTCACTCGACTGCTTTTCGTTTTACTTTTCTAGACATGCACTCTAATACTAGACTGAATGAATGTCACACTCTTCGCAATTCTAATGATGATAAATAAACGCTGCAGACATAAACATGGTTTCAGTCCAGTTTCTAATTTTGACTCTCAAACTGTGTTTTCTAGCGTTTGACTGTATCCTTCTAAGACTGAAACAGCAAAAGAGGAGTGATTTTCCTCTCAATCTCCCAAATTAGTCAATAAGACGTCCGTTGAGCCTCTGGTTTTCTCAATACAGAATCTAGAAGTGTCTAGGGACCATTTGCATACATGTTTGAGTGTAGCCCCCACAGGTTCTACCACATGTTCTTTCTCTCACAGATTCTAACATTTCTGCTTTTGGTGTGTCAGAATTTCACAAAAAGTCCATACGCCTGGTGCAGAGAGCCATTGATCTTACCAAGGGAGCCTTGTCCATGTGGCTAATGTTCTGGTTGATAATGAATCAGCTTAATCTAAAGGCAGACTTTTTATTATTATTTGCTCATTTGTTGAAGGCTTGCAGCTTTGCCTCCACACCTCTACTCTGAAAGATAAGGAATCACGAAGGCTACACTATAAATCAATTAGAACTGCAACTGTTTTCATCATTTTAAAGCTGCTTCTTACAGTACCATCTCACTCTTTCCTCCACACATCTTATCTGTCCAGGGCACACAGGCCCAGTTTGCTCTGCTCAGAAAGGTTAGTGGTGCTTAAATAAAGGTCTCCTGTAAGTATGAAGAACCCTCCTATGGTAGATATGACAGGTTTGGTTGTGTTTTCCGTGAAATAAAGAACCTGAACCCTTTTTGTCCTGTTTTTTATAATAGACAATCCAGTAATAACTAATGCTACTTAAACTATAGGCATAGAGGCAGAATTATATAGCCTGTTTACTACTGAGCTCTGGTTGTAAAATGTGCATATAGCCAGGCCTAGCTATACAGCCTATTATCTCAGTCTCCTGGAAGGCTGAATAAGAGTCCACAAGGGGAGGGAGAACTTTTCTGAGCTACAAGGTCAAACTTAATGTCAGAATAGCAACAGATGAAATTATGTAATAGGGCATTTGTTTATTGTATGTGAGGCCTGGCTTCAATATCTACAACTACCAATTACAGTTAATAGTCATGACAATAGAGTAGATTTCAGATTATTTTCTACATATATTTTCTACATACATATATCGAGTATCTATGCAGGTAGATGTGGAAAGTATGAGTAGAATTGTATATATGTAAAAGGAGACTGTGTTTTGTTTCCGGCCACCCAGATCCAAATAATACACAGAAACTATATTAATTGCAGCACTGGCCTATTAGCTCAGGCTTTTTATTAACTAACTCTTACATGTTAAATCAACACATTTTTATTTTATATTTTACAATGAGGTTTATGGTTACCTCTTTTTACTTATTTTTTTTACAGATACATGGCATCTCTTTTTTCTCCCTGCATTTTGTTTTCCCATCTAGTTCTATTCTGCTCTGTCATAGACTAAAGTAACTTATTTGTTAAGCAATAGTAATAAAACATATTCACAGCATACAGAGGGGATTCCCACATTGTATACATCCTAATATATTGACAGTTTTCTTAGTTTCCTGTTGCTGTGACATTATTCCTTTGTAAAAGCAAGTTAAGGCAGAAATAGTTTAGCTCACAATTTAAGATACAGTCTCATCATGGCTGGCAAGCCAGTGTGACTGGGGTATAAAAATAGCTGATATCATCACATTCAAAATCAGAAACAGAGAATAAAGAATTGATCCATACTAGTGCTTAACATCCTTTCTCCATTTTATGCTCTCCAGTAGCCCTGTCCAGGGAAATGATCCTACCCACGATTACCATCATCTCTTCCAAACACAAGTACATGTATTAGGATTAACTCATTCACTGGAATTAATGTAGTTCATACTATATTCATTTATGTAATCAATAGAAAACTGGAATGAAGAAGTGACTCTGTAGTTGATTGCTCCTTTCTCTTAAAAAATTCTACATTTGATTGTCTCACTCACATCTGGAGGCTCACAACCATTTGCAACAATTAAGACAGCTCCAGGTGATCGAGACTTTCTTCTGTCTTCCATGAGCACTCACACACCTGTGGCTTGCATAGACATATACACAAGCACATGTGCACAGGCACACACACACA
The DNA here is from genome assembly GCF_950005125.1 of Chionomys nivalis. NCBI lineage: Eukaryota > Metazoa > Chordata > Mammalia > Rodentia > Cricetidae > Chionomys > Chionomys nivalis. Next base: position 56,343,614 of record NC_080095.1, read on the forward strand.
TGTGCACACTTACGTATGCATGCACATACACATCTAGAAACATAAAGAAGACACTCCCCAATAAACATGTCCAGAGGTTATTCTAGATTCTCTTAAGTTGACAATTAGCAAGAACCATAACCTTCTTCAAACATCTGACCTGGTGCTTGTTGAATCTGTGTGATCCCTTTCTTCTCAAATATGTCTTTTCAAGTAACAATTCTAGTGAATGGTTAATCCTAGAACATGTACTAAAAGTCAACTAATAGCACTTCTTCAGTGCTGCAAACTATAGAGAAAGGAGTAAGATATGGAGAGAATGGAGAGATTGGAGACTGGAATCTATCCATATGATCTGGCTCAGAGTCTGTTATAGCACTGGGATGTGCCATCCTCAACTGCTACTTCCTTCTCAGGGTCTATTTTTTCTTTCTCTAACACCCTGATTTTTCTTATACAGCTTATTTCTGTGCCTTTCCCAAGTCTTGTGTTTGGGAAAGATGATGGTAACTTAATCATTGTATGCCAACAATTTTTCTGGTCTCAGAGACTGATTTAGTAATTTCTTTCTTTTTTGAGGGGGGAAGGAAAGGGTTTATTCAGCTTACACTTACCAAATCACGGTTCATCAACAAAGGAAGTTAGGGCAGGAACTCAAGCAGGACAGGGACTTAGAGGCAGGAGCTGATGCAGAGACCATGGAGGAATGCTTCTTATTGGCTTGTTCCATATGGCTTGCTCAACCTGATTTCTTATAGAACACAGGACCACCAGCCCAGAAATGGCTCCACCCACAATGGGCTGGGCCCTCCACCTGTCAGTCACTAATTTAAAAATGTCCTACAGGCTTTGCAGGCAGAACACATTGTAGGTAAAAGTTTTTGCTCCTGAGTTGGTATGCTGTCTAGTTTGATATCAACTTCACACAAGTTAGAGTCATCAGAGGGGAGAAAGCCTCGACTGAGAAAATGCCTCCACACGATTGGAGTGTAGACAAGCCTGATTTAGTAATTTCATATAAGGTAAGCCAGGATAAGGGGAGCAGATTTCAATGTTTGTGTTTAATCGTGTTAAAATGATGCTGACTTCTCTGATAGGAAGACATATGAGTGTTAGAGGCCCTCATAGGATGTACTCATGCTGTAGTCATGAGGGAGGCATGATATTGAAATTGTAACCATAGAATGGAACCAAAGATGCAGATGTTTCTCTGAAAATAGATCAGAGAACGGCACAGCAGCATCCTTGACAACATAGGACTCCATAAAATCTCTAATCAAATAGAAGGGAGGATGAACTATCAGCTAAATGAGACAATTAATAAAATGAAATAATGTGTTTCTATTGTAAAGCACATTAATAAATGTTTTTTTCACCTACACAAAGAAATATATTGTCTTATACATGCTGGGTAAAAGTAGATTAATGTTATGGATGGTGTAATAAATTGAAGAAGCTTTGGCTCCATTAATACCGGAAAATACAGTGGTAGAACAGGGGTGAAGAATTCTTGAAGCTAAGCATCTCCAGAAACTAACTAGGATGGAGGTTAAAGTCATTAGAGATTTAAGTCTAAGAATATAAATTTAATAAAGTGAGTTGACTTTTAGAGGAAGTCCAAGTGTTATGGCACAGTTGTATGGTGGGAAGACAAAAATGAAGGTAACAGAGAAGTAAAGGTCAAGTCACAAACTGTCTAGTTCTAAGATGTAAGATGGGAGGCCCATTTACAATGCCAATTAATATAAGTGAATATGATATAGTATTGAATACTAACAACTGTAATGGTTATTAACATGTAGGATAAAAACTTGAAAGTTGTTTGCTTTTTGAGAATTGTGCAGTTAGACGATGGGGGAGGGGGAGGGAAATGGGAGGTGGTGGCGGGGAGAAGGCAGAAATCTTTAATAAATAAATAAATAAAATAAAATAATAATAATAATAAAAAAGAAAAACAAGTCAAAACAAAACAAAAAAAGCCGGGCGATGGTGGCGCACACCTTTAATCCCAGCACTCGGGAGGCAGAGGCAGGCGGATCTCTGTGAGTTCGAGACCAGCCTGGTCTATAGAGCTAGTTCCAGGACAGGCTCCAAAGCCACAGAGAAACCCTTTCTCGAAAAACAAAAAACAAAACAACAACAAAAAAAATGTTTACAGAGGGAAGGTACAGAGTTATTTATTTTTTTGTGGTTCTTCTCTGGATTACTGTGTTAGAGAATCAGAATCTTGTATTTCTATTCAACAATATCTGCAAAGATAAATATTCTGTAATTTTGTTTTGTTAATGCTCATTTTTTGTTTTTTCTTCCTTAAATATTTTAAAGTTTCTATCTCTCTAAGCATATTTCTAAATATAAATGCTTACGATGCCTGGAGCCACCTGATATATTTAACTTTAATTGTAGATTGTTCAGATGTCAGTCAGGATGCATGACATAAAGAAGATGTGGTTCCGTCCTTAATTGTAAAAGGCAAATGCATTCTGTGTTGCAGGCCACATTTGACAAGTCTGTACAAGTCTCAAGTTGAAGGGGAAATCTCCTCAATTAGCATGAACTGCTTGGTCTGAAGTTTTAGAATGACATTAGTGACAATGTTCTCCTACTGTCACCAATGGCAAGATTTCATGTGAATCCACTTCTTCATCTTAACAAGTCTGTGTGGTAGAATTTTGCTGTTGTTTTATCAAGAAAAGACTAAAGGTTTAATGGTTAAAATGCTTCATATCTAGATATATTGTATTTATCCAGTGGCTACGTAAATTCGTTCAATACTTCCTCTTCCACGTTAGTATTTTAGCCTGGATAGCACTGGCTCCTGAAGGACAATGTGAACCATCGACATTTGTGAGCATGCAACATCCATTCTCATTTATAGCATGCTGTTTGAAGTCTTGCTGAACAGGAAGTGCTATATCCAGTGTTACATCTTTAGTCTGAAGTGTAATGTTAATTTCTAGACATCTTTATCTCCTTTTGAAAATTAATTTTAGCCTGTCAAGTTAATGGAATGTACATTATGAGAGCTCATTAATTTTTTATTTTAGATAAGGTGACCCCTAAAAGAAAATTGGCCCTCACTTTATTCTGCCTATCTTGTCTTTGTGGTTGTTGTTCCTTTGTATTTTTAAGAAGAAAAAAAATTACAGATTTATGAAATCACAATTTATATAGTTTCTATGAAGACCAAAAGAACGTTAATGATGAAAAGTGCATGGGACTATATAAGTATGTAGATACCATGCATGCCTTTGCTTTGAGTGGTAAGACTTTGAATTTAGAAAGTCACTGTCGATGGCATGTATAAAGAGGCATAGTCACTGTCAGATAAGTTTTCCAAGTGTGTACAGTTCTAGTAGGAAAGGAAAGTCTCTAAAAATACAACTAAGCATTCTGGAAGTCAGGAGAGAACTCTTCTAGGGGCTACCAAAAATAGGGACCAGTGGGGCCTGCTAGATGGCCCACAAGTTAAAAGCCCTTGCCAGCAAACTTGATGACTCAAGGTTAGTCCCTGGAACCACTATGGAAAGATAAATGGACTTTCATGACCTATCATGTGGCCTGCACACAGGCACCGTAATGTATGTGAGTATGTGTGTGTATGTATGTGTGTGTGTGTATATGCGCACATGCATGCACACATGCACCTACACACTTAAAAGAAAGTAAATAACTTTAAAAAAGCATTTGTAAAATGAAATGAGAACACATTATAGCGTTCACTTTGCTAAAAATATATTTGTTAAACATTACTAAACAAAATCTTTGCTATAAAACTACAAGGAAAGGGTCATGGCAGACTTTTCTCTGGAAGAAGGTTTTTAGTAACTGTCTCTGCAAATTTTCTCACATTAAAATTACCACCTGTGAGCTGCACAGGCAGATTCTCCTTAGGAAAGGTCTCAGCGTTTTAGGGTTAATGATATCTGGCTCTATGCTGGAAAAGTTCATGAAATGGTTTCTTGGAATATATATTTTCACCTAAGAATGAGGGTTTGAGTCCCTTTCTTTGTAGTATATAGACCATTTAAAAAATCAAATGTATTGAAAATATTAGCCAAGCAATTGAAACTTAGGGTATATTAAATGTTAGGGTATATTAAATCTAGTTGGTCTAGAAACCAAATATATTTGTAGAAAAATCAATGGCATTTAAGTAATACTGAATGCTGGAGGAATATTCTTTCCCGAAGAAATGGACACAAATTGATTACCTAACACCAAAAGACCAGCCATGAAAAAAAGCATGTAAGTAACATTATTCAGGCTGTGTAGGATAATTAATTAATTTTAAAAAGGATATGAATTTGAAAGAGAACAAGAGGAGTGATGTAGTGTTTGGATGACGAAAGTGGAAGGAATCAAAACAATGTAACATAATCTTAAATGCAGAAATCGTTTTTTAAAAAGATTTATTTATTTTGTATACAGTTTTCTGCCTGTGTGCCGCCGACCTACAAGCCAGAAGAGTGCTCTAGATCTCATTATGGATGGTTGTGAGCTACCATATGGTTGCTGGGAATTGAACTCAGAACTTCTGAAATAGTAGCCAGTATTCATAACCGCTGAGCCATCTCTCTAGTCCCCAGAAATAGTTTTTAAAAGTCAAAATAACCAATATATTTTTTTATTAAACAGTTTGTTTAAAGCAAACTACATTTCTTTTTGATGGCAGCTGCTAGGCCATCAACTGTGTCAAGAAGAGGCTGAATATCTTCTTCACAGCCACTGGCTGTCAGAACTCCAGTGAAATAGACAACAAAGAGAACATCTGTGTTTTCTGAGAACAGTATGGCCACAGAAGTTGCAGCTGCTGTTCCTCTTGAAGAGTGGAAGTGTAGTGTGCTCTGAATCAGTAGTTAGAATAGTAAACAAAGTTATACCATCAAGTAGTATCTTGACTCAAGGCAGAGTTTACCTGCTATGGAGTAAGAAGCATTCTTGCTAGAGACCAAGGAGAACTGGAGAAAGGGCGCCTCCTTTAACTCAAATTTTTAAATTTCACTTAAATTCTAGAGTGCATTTTGGGTAGCAATCCGAGTATCTTCAAATTGGTTAATGTCAAAGGAGAAAGTATTCTTGGACTGCCAGGGAGTACTGCGCTTTAGTGGTGAGGGCTCAAAGGAAGCAACGTAATCTACAAACTTTACAGTCTCTCTAAAGAGGATGCTGTCCACCAATATTTTGTAAGAAGTCTTTAAATGAAGAGAAAAAAAAAAGTGTGACCAAAGTGCTCAAATTTAGTGTCTTGTTATTTCAAGTTTTCTACAAAAAGCACAATATATTCTTCTGAAGATCAAACAAAGGAAATAGAAGAGAGAGAGAGTGGACAGATGGCTCAGTGGTTAAGAGCAGTTGTTGCTCTTCCAGGGTAACTGCCTTTGTTTCCTAGATCCAATATCATGGCATAAAGCCATGTGGAACTCCAATTCCAGGGGTATCTGTCCCCTTCTTCTTACTTATTGTGGTACCATGTACACATGTGGTATATGGAAATACAGGTAGGCAAAATACTCATACACCTAAAATAAATAAATAAATCAAGAGAGAAAGGAAGGAAGGAGGGAAGGAAGGAAGGAAGGAAGGAAGGAAGGAAGGAAGGAAGGAAGGAAGGAAGGAAAAGTTAGTTAGCAGGATGTAGAATATGCTAAATTATCTTTTGGCCAGAGAATTAAAAAAGACTGAGAAAAATGCCAAGAACAGATTTCCAAGAGACTTATGCAGTACTTGGTGACAGCTTCTGCTTCTGTGTCTGGTGAAAACATAAGGTATAATTCAAAATTCCTTGTCCACTCGAAATCTCATCCTTGTACCCACAAGTAAGTATAGCTACAAACCCTCATCAAAGAAGCCTGTCTTTATAGTAAAAGGAGATCATCTCAGGAAACTATAACTGGACACAATGCCAAAAGCAACAGATCATGGCAAGCCCAGCCATAACAACACACATCTATCTTCATCTAAGGTTTAGGAAACTTGGTGAAAGAAGGGATGGAAGGACTATTAGCAGCCAAAATACTGGGAAGTCTGTTGTGAAGCCATCTCTCTTAGAAATAGCTTCATAAACAAGAAAGAAACAGTCCAGTATCAATAGCATGTTAGCATGGAAGGGGATAATTTTGTGAGGTCACATCCTTAAACAAAGAACTATAAGATAATAATGGCTACTGAAGAAGGACAATTACCACCCAAAGAGGAGTCTATTGGTTGCTCAACGCAGAATGGTCAGCCCTGAAACCATATACGCACAAGCAACAATAAATGGACTCAGATTGTATTTATATATGTTTGTACATGTACATACACACATATTTACACACATCCATCCATACACACACATATATAAACATATATAAACACATACATACACACACACACACACACACACACACACACACACACATATATATAATAGTCAAAGAAAAGAAGCTGTTAATTTGAGAGCAGAAGGATGGGGCAGGTTTGAGGGAGGGTATCTTGCAGGTGCTGGGGGAAGAAAGAGGGAGAAAATGATGCAAATCTCTTTTACTTAAAGACATATTTTAAAGGTTAAAGATAAAAAAGGAGATCTTCAAAGTTATTATCAGACTTTGAAAAATTAGACAAACAAGTAATCAAAGAAAAAACTGCTCACATTTCATTTCAAAAACATGTATTTCATTAATTTTTTTTTTGCCACAAGTGTCTGCACTTTTAGGGGCTGCTTATTTTTCATTCTCACTACCCTAATTCTAATTCAAATGTATTAGAATTTGTTCCTAAACAGTGACAGGAAATTCCATGACAATTGTCTTTAACAGAAAGATGGAAGATTGCTATAGTTACTTTACCCAAACAGCCATGCTTTGTTCCTGCTATCAATATTCAGGCAGATTGATGGGACTTGTCACTAATGTTGGCACAAGGAAGATGAAGCCCACCTTAATTCTAAATTTTGTGAAAAAGGCTTGGTGAATTTCTTAGTTTATTGTATTCTGGTTCTGAAACAAGGATAAATAAATAGCTAGGAATAGTTATTTCCCTATGACATCATCCAAACTAGAGACCTTATTTTGTTAGCACAATACTGTCTTGCTAGTATTTGCCTCTTAATATCGTTAGCCTTTAGTTTCTGAATGTGCCCAAGCCTCTTCACAATTAAAACTAAGAAAATGATTTTTATCTTTCTGCTTTATCTTTCTTTTCCCTAATGTCACAGTTATTAAAAAGAATAATTAATAGTCAATGTCACTAAGGTCTCTTATGGCTTTGTCATCCCCATTATTCTCAAAATAGTTATATTTATCACCAAAGCTGATGTGGTGGGGACCATATGCAGGGGATTTATGTAATAAGTCTTTGTTATACTTGAAGCTCCTTCACTGTCTGCCCTTATGCTTTCTGAGTCTTTTATGTATTTTATTCTTCCAACCTCAAAGAAAACAGTCATATATTTTCCTTTTCCCATGCATTCTGTCCACACTACTGTTTTCACACAGTCTTACTTCAGCAATCACTCTCTCTACAATGTGCATAATTTCAGATACATATGATTCGTGCTGCTTTTCCACTGGTTTTCTATCTTTCTTCTGTGATTTCCAGTAACATTTCTTTCACTACTTCTATCTGTCAATTCTTGAAGGTGAATAGACAGTAAAATAGTATATTCTGATGTAACTCTTTGTAGTTTATAATCTTTGTATTGTTTAATTTGGGATATTTTACAGTGAGTATCAATTGCTTTAATAAGGTCCAGCAAAAAATTGAAGTTGTTCCCAATTAGAAACAACAATTATTTATTCTTCTCAAGAATAAATTCTTTGATTCTTTCACAATCATGTCATATAACTTAACCTTCTTCCCTTGTGAAGTAAAGTGGCCTATATTTTAGTCAATTCAATGGACTGATACAATGTTTGGAATTTAGAAAATATTGGATAAAATTTTTAATCATCTCACTGCATTTTGCAAATGTGCAGTCACAGATCAAAATCTTGGGAGATGCGGATGATAAACCACAAACCACAGGAATTTGGCTAATATCCAGAAAATAAAAGACCACTGTGTTGAACTTCAGAACTACTCTCTTATAGAAATTGTTTGTTTTGAGCAATGCTGCAAGACTGAGGAGAAAGAATCAGGCAGAATCATGGACCACACATGCTGATTTGTATAGTAACAACAGCAATTAGGTCTGCAGAGAAGATCAGGCCATGAGGGTGAAAAAGCAATCTCAAGACCTGTAATGCAATGACCTGGAATGAGGGCCAGCTGTGGGCAGGTGACGACATGCATTTATTCCCCCCAAAGGCTAAAATCTGCATATAATGGAAGATGCTAGAATTTTTCTTGTGTTCTGAAATAAAGTATAATTCAGCTGTGAGAGACAGAAGACCAGGCAACTTTGCATTATTTTATGTACTGTAATTAATGTTCATTTAAAATTACTCCACTGCAGGAAGCAAAGCTACCAAGAGACGCAAATCATAGTTCCTGACATCTTCTTAACTATGAACAGGAGAAATCCTTCTCTGGAGTGACGCTAACTTATTCAGCTTTCTATGGTATAACTTAGGACAAAGGAAGACAGGTCCTACATTATTAAAATAGAGCTAAATAGTGAAAAAGAACAATCCACTAAATGGGTGTTTCACTCCTTTTACAAAAGAAATTACATGCTGTTTGTCACATATTAAAAGAAAAACTAACATAATATGTCCCCATTTTCAGGTAATTCTATTGTCCTCTACCTTGGTGCTCTAGAAGTCATGCTCCGGCTCCAGTGTTCTTCACTAAACAATCATGAATTGTTCAGAGATTCCCAGTTCCAATTCTGGTTTCGAATGTAATCATTTCAATTTTCAGGCTTGGAATGATCAAATCAAGTTTTTATGGAGCAGCAGAAGAAAAATGGTCATGGTAATTTTCAAGTGCATTTGCTGTACTGTTAAGTTAAAACCCTCTGCACTTACTTCCTACTCCAAACATTTTCCATTACTAACTCTAATGGGTTTGAGAGTCCTTAATCCCATTGTTTTAATAACTCAGGCTACATGGTTGATTTATGCTGTAATCTGGAGAGGTAAGAATAGGTATTTCCGACAACATGCCTTTCACACCAAAGCCTGTTCTTAAAGCTATCATCCAATGGAAAAGGTATTTTACATTTGAAAGCAGTTTCCAACTGTCAAGGTAAAAGACAATACCACATATCTCAGGTCTTTTTATCTATCCTTGATTTGTCCCCAAGCATCCATAAAAATATTGTCAGTTCCACCCCGTGAAGATTGTTTTGTGGGAAAGTCAACGTTTCATCTGTGATTCTGTGTTCTCATTTGATACACCTTTGTACTTGTAAACTCCTCAGGGAAGAGAGTGGCATTTTGTTTCAGTGACAAGCCAAGGCTCAGCAGTTTCAAATATGATGGATTGCAAAATAAAAATGTAGACGTCACCATGGTAGTTGTGTGTGGCAGGTTTAATACAACTACTCACTGCCAGGTCTGTACATAGGCAGGCGAACAGGCCTTTGGTTACCCGGAGACTGAGCCTCCCTAGGGAGTATAGCAGAACTCAGTCACATAGGCCTTACCTGTCTTCCTGAATGTCCCCTCTCTGTATCAGCCTTCAAAAGTTTCTTATGACCTTATACTTAGGGAACTTTATATTTATTCATCTCTAAAGTGATTTAAAGTTTTAAATTGTAATTAAAATTATAATTAATAATTTATAGCCAATATTAATTAAGTTTTAATAAAACTCTACTGTTGGATTTAATTTTGATTTTATACCCCAAGTTAATTTAGTGTTTTTGATAATCATATATTCTGTGAACTTACCAGACATTTTGTCACTTGAAAAAAAATAAGTAGGATGAATCAACTTATTGAATATACTTTAATCATCAACATTACAACCATATGATTATGATTCTTATTGTCCTTGACCTCTGTTTAATTTACATACCCAAATAGGGAAGATGAGCTTCCTCTTATGTCAGTAACCCATTGTCTGTGTTTGACAACTATATAACTATACATAACAACACTGATGAGCCGAAGAAATTAAGCTTTGCAAAGGGCAGTGTTAATTTGGTGATCCGGAGCTTGAAAACACGGGTTATTCTGATATTAAGTAATACTCTTGCATGTACATTGGGAGGCTCCATCTCCCTTGATCAGCCACAACAATTTCCTATGCATATACGCAAAGATAATAACCAATTTTAAATCAAAACAGACTGAATTACCACCAAAATTATGAAGATACCCAACAAAGCATCAATCAATTTTGAGAAAATGAAATTCTGGCATCTTAATAAACCAAGTTCTGGAGAAATACTATACAAGAATATGGATTATAGACATAGAAGATAGAAATAACTTTTCGAATGTAACAGTTACATTAAAATTAATGTAGGACTATATTGTTGTTCCTATTCCTCCACATTCAATTTCATATGCCTGTCTCTTGGCAGACCCTATTCTTTGTGATGAATGTTCTTTGAAACTTAGTGCATCACCCAGGGACTCACTGCCTTGCTTCTTTAAGACTAACCAGACTATACAACTTTTAATGTTATCATTAGACAAATGACAAAAAAGGAACAAAAATATTATTTAAATTATTTCAATTGGTTACTAAATGGTTAAATAGAAATAGAATGAAACTGATCCATATTCAGCCCCCCAAAAATGAATGACAAAGAAAAGATAATTTATTTGGTGAGCATATCCAAGTGAATATAACATTTCTACTTATATCTGATTATACATACACAAGTATCCTGGCTTCTCAAATATTGGATGACAGCACTACACTGTTTTCATTCACCTATTTTACACATTCAAAACAAACATTTATACTGAGAACAGATCTATCACTTTCTTAGTTTTCCTATGGAAAAGGAATGTGAATGATTCTGGCCATTTCATTTTTAAAATTAGTGCATGTGCTTATGTTTCAGTTTGTTATAGTATTTTAAGAAAGAGTGGATACAAAAGGAAAGCATGTTCTATTGATAACTCATTTAGGTTGGCTCAAGTGGTACATGCTTTTAATCCCAGCACTTGGGAGTCATGCGCAGGTGTATCTCTGTGAGCGCAATGCCAGCCTGACCTAGAGTCAGTTCTAGAACAACCAGAGCTACAGAGAGACCCTGTATTGAAAACAAAAGAAAAAAGAAAGAAGGAAGGAGGAAGGAAAAAAGGAAGGAAGGAAGGAAGGAAGGAAGGAAGAAGGAAGGAAGGAAGGAAGGAAAACAAGCACAGAGAGAAAACACACAGGAAGTCGAGACATTAAACCGTGGAAAGATAGAGGGTTTCTCATGAGCATTTTATTTTTGAGCATAAAAAGTATAGCATGCCACTGGCAATCAAGTTACAATTAAAATACAAAAATATTAAGAGGAGTCATTGTAGAATTTAGATTTTACATCAACCCATTTCAATTTTGAACTGCCTTCATTTCTAGCTTTTATATTGCCTAAACTGTTGGTCTCTCTAACGTCCAATTTTTCTACAAAAGAAGACCAGTTATGGCTGGTCTGTTCGTGTTTGAGGACAGTGGTTGATCTAGGAGTTAAGGAAAAAAATAGAAGGAACAATGGGGAACTGTTGTACCTAACAGATGCTCTTTGAATAGGATGGGGTTGGGGAGAGGAAAGGGAAGGGATAATTACATAATTTCATTTTAATTATCATTTTTAAAAAGAAAAATATTTTAAGTTTTCTTTTCTTGGCATGGACAATCATTATTGAAATCATAAACATTTGAAGGCTGAAGTCATATATCCAGGAATTTGAAACCATCTAAGCCCTCTAGTGAGTTGCGGGCCAGGTTCTTTTGCAAACTGAGACCTTAATTTTTTTATTAGCATTGTTATTTTCCATCAATACACATTAATGAAGTAGTAGATGTCACTCCTCCTTTCCAATCTCTCTTAACCCCTAGTCTATGTTCAGGTCAATATATCTCATCTGCACAGATGATAGAACATGCAGAACTTGTCTATTTGTGTGCCAATTACTTCATTTACCATAATGGCCTCCAATTTCAAGCTTACTCTAGTAATTATTTTATTTCATTTTTAATATTTGAATACTATCTCATTTTGTGTATATAGCCTATTATCTTTAACTGCCTACCTTTTGATGGGAGCCTAAGCTGATTCCATATTTTAGCTTTCAGGAAGAGCACTATGTTGGGTGCTGTGGACTCCCAGATCCTGAATTTCTTGTAAACAAATTGTTTTCCCCGGATCTGAGTGCCTACAGCTGCTCTAAGCATGAGACCCTCAGGGGTTCCTGATGGCAGGAGAGTGGTTTCTGGTGCGTTTGGCTGGGGCATGGCTGTCCCTATATAAGCTGCCTCTGAACACAATAAAAGGGGAATTCTTGGGGCATTCTGTTTCAAGGATAACCCGTGTCTCTGTCTGTCTCTGTGTGTTTGTGTGTTTAAATCTCCAGCCCCTTGCCCAGTTCATGAACTATATGGAGGCACATAGAGCACAGACGCGCATGGTGCCCCACAGCACTATGATAAACATGGACAGGCAGACATTTTCACAAACTTCACTTATTACACACACACACAAAAAAATGTGTTATGTATTTATGTACACATAAATATGTATATATATATATAATATGTCTATCTAATTATGGGATTTTTAAGCTCATCTCTTAGATCTATTTCTAGTTTATTGAAGAAGCTCCAGATTTTTCTCCATAATAGCTTTACTAATTTTATTCCTATCAACTATGTTTAAATAATTTAATTTTTTAAATTGGTATGGATCTTAAAGTTTAGCTGATTATTATGTCTCTTAACATTCTATACGAGTCAAAAATCCCATTTTCTACACATCTTTAACAAAAATAGTTATTTCATTGCTGTGCTTTTTAGATGATATTCTGTCTGATTGGAAAGAGATAGAATCTCATAGTAGATCTGTATTATTTTCATTTTCCTGATAGCTAATTATGCTAAGCATTTAAAATTCTTCATTGGTCCTCTTTTTCTTCTGAGAAGTGTCTGTTCAGGTCTTTCTTACATTTTCACATTGAATCACTTATTTTATGGTTGTTACTGTTTCTGAGTTCTGTATATAGTCTGGATTTGGACTCTTAGCTGAATAACAAGCAGCTAACAAAAACTTTTTTCCCTTTTGTGTGTTAGCCCTTCTCAGCATCAAACTACTCTTAATAAATGCTGAGTTGTGTAATTGTGGAAGTACCTCGGGTATCCTGAAAGAACAGTGTGTGAGTGCATCCTAAAACAAAACTCCAGTTTACATAAACAAGATGCCCTGGAAGGTTGAAACATGTCTTTTCATGAAATAGTGGAAATTATTTTTATGAGAAGCTATGTGTGTCAGCCTAGGGGAAGTCACTAGGGGAAGACAGCTCTTATATCCATGACGTATTGCTATCATTGAACTTAAACTAATGATAAAATACCAATGCTCTTCACTCAAAATGAAAGGGTAAGTTCTTAAGAGTTTGCAGACCATTTTGAGTTAATACTGTTTTACATGATTCTAGACTTTGGGGACTGCTAGGGTCAGTATTAGCTTCAGTTGTATTCCTCTTTAACTTGAAAAACATCCATTTGAGTCTTTCATGTAACAAATTTGATAGTTTTGAATTGTATGTCCTGTTGAGATCCCGAGTTTCTTGAGTGTTTTGATGTGCACATTAGTTCCCAACATGTCAAGTGCTTACTTTAAAACTCTTATTGATATTCAATTTTTTGCTTGGCTGTGAGCTCATTTGTTTTAATGGATTGTTAATAAAATGTCAAGTCACTCCTGTTCTATGTCCTGTATCTATTTTCTGACTATACTTACTTATGATCTGTCACTGAAAAAAAAAATGACTGATATAATTTTAAGGCTTTGCAAGCTACTTACACTTTAATGTTCATATTATAGATTTTTACATTAGAAAGTTCATATGGGTTCATAGCATGAAGCTTCACTTACCATTGACATTAGTCTCTTCTGGGAAATAAAGTCTAGGCAATGCTTCTCATTGGATTGGATAAGAGCCCGAACTGTGCTTTTAGATGGTCATTACCAGGGTTTTAAAATTTTTTATCACCCATTTTTTCCCATAAATTCTGAGTACATGAGCTTGGTTCTTATAAAAATAAGTACATTCTTTGAGTCTGAAGCATAATTTGACTTGCATAAAGGATGAAAAATACCATTAAAGAGGAACATGTGAGGATGAATGTAAATCCTCATGGAGCTCACAGGTAGCATGAAGAACAAACAGAGCATGCTTTGATGGTGTGGGTCTTAACAAGGAACATGACCAAGGGATCTGCCATTTTTCATATTTCATATCTAGAATAGATATATTTGCTGAGCTGAGTGCCTGGATATGGCCTTTGCCAGATCAAAAATGAACAAGACTACAAAACGCGTTTCCCGTAGTGCTCTCCTTGGCTCTGAAGAAGCAGGCTCCCCTTCTGCAGGCAGGACAGATTGGAATTTAATGTTTTAGGGCTGGACTGGTTTTCAGGTTTCTCTTTAGGTAGCCTGCAGAGGACCGTCCTGCACCAAAGAACCTAGAACTTGGCTGTGAAGGCTTCATGCTGGCACCAGCTCCATCTCTCCATATTCAGTTAGCTGTGTGCATGTTGTCGCCTGCAATGAGGCTCTGCTGTAGGTTTGCAGAGAGCAAAACTGTGCTAGCATCAGTCTGGGATGTTTGGGAATCTCAGCAGGACCCCTTCAGGACAAACAACTAAATCAAAGACCCAGTCCCACCACTAGAAGCCTTGCTTGACTACAATAATAGATGGCCAGTTTCTAGCTGTGAACTACTTTTATCATTCACTGTATGCAAAAAAATCTTAAAAGAATTACAAAATATATGCATATATAGTGTGTATGTGTGTGTGTGCCTGTGTGTGTGTATAAAAGTGGCTGAAATCATCTTTTCTCCCATGATAAATATAGGAAGTAAAAGCCTAATTGAGCTCATGACACTAAAAGCATTATTGTGAATTAAATATACACTGGGTACAAACTAATTTTTTACAGATTTATTTATTTATTGTATGTGTATGTCTGTGTGTCTGGATATACATAAGTGCCCAGAGAGATTAAAAGAAGGCATTGGATCTCCTGGAACTGAAGTTGCAGGCGGCTGTGAACCATCTGATGTAGACAGTGGAGCCGAACCCAGGTCCTCTAGTTGTGTCTATACAGCTGAGTCATCCCTCAAATCCCACAGGATATAAAGTTTTAATTAACTATTTTAATCTGGAAGGATCTCAGCATTACTGTTCTGTGCTTTCGAAAATTCTACATAAAGTCTAAATGATATTCTGGGAAGACACATGGTAAAATATCAAAAAAAAAAATACCTCTGATAAAGGCATTTGGGTTTAGTAACATAGTTTTCATTGTTACCAATAGGATAGGAGTGTCAGAAGAGGGAATAGAAAGTAAAACTGTGTTCTGCCTCCTTTCTGACTGTGTATCTACTGATTTGTGTTTCTCTGCTCGTCTTGTCATCAGAGCACATACACATCTGAGTGGTGGTACAAATGACTTACGTGTTTCAAGCAGACGAACTTCAAATCGCTCTAAATGTTTTTTTCAACTTCCTTTTAGAAGAGCATGTATCTGTAGAGATGTACAATGTAACAAATTATTAGACAGTATAAAAAGCATAAAGACAGGTATAAAATTTTAAAAAAGTACAAGCACATTGTTTCCATTATGGGTATGTTTTTTTCTGCTTAAATTGTTTATTATTATTTGTTTATTTGGTTTATATGTAGATTTTGAGAAGAGAAATCCTAAACGAAAAAGCTTTGTCTTGACCTGTTCTATTAGTGTTACAAAACAATATGTAGCATTTTTATATAAGTATAAAACTTATACATATTATTATAATGAAATTTTATTATATACTGCTGCAGAAATGATTTATATCCATATATATATATATATGTGTGTTATAGTTGTACTTAGATTTTCCCCCACTAAAATGAAATTTCACAAATATCCTCTATCTCTGTGTATGAAATCTATTAGACTCATCCATCTGCTAGTCTACTTCCATAAATATAACTGTTTTATGAGGCTAGAATGTTCTGTTTGAGGGGACCCATTGCCAACTGCTAGGGAAGACTTCTGTCCTTGTCCTGCGTGATGACATAATCTGTACCATGCTTACTTCACACACTAATGTACCTTCTGTCCACCTTACTGCACTATACCGCGGTGGTGTTATTTTTATGACATTTTCTACCTAATTCCAGTTCACAACAATGCATACTTACATATGCTTACTATTTTTGTCATAGCATCCATCATCTTAATTTGCTATAATATTTAGACAATTAAAAACACAAAAGCAAGGAAATCTGAAATTATGCAGAGTAAGGCAAAGTCTCATTTGCTTAGTAAATAGGGATTTATGAAGTCCTATTTTTAGGGGTTTAACCATGACTGCTGGTTTCAAACACTCAGGCTTCTTACTGTTCGTGTTTGAGTGAGGCTACAGCCTTATGTGAGGTAACTAGAAGTAGGAACATCTGCGTGGCACGCAAAGTTACCCACTCAGCTGAATGTGGGGAGCAATCTCCACGACAGCCCTTTGTGTCTGTATTCTAAGCATCCAGACAACACACATTTTGCAACGTGTTTTATATTGACTATAGATTTACTGTGTTTAAGTCTATGTAATTTACCTATTGAGAAATGTAGAAAGATAATAGTTTGGAAAGTTGGCCTACATTCTCTCTTTTGGTTATGTATATTATATTAGTATATTATAGGATATGTGTGTGTCTGCAAATATTCGGCCTCCACTATTGCTTAATTGCTTTTGCTAGATGGTGTGTTTTGACTTTGTACTTTTTCTTTGAGCTCTTGGGAGTCTTAAACTTGACTTGCCTCAACTGTTGAAAGACATTCTGACTCTACAGTCACCTGGAAGCAAGTTTCAGAGACTCATTTATTCAACTTAAGATGTCATCCATCTGATGTTTTCATTATCAAAGTAGGGTAAGCAGTCATAGGTGAAAATATTGGTTTATATCTGTAAGTTACTTGTTGATATTGAAAGTATCCTGACTCTCAATCTGTGGGTTCCTTCCAATTGTGTATTTTGTGGGAAATGAGTGGTTTTACATGATAACGTGTAATGCAGAAGAAAGAATGGCTCTTGATAAGTACTGTATAGGTCTGTTGAATGAGAAAACAGGATTACTAGAGATATAATTCACCTGTGAGTCAAGTAGGTCTCTATTTCAGAAAAGAACAACTTAGGCATGCCAATACACTAGAAAATGTACTGAGTCTTGAAATTGAGGTTTTAGAGCTACGGTTATATTCTGCTGGTGCTAGGAATCAATCAATATTCATTGTCTTTTAGTCCCTGAGAATGGAGAGTACATAGAGCAAGTAGCCTTTAACTTAACAAACGACTATGTGTTCTGTAAACAAAGACTGCATTTTTGTTTCCCTGCCGGCCAGACCCAAATAATCACACAGAAACTATATTACTATTAACATTGTTTAGCCAATGGCACAGGCATATTTCCAGCTATCTGTTACATCTTAAGTTAACACATATCTATTAGTATTGTCATGAGACTCTGGCTTACTGGGAATATTCTGACATCTTTCTCCTTTGGCAACTACATGGTGTTTGGATGACTCTGCCTTCTTTCCTCCTCTATGTCTGCTTGGATTTCTTGCCTTAATATATTCTGCACTGCCATAGGCCAAAACAGCTCCTTTTAAAACTAAATGGTAAAACAGAATATTCATAGCATACAGAGGGGCATCCCATATCAAAGTCCAATATTTGTGATGGTTCAGTACTTGAAAGGAACACATAGAGTTTGGTTCTGACTTGATCCCTGTGTATATTACTGAAACACAATTAATGAAAACTCAGAAACAGATATTGGGGTTCAACCTCAAGTTCAGAGAGGCAAAATTAGGCAGTCACTGGCTCTTACCTCTTCCTTAGTCCAAAATGGCAATCCTGCCTCCAGGAATCTGAGAATGAGACTGGGCCTAAGAATTGTCTTCTCCCGTTTTACAATCCTCTCTAGTTCTGAAATTAAAGGTGTGCACTACTGGCATTAAAGGCAAGCACCACCCAGATACTATGGCAACTGGTGTGGCTACAGGGATTAAAGGTGTGTGTTACAAATATCTGGTGTGTAATGCTTATCATTGGGGCTGTTTTGCTCTCTGATCTTCAGGCAAGCTTTATTTATTAAAATTCAAATGAAATGCCACTACATATTACCCTTCAAACAAGATCTATATTTTATGTTTTTATCCTTGACCCCCTGTCTTATTTATCTTTTCACATTCCTAAGGAATTTTGCTGAGATTTGAATATTTTTTCACATAGCACACAGATAGTAGATGCAATGCTGTCTACCACCTGACTACAGCATGATAGATGCAGTCTATTCATTGCTACTCAGAGTAACAAAATTAAAAGTCCAAGGCCACCTCTAAAAATTATGATGCACAAACTGGTGTGGAAGGTATCCTAAATATTTGTTCCTTTCTAGTTCTCAATCTGTGCCTGGCTTTCTAGTCCCATATGCAAGTCTATGTGCTGGTCTAAATCCTAAAATAGACTCTTTTCTGTAAAAGGTCATCGTGATTACTCTCTACTGCTGACTGGCAGAAGCTCCTTTTCTCCTTCCCCCTTTCCAACTAATCTTGTTTATTCAGTGAACTTTACAGGGAAATACAAAGTGATTATAGGCACAAAAGTGGAACTTTCAGGTGTATACAGAGATAAAATATACTTAATTCATATTTTACAGGTAGTCATGGGATTGACTCAAGCTTTAATCACAGAAGATGAGCCAGGTGCACCAGTCTCCTAGAGACAGAAGAGTCAAAGGGCAAGTGAGAGAGTAGAGGGGACATTACTGTGCTGAGACCTTACAAACAAGTGTGACTGATAAGGGCTAGTTGGGGGTATAAGAAAATCACATTATCCTAGGCTTATCAGTGGAGACTATCGGGGCTCTTAGTTCTTCATTTTTAAGTATGCAGAAAAGTTTGCTTTGTTATGATAATAATATAAAATCTTATGATACTGTGGAAAAAATTCCAGAAATATCCAGTTTTCATTTGTAAAACATGAGTCCGTCTTCTCAGGTCCCGAAAAATGTCAGCAGTAGGATAGAATTCGAGATGTCGAATTTATTCCGGTATGACTTTTTGATAGAATTTTGTTTGATTCTGGAGTCCAGCTAGGATGTCTGTGAAGAATTGCTTAAAGTAAGTACCATATTTCCCAGAAAAGGGAGTATATATATATATATATGACGTTTCTCTTAGACTGGAAGTTAAGATGCATACAGCACTCAAGGAATGGAGAAAATGTATCAATTGTTTTTTTTCAAACTTCAGCTAGTAACTGTAGCAAGCATTCTGTTCATTGTCAAAAACAAAACAAACGGAATCCACACTGCCTCTGAGGTCATCAGCAGTCACCTCACAGAAATGTCGGTTCCTTGTCATGAAGTTGGCAGCAAGCTGTTTCCTGACAGACTCTGAGGGACAATCCTCACCAGTGGTATCACATTCTATTTGGTGTTTTAGTTCAGGGAAAGCAAGAGGATGTTTTGCAATTACTGTTTTTCAAACATGGCTTATTCATCTTCAGCATATCCCTTCAAGAGATGAGTAATCTTGTAAAGATGAAAGGTACAAGAGAAATGCTTACTGAACAGATTTACAGAATGTTAATTTGGAGGAGCCACTTAAGATTCATTTTTGCAACATTAGAAACAGGTCAGTTAATCCTCAGACCAGGGTGAGTGCTAGTGTATACTAATAGACTTTGAATTCCTTATATTTCAAACATTGGGTAACTAATTTATTGTTATTGCTAGTCTTCAAATTGCATTGCATAGTATATAGTCCTCTCTACTGGAATTCAATCCATATTCATTTGTTAGTCTTCCAACCCCTCATTCCAACATGTTTTGGAATTTATCTCATAGAAAATATTTGCACTGTAATTTAGACCTCAAATTGTCTGTCCCTTTCTACCTAGGTAAGAAAAGATCACTAATACAAAGTGAGGAAAACATAAATAATTCTACTTTTTTTTTCCAATGTAGGAACTGTGACACAAAATATCATATTACCACAGATTAATTGATAGCTCCAAACTATGTTTGAGATTTAGAAATCACATATTAGTGAGTGTGTCATGTTGGCCCTGATTTCTTTCCATCCTTTGAAACAAGTCAAAGATGGCTACTGTGCTCACAGTGAAAATGTGGACTTTGCATGGCCCTACTGGGACTGTGCTTTCTAGGAGAGTCCGTCAATCATTTCAACATCATGCTGTCATTGCTTAAGGAAATCATTGGACTGTGGATTGAAATTAGCATTTCACAGCTGAAGTACTGTTAAGTGTGGACCTTGGCCTGGGCTGAGATAGATTTATGATGTTGACAGAACAAGGCATCTCTTCATAAGTCACACAAATCTTTGGAGCCAGAAAGGTCAATACCATTTCTGGAAATAAAATGGAGAATTTGATTTACGTAGGGAAACTCCACATCTTTATGAATGATTTTGAACTATAATGGTTTTGAGACCATATTGAATGTTTATTTCCAGTGAATTATTTTATATATAACATAGTTTTATTGGCTTTTCTAATTAAAGACAAATATGAACAATGGGAAGTTTTAAGGGCATCCATCACCTTTTGTTTCTGACAATTTTTCTCCACTGTTAAAGCACTGCATCATATGTAAACAGCCAAGAGTTTGGTCCTTAATATTTTTATGATTTGAGTACAGTTTGAAGTCCTTTAAAATAAATGGCATCATCTAAGACATTTTTCTGTGCCCTGTGAGATGGTAGCATGTGGCAGCCCTGTGACACTTTGTAAAGGGCTGAATTCTACTAAACCAAAGTTATATTGTTTTTCAAGTTGTTGCATTTATGTATTAAAGTGGATTGAATGTTTCACTTAAGGTGTGAGGGCTGTAGATATTCTACATTCAAACAGAAAACACCAAGTGGCCTTTGTAGGGTTAGACCAGATAATGTGTGGCTATAGCTTGTTCAGCTGCAGACTGTTCTTTCCTCTTGTCTATCCCTTTCCACACTCTTCCTGCACATTCAACGCGGTACAGACCCATGCCTGAGATGGAGGCTCCATTAGTTGAACTGGCATTTCCCCTTTAAACAAAGAGGAAATGTGTTTTACTCTGGATCCGTGGTCTACGTTGATTTTGTTTTCTTCATTTCTCATGTATAGTGCCTAATAATTTTAGTTACTACATTTTTGAACACATATTTTAAATTTTATAAAGATAGAATTCATGTTTAGGCTTATTAGATTTGTAACTTTAAAAAAAAAGAACAAAAACATCAAAAAATTTTAAAAGCTTATGTATTCACTAAAGTCACATAATAATTGAAAAAATAAATACATCATGGCTGTGTGTTAAAAGTATAAACTGTGATGTTCATTACTTCTACATTTGTTATTGAAAAATAATACAGGAGTATTTTTCCTATATGCATATTTAGTGCTGATTTCATGGGACAGATTTTCTAAATTCATTATTTAAAATCAGTAGTGAGGTTCCTTTCAGACTACAGTTTGAATTGTTTTCATTAAATCATTAATTCATTTTATTGATGTTTATTTACAGAGAGCTTTCCATTCAGTAGGCGTTCTTCCGAAATCTGAAGATCCCTGCTCATGAAATAGTCCTTGCTTCCTTTGAAAGTAGATTAGCAGATAGAAGATCTAACTAAAAATGGTGCAGACATCCGTAGGGAGTGAAGACTGGGCAGTAGAGTTGTGAGTTCCAACTTGTAAAAAGATAGCTGTTGTGTTCATGATAGTGATGTCTGTGCTATAGAAATGAGATCTGAACCCAGATAAGATATGGGAATAAATTCTTTATGTTTTATGCTTAATAGGTGGGAAAAACAAAAATCCCTTAGGCTGGAATATGCTCAAGGAGGGTCAGAAAGAGGGTGCATTTGGTGAAAGGTAAGATGTGGTGATATCAGAGAGGCAGTAGCCAGCTCTGGGGAGCTTATCTACCAATGTGAGGAGTTTGGGAAGTCCCTGGCTGGAGGCCCATTTATCCTTGCATCATCACCCTAGAGATAACAGCCCTTCACTGCAGAATGAAAGGGAAGGGATGGTGATATCATGGGTTTCTGAGGCAATGCTTGTTCACATCTTCAGAGGGGGAGGCATCGAGTTAAAGTATAGAAAATAATTAAATTTCTATAAAACTCTTAAGATAATATCAAAAAGGTAAAAGTCAGGTAAGGGGAGCTATGTCCTGTTTCTAACTATTCTTTCAAATAATAAATTTAAAAAAAAAAGTGTTTTCACATGCTTTACCTTGAATTATCTGATTCCCTACTGTGGACTATCACTGTGTCTATAATACACTGAGCCCTTCCTCCTATTTTCCAAAGGTTTCACTAGCTACATCCAAAGCTAGCCCTACCCGTCTTAACAAAACCTTTACTCGTAATCTATTATTTTTTCCATGTTAGAGTCAATATTGTTGTGTAGTACAGACTAAATTCTTTCTCATCTGGCATTTTGGTTTTTCTTGTTTGACTTCTGTAAATAACAAATATTGATGCTGTATCCGTATGCTGTCCTCAGTATTTCAATTTTCTTCCCCAAGCCTGCTTAATCTACAGGCATCTCAACTCAGTTCTTATTCCCAAATTTAGTGCTTTCTTGCCCATTTTTATTATTTATATGTACGTTTATCCCATTTCTTCATATGCTGAACATGTCATGGTTTATGCATTACCTACCAGATCATTAATCCATTTTAAAAAATTAAAATTTAAAGCCGGCGGTGGTGGCGCACGCCTTTAATCCCAGCACTTGGGAGGCAGAGGCAGGTGGATCTCTGTGAGTTCGAGACCAGCCTGGTCTACAAGAGCTAGTTCCAGGACAGGCTCCAAAACCACAGAGAAACCCTGTCTTGAAAAACCAAAAAAAAAAAAAAATTAAAATTTAAAAATTTAAAAAACCATTTCTAACCACCCTTACTTGAAGACTTAGTCTTCTTACCAATATTAACTGTAATGAAATCAGTTTTCCTCCTCCTCCTTTTCCACTTATTCCTCCTCTCTTCATTCATAGTGAAATAATCAGAAAAGGTAATGGTGGAAATAGGAATCAAAGCAAGTAGAAATTTAAAAAAAAACATGTGCCACTAATTAATTCTTTATTGTTCAGATAATTTTAAAAAAATGCTTAAACTAACAAATCTCATAGTTTGTACGTTTTTTCAAGAACAAAAAGGAATAATGACCGAGTGATGAGATTTTTTTAATATTACAGTTCATGACTGATTACTTTGTACTGTAATTGGATGATTAATGGTATTTAAGAAGGGACTCAAATCCTGGAGCAACCTATCTTACAAGGAACGAATCATGGGTCAGGATATGCTATTTTTGTTATTGTTTATGTCTAGTTCTAGCTATTTTGTGTTAATTATATGAATAAAAATTGAAAATTTTCCAGTAGT
Organism: Chionomys nivalis; assembly: GCF_950005125.1. Taxonomy (NCBI): domain Eukaryota; kingdom Metazoa; phylum Chordata; class Mammalia; order Rodentia; family Cricetidae; genus Chionomys; species Chionomys nivalis. The sequence goes on from NC_080095.1 coordinate 56,367,128, forward strand.
AATGGATTTAAAAAAATTCAGCCTTAATATATTTTACAACAAAATGGGTTGATATGATTTTGAAGATGTTTAGTTTTAAGGAATCAGTGTCTATATAAACTAAACATGGCTTACTCTGATTTTTGATGCTATGACCTAATACAATGGATTTAGTGATATCTAAAGAATAGAGTTTTAATTGTTTCATAATATTGAGGACTAGGGAATTGGAGAACATGGTACCAGCATCTACTTGGTCACAGTGACCATTCTCTTGTTGGGTGACAATGTGGCAGGAGGCATGACATAAGAAGATAGGACTAGAACCTCTCTGAAGAGGTCTCAGCTCCTCTTCTCTTAAGGAAGGTTTACAGTACTGCCATTTTGGAAACATTCACTTATTGTATTGGAGGAGCGTAAAGAAAGCAGTGATGAACCACAAAGATGCACCTCCCTCCCCAATAGACGGAAGCAGTTAAAGGGAAATTTAATGGAAAACTAATAGAAAACTTTAGACACAATTTTGATTCACATATATACACTAGTGCTTTCTGAAGGTTTTTCAAGTGTTTTTGAGGACCATCTTATTTGTTATAGAACTTCTAATTTTGAGTAACTTTGGATTGTTTTTATTTGTTATTCAAAAGGATACTTTGAGCCTCACAAAATACCAAAATCATTCATTCCAATGGTTTGGGGATAAGATGGAAGTAGTGAATTCTTTTCTACAGACAATATTTAGCTTGGTAATATATTCTAGAGACCAACAGAATTAGGAATACAGACATTTGTTCCCATAACATATGACTGAGAGTAGTAAGTGGGTTATAGGAGTAATGTGGAAATGCTCAAACTGGAAAGAGCTACAGGAGAAAGAGCTCTCTGCAAAGGTTTAGAAATGAAACCTGTTGCAGAGGGATTCTCCTTATGGAGAGGGTCTGCTACACATCCCTCCTCTCTGACACTGTACTGCAGTATAAGGAAGGCTTCTGAATGTGCAGAACCATTCCCAACAGAGTTCTCTTTCTAATGTCAACGCTTTGTGGAAATCCGAGGACACAAAGGATGCTTATAAGCAGAGGTGTATAGATGGATGCCTGTGTGAGGATATGTTGGTCTCCCTTAGACCTGTAATCCCTGTTTTAGTCAATCCTTCAGTTTTCAGAATCTGTGCTCAGAGTCAAGAACAACCTGGCTAATCAGTTTGGTGATCTTGAACTCAAATTTAATTTTCTTAAGCTACTGACATAATGATGGCAGAAACAAAAATTTTGTATAAATTATTTAAGCAACTCTGACAGTAAAGATAAGATCCATGTAAGCATTTTCTGGGAAGGAATAAAGAAATAAAAGAATAAAGCATTACCTTGATTACTAGAGAAACCTTAAAATCATTACTAAAACACTTTCTTCTAGAGTCTGGTTATGTACAGTTCACTGGCCCTGCCTACTTCTCAACTCTTTCTTAGATCAAGCATGGGTCTGTGTAATCCTAACCTAGCTTTTTTGACTGCTCTGCTTGGGACACCATTTTGACTGGCATTACTACTGAGCTTGTTTTCGGAATGATTTTATGAAAAGCGTTGTAGAAACTGATGACTCAGTCTGTGTACTTGTTGACCTTTTTCCCTAAAGTTTACACATTCCAGAGCAAAGTGGAGATTGTTTGTTTGCTTTCCATCTTTATTTGCAGTTCTTTTTTCTAATTCTTGTTTCTTACCCTGTTACACATTGGAATTTAGTACATCTTCCCTATTTTAGGCTAATATTTCAGAAAGCTAGTCTTCTGTTATAAGCACAGTTTTACATCCTGCAGTTGACCTGTCCTCTTCCACATTCTCATTTACAGTATTAATTGATTCGAAGCTGTTGTCTGTCCTCATGGCAATTCATTGAGCTCACAACTGTTTACAAACTATTCTTGAGTTATAGTGAAATAACTCAGAAAAATACAGTGGCACCTCACAGAAAATAATGGATAATACAGAATGACTTTTCTCTTATGTCTTCTTTCATATAGCAAAGATCATGAAAGCAGGAAAAGGTCTAAATAATTTAAAGCTGTCATAGAAATGCTGCATGTCAGAGGTCCAGGTTCATAGCAGGTAATGCAAAGAGCTTACTTCCATCTCTCTTATGGTTCTACACTGCAGAGCATTGTTACCACATGCATATTTAATTTCCCTTGTCCTGTTAGAAATTTCTATACCATAAGAAGAGGAGAAGAGAGACAAAGCAAGACAACCCAAGGCTAGTGATCTGAATCGAAGCAACAAAAACTATCTAGTTTGTGGTGCTTGTTCTTTGTCCTTGGACAAGAGCTTGCTTGCACAGGCATATTTATCTATGAACAAGTTGCAGTAATAATGCCCCTATATGAGTGGCCAAGGGAAAATAGAGTCTTAAGAGGACCATTAATTGCATCTCATAATTTCTATTTCTTGATACCTTATTCTATATCTTAGTCTTTAGTATCTTCTGTACTGTTTACTCGTCATGCAGATCTTATTTTTTTTAATATCATCGTGACATCTGACCTCCAGTTGCCTAAGCATTTCATGTTCAAAAGCTCCTAGAGAAAATATGGAGACTATCCTGATCTTTCTCGACCAGCCATAACAACTCACTGAACTCTCACAGTTTTATATTCCTCCATCAGTTTTATCACCACCAGGGGAGACAGATATGCAAGTTAAAGTGTGGGGCTTATTGAAAATAAGGGATGAATTAGTCTATATGTTTCAAATAATGGCAAAAACTGCACTTTAATTTTGACTATGAAGGATTATAAAAACCTTGGTAATTCTCTCGCACATTAGTTCTGTAGCAGGGATCATTCTTAAAACCACAGTTATTGCTGGAGTACATCACATACCTCCCGGCTTCTGCCTTACAGTGCTTTCACGCAAGATATGATAGAGAAGTTATGCATTATATATGCATATGAATATGATTCCCACCATTGTTTGTGATTTCTGTCAGAACTGCTGAAAAGTAGTAGTTTCTTATTCCCAATTCAGTGCTCAAAAATAATTTTCACGACCAGATAATGCTTATGGATCTTCCTGTTAAACAACAAACATTTTAGAATCAAAATGCTATAAACGTATCACTGAGAGACAAAACACAGAATTTCTCAAAGAATTTAGTTAGATTGTCTTAGTATAAAGTGTTCCATGAGTTTCTTTGACCTTAAACCACATTTATATTAGTTTCATTATGGGGTAACCATTTAATGCTGTGGTTCTCAGATCTGTAAAATAGCACCAGGTAGCTGCTAGGATTCTTGAGAGGCACGTAGGACTGTAAGTTTTATATATTTCCTAATGTTCCATAAAGTTATGGAATCTGTATTTGTGGAGGGCTCCAAGACCTAAATATTCCAAGCGCGATACAGGTTAACCACTTTTTTTTTTTTTTTTTTTTTTTTTTTTTAAAGAGAGTTGCATGTAGGAAGTAAAAGAGAAAACTCAATTTAACCCTAAACAACAGTGCAATTTATCCATGCTCCAGAGTCTGAATGGGAGTACTGAAAACCAATAGAGGACCGAATAAAGAGTCTAGAACAGGAGTCAGATAATGGGGCAGTGGTGGTGAGGAGCAATGACTCAGTTTGATTAGCATTATTCCTTACAGAAAAATGTGACTAAACTGTGAATTTTTAAAAGGACACATAAAATATACTTTACTCTTGGACTCCTTGACTTTCAGAAAACTTATTTGGAGCAAAAGCTCACCTTTTTTGATCATGACTAAATTTTAAAATGTCTTCACATTTCAAACATTATCTTTAAAAGGATAAGTCTGGACATTCCACCGGAGATGTTCCAGTGGAGAAATGTCAAATTCTTGGGGGCATGGACTGGTTCCTAAGATACTCAAAGACTCCTTTGTTTTGTTTTGATTTTCAACTTTCCTTGAAATCTTAAAGTATAATAATCCCTTTAACTTCTCTCTCGCGCTTTTTCTTTCCTTAGTTCTTTCCTTCCTTTCTTCCTCCCTTTCTTTCTTTTTGTTTTGTTCTTTGAGACATGGTTTCCCTGTGTAGCTTTGGTGACTATCCTGGAACTAGCTCTGTAGACTAGCTGGCCTCAAACTCACAGAGATTCATCTGTCTGCATACCAGGTGCAGGAATTAAAGGCTTGCACTACCTTTAATTAAAGGCCTCAACCCCTTTGATTTCTAAGATGGTACACTGTAAACCTTTTATAAAATACAGACAAAAATTTTCTCAGGAAGCAATTAGAGATCATTTCTCAGCTATAGAGATGTATGGCTTTAGATATAAGCATCATCATAAAATCAGCGAGTGGTTAGATCCTCTGCCTGGGTTCGTTGGTGTTGAACTTTGGTACTTTTCACAAAGGCAGAATGAAGTCTTTGTGGAAAGGAGAAAAATCTTTAAATTTAGTTGTGTTTATATTTAAATCCCAGAACTGATCTCATGGGCTTATTCACTTCTTTTAAACATTTCTTTTGGATCTTCTAAATCATGACAATTCAGGCACATAGAAATTAACGTTCAGTACCCTTAATCCAGCTTTGGTAATTATGAGAATTACTCATTTTCTTCCAATTCTTTTACTCCTCCTTATTTTAATAGGTAATTGTACTAGGAATATTGCACATATTGCTCCATGTGTAAATGCTCCAGAATATATTTCCAACACTTGAGCATAGTTAAATAGTGTGTAGGTTTGCTATGACTGCCACATAAGAACCTTAAAATGCTTAAAGAGCAGAAATTAGTAAGTAACATTTTAAGAGGCTGAAAGCTTCAAATCAAGACGTTAGTAGCCATGCTGCCCTTGAGAGCGCTGTGTAGAAACACCTCGTTCTCTTCTCTTAGTATAGGCATGGCTGTCTGTTTTAAGTGTTTCAGTGTATTTCTTCTGTTTGTGTCCATCTCTCTTCCACTCTAATCCCATTTGAGCCCACCCTAACAAATTCACATTGAGTTAAATTGACCTTATTTAACTCTACTTTGCTGTGCTTCTCTCCTAATGAGGCCACCTTACAAGGTTTAGAAGGTTAGGACTTCATACAATTTTATGATAATTAATTAATACTATATATGCCCAATCCCACAATGAACTAACAAATCCTTTAATGACATCGAATACCCAGTTTCCATTTAGAATTTCTTAAGTTTTATTTTCCTAAACTATGTTTGCGAGCTTGATTTATTCAAACACAGGAACCACATGGTATGATTTAATGGTATTCACTTGTGATTCTTTTAAATGAAATCTTTGTCATATATTTTTCTCCATTAGTTGTAGTTAATTGTTTTGAGACAACGGTTCACTATCTAGCACTGCCCAGACTGGAACTCATGATTCTTCTGCCTCAGCCTTCCAAGTTCTTGGATTCCAAGTTCATGCACCACCACACAGACTGTGTTGAACTGATACATGTAATCTATAAATTGCACGTGGAAATTTCAAAATGTTCCAATAATTGTTTATGAGGTAGAGTATTTAAGATGTGTTAAGCACATCACTACTTTTAATGACTTACCACTTGTTTATCTTGAAGAACTTTACAATAACTTGTTCTAGCTTCCTGAAGTGTGCATCTCTAGTCAACCTGTTCCTACCAAAACCACAGCTTTACCATTAAGTAATGAATCCCACCCTGCCTTTTTTTTGATAAATTTCATTGGCTTATCAAGAAACAAGATTAATTATCCTACATGATTTTATCTGTTTGTATCTGACTGCCCTGTTTCTGTTGTCTGTTACTCATTCTGCTATCATGGATTGCCAGTGCACTGGCAGTTAGAGCCAGAAGTAGGAACACTTCTTTGTCTTTACATAATATTTTTAGCACTTATTGGGGAATTTCATGAATACATTCCCATCACATTTGCTTCCCAATCCTTCCAGGTTCACCTTATCCCCTTTGTTTCCCGCAGCCCCAAATAGTACACAAGTACAATTTGTGCTTCCCAAATACTCCAATGAGCCCTTTAAAGATAACTGAGTCATTTTCCATCCCTTCCTTCCCACCAGAAGCCAACAACTGTGAAGCTTCAGTATCTTTATCACAATTTTAAGGATCATTTTCAATAGTTTTCTGCCTAAAATGTTTCTTTTTTCTTTCCGGGGGGAAGAAGTTGTTGAAGAAGCCTTCGATGTCTCTCATTCTCAATTATGAGTCTGGAGTCTTTTATATCACTACAATAGATGCTTCCTTGCCGATAACACCAAAGGATGCACAGATCACAGACATCAACACGAACTCCAGTGACTGCCCAGACTGTGGACACATACATGCCCTTTCACTGCAAGAGTAATAGTGGACATTTACAGGACCTCAGGCAACATCTCGGAATCTAAATATCAACATGGTCTCTGGTGGCCAGATCAGGTCACAGACATCCACATTCCTTCTGGCAGTAGTATAGACCACAAACAGCACAGTCTTAGGTGGCAGTACAACTGGTACCAACATGGCCTCTTGTGGATTCTCTTCTCATTGAATCAGTGCCTTTCACAGTGGGCAGGTCGTCTCATTCCAATTAATGTATGCAAGGTAATTTTCTTAATTGTTTTTGAAAGGGTGCCGATGGCTCAGTGGGTATAAGTCCTTTCAGACAAATGACTTGTCACACATATGAATTTTATCCCTGGACACACTTGTTAGAAGGAGAGAACTGGATGAAATTCCAAATGAAAAAGAAGAAGAAAGAAGAAAGAAGAAGAAGAAAAGAAGAAGAAGAAGAAGAAGAAGAAGAAGAAGAAGAAGAAGAAGAAGAAGAAGAAGAAGAAGAAGAAGAGGAGGAGGAGAAGAAAAAAGAGAAAAGAAGAACAAGCAGAAAAGGAAGAGGAGGAGGAGGAGAAGGAGGAGGAGGGAGGAGGAGGAGGAGGAAAAGGAAGAAGAAGAAGAGGAAGAGGAAGAAGAAGAAGAAGGAGGAGGAGGAGAGGAGGAGGAGGAGGAGGAGGAGGAGAAGAAGAAGAAGAAGAAGAAGAAGAAGAAGAAGAAGAAGAAGAAGAAGAAGAAGAAGAAGAAGAAGAAGAAGAAGAGAAGAAGAAGGTGGCAGTGGAGTCTGAGACTTGGAGAGGCCTGAGGGCATGAAGGGGAAGGAAAAGGATAGTCTGTAAGTCTTTGGGCAACTGAGAAGAGTCTGTCTAAAACCAGTCTTGCGTTTTATGGGGCTTGGGCCATAGATGGTAGAGTGGCAGCAGGAGCTCCAAGGCTGGAAGGAATGTGAGTAGGGGTGTGCAGGGCCCAGGAGTTCAAGGGGATCTGGGCCCAGATCCAGAGCTGCAGGTGTTTGGGGTCCAGATCAGAAATGCCCACAGGCCCTCAGACCACAGGGAGACCCAGTGTAACATGCCCACTGCACACTGACTCCAACATCTTCACCAAGCATGCATGGCACCATGGAGCGCTGTGCACACAACTGCGGCAATGCTTTGTAGAACACAAGCCAGAGCCTGTAAGAAAGTCAGCAAAGAGAAACAGAGAGAATGGCTGTATCTGTGGTAAATATGCCTGGGCACATCTGTAATTTCTTTTATCAGAATCTTTTAAAAATATTTGAAATCAGTTCAGGCCCCAGCAGGACCACTGAGCAACTCTTAAGGGCAGGCCATCATTTCCAGTGACCCAGCCCACACCATGGGAATGCTACTGCCAAGGAGCTTCCTGCTCACTGCAGGCACAATGGGCATACACTGTCACCCCTGCAGCTGCTATAGGGAACCTTTGATACTCACGTGTTTTTCAATTTATCATATTATCTGGAAGCACATACTTCTAGTGTCAACTTCAGTGACACCAAAATCATTTTTAGTGATTTTTAAATGAGGTTACTCTTATTTCAATATTATGTTTCTTCCTTCAATATTTATTTTAATGAAATTAATTGGTAGACATTATCTCAACCAATTATTTAATTAACATTTCTAAACAATGATTTTCTAATTTTATTAAAGGAGTCTTTCTCATTATTTTGATAAAAGAATAATCCACTATTGAGGCTTTCCCTTTTCCCTGAAATTTCAAAATAAAATATTGATCTCGAGTGGTGATTAATTGATGTACTAGCTCTGTTAGTATTATAATAGATATGTGAATTAAAAAAAAAACCTGACATGTTTTGAGCATTTGTAATATTCCTTTCCAGTATATCCAATTTTTTTCAGGATGAGCAGGCAAATTCCCTTCAACGGACTTTTAACACTGCTTGCAAGAACATGCCCTAAATATTCTAAAGTATTCTCTCACTATCCACACATCAGCACTTTTCTAGGCCATCTCCTTTAATTTAGTGATGATTACTGTTTGGTTAACCTAAGCTAGGTGCTAGCTGTCACATTGTTCATTTTAATATAGTCTTATTTTAAAGTTTCTTGCTCATATAGTAAAATATAGATTCTTTTAGCAGTGTTGAGTGTCTCTTATCTTTGATTTCTTATTCTCAATACATAGAAAGTAGTCTTACCTATAATTGCAATATGAAAATTAATCTAAACCTGAAAACAGTTCTATGTCACTGTTTGAGACTTCTAATTGTTCCTTCAATCATGGAATTAATTTCATATTTGGAAGACTTTTCAAATAACTGGAGACTTTGAAGATTATGCATGTTTCAAGTATTTTCATTATAATATTTTGTAACATCTGAAAAAAATTAATGGAAATTGACATATAGATGCTATGGTCCTTCATAACCACTTTATTCATGTTTCATGTTGGCATATTTATCTATAATGGCTGCTATTCAATTTGACGTTTTCTTCCATCTTCAAGTTAAACGTAGACATAACCTTTGTGACTGAATGGACAAAGACAAATATCAACCACAAAAGGAGAGTGTACAATTCTAGAAAGGTATATCTTGCTGAAAATGAAAATCTATTTGTAAATTCTTGTGCATTAAACTGCAAAGTCTGTGTTGGACGTTGTGTCTTCTCTGAAGGTAGATCTTGGCTATCCTAGCTTACTAAATACAAACTCATGAAAAAGTAAGCAAGGAAAACCTTTTCCTTGTGCTGTATTACTGATTCTGGTCATCATCTTTGGAATATTCATTCTCTGTTCATCTCTGTTGCTTGAAACTCTAGGTGTGTGAGTTCTATATAAGTCATAGTAAGAGAAAACTAAACTATAACTATGTTGATAAAGTTTAACAATGCACATTAAAATAGAGTAATTGAGTTCTTGTACTTTATAAAAGAAGAATAGGTCTTGCTTATGTCTATTTTGATTGTTTGTGGAAGGGCATTACTTTGAATTGTTGTAATTCTGTATAAGCAGTAATATGAAAAATTATACTTGCATAAATGTTATGAAATCTTAGGAGATGCAATAATTTCCTATCAGTAGGAAACAGATACTCAATGTCCACAAAGAATGAAGCTCATTTTTGATATTGCCAACAACTCTAAGATATCACAGTCTAGCAGATAGTGGCCACTAGGAAGACAGCCAGAAATACGTTATTCAACTCTGTTCCATTACACTATGGACTCGATCCAGCTAGAATTATTAGGAAGAAATATGCTTAAATAATGAACACACACCTATGGTTTTAAATATGAACTATCCCAGAGAAATGTAATAAGAGCAGGTCATATTACAAACCCACCGAAAAGAAAAACCTACATCATTACATGTAACAATTTGCGTGCTACATACCAGCTATTTGATTTATAAACTATGACTTTACGAACTCAAAATGTATCTAAATAAGTAAAGAAAATTTAAATTTTTTCAGGGCAAAATACATGCTGATCTACAGTGTCTTTATATGCTAAAATGCTACATTGAAATACCCATGGGAAGTATATTGTTTTCGAACTTTTAATCAGACAACATATTTAAAAATCTTTTTCTTTTGTTATATATAGGTTTCTTTTATAAGTGATACTGTAGAGAAAATACTTTCCAAAATAATGATTGTTTAAATAGTATTCTTATCTTTTATACCTTCAGAATTGCATATAATTGTGTTCTTTCTCAGTGAAATCTTGGTGGAAAGTTTTCTTATGCTGACTTGAAATGCTGAACTTTTTGTGCCTATAAAAATAAAAAGTTGCTGCAAATATATATATTTAGTAACATCATTTCATAAGGAGAATTACTTCATGATAGCCCAGATTTATTTGAGAATTAAGTTTTTTCTTGTTGAGTTTTCTTTAACAATTTTGTGCTTAAAATGTATTTGTTTGTCCTTTGCTTAAAATTTTATTGTAGGAACATTAACTCAAAGAACAAGTTGTAGTATAGAAAATTAGAGTTGGTAATAGAATAACTGATACAGAATACCACTGGACAGAAAATAAAGCAGAAAATTTACATATTTGAAGATGTGGCTCTCTGGATATTGGTGAAAGATTGGCAATCTATAATCAATATAATTGATTTTCTGCCCAGGGCCTCTCTTTTCATCTATGCTGCTTTTGTTATTTGTCTTTATCTTCCATGTGTAAAGATCTGGGTATTCATTTAACCTTCTAAAAAGATATAGAATATATTATATCTGATACTTATATAAAGAATGATTTCCAGAAAAATAATAAGAATATCAATTACTATAAAGGATGTTGAATTTTCCCATATATTCACACTAGCAATTCAGACATAACATGCAGGACTATTAACTATAAGCAGTCTCTGATAATTCAAACTATTTAGACTTCCAAATTTACTTGCACTATAATCTACTAATCTTGTAACAGACACTTTTTTGATACTACATTGTCACAACATAAAGAGAACATTAATAAAGTAGTTTGAAAGGAAATGACACTCTAACAACATGAATAATTATATACTAACATATTTATTTTGGTTTGGATTCCAATGTTTTGATTTAACTGGAGAAAATTTGATTCATAGACTTTAAGGTCAAAGTTTAAACATCTTTTAAATCTAGAGATAGTTTCAGTTGATGAATTATCTATAATCCCTCACCAAGTCAAGGTAGTAATGAGTGACTTGGCTTTTACAGATGACTGTGTACTAAAATATACAATAATGAAGTCCCAAGATTTTTCACATGTTGTTTTCAATGAATATTTTGGTGTTTTCTAAGTTTAGAAAGTGCAAATGCACTTATGAGAAAAATAACTTCTGCAAAATTCAGTCCTCTAGTGTTACTGAGGTTATATTTGTAAGTATGAAAAAATATATTGCCAGTGTCTTAAGTCTCCCATTCATAAAATAAAGGTTGCCTTCAAGTTACATAGATAAATTTTATGCTAACTTTTTTATGATAATTTTGTACACACACAAAAAAATAGAAGCAACTATTTCGAGAATGAGAAAAAATAGAAGGAATTCTAAGAGTGAGAGAAATCGTCTTCCCAGGGGAAGAGTAGAGCAACTGACTACTCAATATCAAGTGGCCCAGACCCCAGACATCAACACAACCTTCAGTAGTAACTGGAGCCACAGACATCAACACAGACCCCAACTTCAGTAAGACTAGAGACTCAGGCATGGTCTTCTGTAGCAGCCTGGGTGGAAATGTCACCATGGCCCCAGGTGGCAGGATGGGCCACTCAGATCACCAGCAGAGGGAACCATGTGTGCTGAAATGTAAAGGCCCTGCTGAGCAGGCAGCACCCTATGTTGGTCTTGGAAGAGTTTTCATTGCCTCTCACTGGCCAGTACAGTAGAAGAACTGGCCCCACTCCTCATAGGAGAGATGGTCCTACCACTCACAATAAGCATAGGAGAGCTATCCCACCACATTGGTTCAGAATGACTGGCTCTTCCCTTCACCTGAAGTGGGTGAACCCAGAGGCTGGGACAGACCCACATCCTGACCCACACTAGACCTACCCATCAATACCTTCCAAAGTGAGTGAAGGATCTGGTTCTATCAAACCAAGTCCTGATGGTCTCCATGACTCATGACAATAATGGATATCCTGGAGGAATTTCAGTCAAGTTCCAGTATTGATGGTGTACCTGATGTCAGAGTCCTCGAAAAAACCAGCTAATCATTACAGTGAACATTTGCAAGTAAAACTGAGTGGACAAAGCTACTGTGTGATGTGCTACAATGCCCAGTGTATGAAAAGGTGTTACAGATGCAGGAAACAAGTGTTTTTTTCGATTGTTTCTTTTGTTTTTGGTTAAAAGTCTTTTGTTGAGGGGTTTCTGTCCTGCCTGGTCCTGCAGCCATTCATCCCCAAAAAATACACAGAGGTTTACTACATTAATTATAAACTGGTTAGTTGGCTTATTAGCTCAGGCTTCTTATTGATTAATTAATTCTTACATCTTAATTTAGTTCATTATTCTTGTCTCTGTTAGCCACATAGCTTGGTACCTTTTATCAACAAGGCATTCTTATCTTGCTTCTTCTGCATCTGGGTGACAACTGCAAGCTGACTCTTTTCTCTTCTCAGAATTTTCCTGTTTTCAGTGCCCTACCTCTACTTCCTGCTTGGATACTAGCCAATCAGTGTTTTATTAAAACAATACAATATAAGTGACAGGTATAACCCCCTTGTCCCTCAACAGTCCTTAAAATACATTTTGAGGGGATGTTGCTGATATTGAAGGACTGGGAAATAAGAGGGATTAGAGTGCATGATGTGAAATTTCCAAAGACTCAAAAGAATATGTTAAAAATATAAAATAGTGAGGTATCATATATATGCATATATGTGACACCTTTTCCAGTTATTAAACAAATTGAATATGCAACGAACCATTTATGAAAATAAAAATGCCTAATAAAATTTGAAAAATATTCAATTTCATAACTTTCAAAGATGTTGTGGCAGAAATGTGATTTATGAGTAAGGGCATTGGCTACTCTTCCAGAGGACCTAGATTTGATTGCCAGAACTCACATGGTAGCTCACTCTTCTTTTGGGAGAACTAATATCCTTTTCTGGCCTCTACAGGCACGAGAAACACAATTAGTACACAGTCATGCATCCAGGTTAAACAGCCATATACATAAAATAATAAAATAAATAAAGAATCTAGAAGAAAATATTAAAATCTGGACAAAGTAGAAGTCATGCCTGGTACAGTTAATTGGACCAATTATTCATAACTAGATATGTCCTATATCTTAGGCATGATACTACTACAATTATTTTGCTAAGTGGCCATAATATCAACCTGACCTCTAAATTCTTACTTTTATACCCATAGATTAGTGCCACTCTCAACTCTCAAATAACAGCCTTCTATTGTAGTGGTTGGCATGCCTATGTTAACACAATAGTTCTAATGTTTATCTAAAGTCTCAGTTCCAGGTTCTCTGGAGAAATGTAGGTTTGCTTATTAGATTAAAATATCAAAATATCAGTGCAGTAAACTTTTGTCATTAGAGAACAAAATTTAAGGTGGATGTTCAGCACTTACAGCACTAAGATTTTTATGACGTCCACCCACTGTGTTGAGTAGCAAACTGTATATTTCTCTCTAGTATATACTTGATGACTTCTGACCCAGAATACTTTAAATCTTAACCAGATATCCTATGAGATTTAGTATATGCATTAGCAATGAAAAAAGAAACTAAATACATGATTATTATCTTTAATTATGTATGGAATAAAAAAAACGTTTTTAATTACATTTCCAGTGTATTTCTGAATAGTTAACATAAAACAGCAAAGTAAGATTTAAGATCTTAACATAAAAATGCAGCAGAAACTTTATAATAGAAGGGTACTTACATTATGTGTCTACTAAAATATTACAAAAGGGGGAGGAAAATGCATGTCTTCTGTATTCCATATTTGGCTTCTCATCAGAGTTCTTACCTGTATAATTAGTGATTATTATATTAAATACCACATAGCTAGTTTTAAAGACAGAGTTGACAAGCATGCGGAGTTACCTGTGTGTCAACTCTACACAATGTTGTCTTGTTAGTGGTCATGAAGCTTTATTAGAAGATTTTGGGGGAAGGTAATTTAATGAACTCTTGGGTACATCTGAAAACCACTTGAAATTAAATGTAGTTTTGCAGAAAATGAGAAAATAAAACAATCCTTTATAGCTTGAAAATTTAAGACTGAGTGAATCGACCTGAATTAATTATAAAGCAAATGATTTCACGGTATCGTAAAATGATCATTTTACTATTGTTAATTTTTAAGGTCTTAAGTTGAGGTAAGTATTTTTTAGAATACTTTCCATATGGCTTTAATAATATTACTTGTTAAAGAATTACCTATTCTGCAATCTTTTTTTTTTTTTTTTTTTTTTTTTTTTTTTTTTTGGTTTTTCGAGACAGGGTTTCTCTGTGGTTTTGGAGCCTGTCCTGGAACTAGCTCTTGTAGACCAGGCTGGCCTCGAACTCCCAGGGATCCGCCTGCCTCTGCCTCCCGAGTACCTATACTGCAATCTTTAAAGCTTAACTTGAGTAAAAGTGAACTTATTTAAATGATGTGAAAGTGAAAATCAGTTACCTATGTTGATGACAATTCATTAATATGAAAATTATTGTTGAAATATATGATCAATCTCAAATAGCTATTAATAACCTTTTGATGAAAGTATCAAATATGCTCTCTTGGTTTCTTTTGTCACCTTCCCATTTCTGTCCTGATTCCTAAATTTGTAGGCATATAATGAATACTCATATGGTGAGCTGATGGAGAGCTCCTTGGTGCTTACACAGTCTGCAGAATCACGCATAAAGAATCTATTTAATTATACCATTTGGACAGAGGATACTTTTCAGTGGCAGAATACTTCCTTAGATGTACAAGGCCCTGAACTTTATCCCTAGCACTACAGAATTTTAAAACAGAAAGTAAAACCAACAAACAATAACAAAAACACATCAACATGATGAGAAACAAGAGAGTAGATGTTTGCTATATACATGATTGAATATGTGTTTTTGTAATCAAGATTAAAGAGCATTGTGAATGTGACTATGTTGTGACTTTGCTTTACAAAATAATTGCAGTGTTAATATTTTAATCTTGGGGTAGAAAACAAGATAAAGACTGGAAAACAGTTCTGGATTTTTCAGATTCATTTGTAAGCTCTTATGAGAGCTTCTGGAGGAAAAGGAAATACCTAGTTCAAAGAGACAGATATTCAAAAATCATCATACATTGCTAGAGAGCCCTAAAAAAAACTTCACTAGACTGACCCAGAATATGGATAATGAAATTGCCATAATAAAAAAAGCAATTATGGTTTGTTCCAATAAAAATGAATATTACTATGATAAATGAATAGTTGAGAATCCTATAGCAAATTATGATAGCTTTCATATTAGATTATTTTTCTTACCTGATTATAACACTTTTTGAAAAAATACCATTCTTCTTAAATCTCACTTGTGATAAAACAACTACATGTATCATAATAGTAATTACAACATTAGTATTTACTGAAGATAGATATTTATAATCCTCATGGTATTCCTGTGAAGAAAACCAATCCTTACTTAAACATAGCTATATATCTAGGTCACTAATATAGTTTCAAAGAAAAACGAAGCCACTATGAAGTTCTATGACCTTTCAGGAAACTCTAGGGGGATTTGGTGCATTGTAGTTTGGCATTGGTGAGTACAGTTGTGTCCTGTTCAGAAAACCATGTACATAAACATTCTTAAACCTGCTGTAGACTACAAGGTAGTTACTGAACTTCCTTCATTGTGTTTCTTTTAGTATTCACATGGAATGAGAACTAACTCCAGGAAAACAAATACAGTCAACCTTCTTTTCCTGTTTTTTCTATGAATCACATTTTCTTTATAAAGTTATTATATTTAATATGATATTGATGTATTTGATAAATATTAAAAGTTTAAATCAATATGTCTATTTATTTTTGTATACCAAGGGCTACTTCTGCTAGCATATACGTAGCTTGCTTCTGGATAGGGGACTGCACTAGAGTTATCCTCTCATTTCCTAAGAAGGGGAGATGATCCTGTTGGAATGTTTGTGAATCATAGGAATCAAGAAAGAGATTGCAGATTTCCTTTGCATAACTTGATATTTTGTTTACTATATTGAATTTGAGATTTTTATTATTTTACCACTTTTTAAGATTTTCAGTTCCTTTGTAATCTTTATCCCTTATGTTAGAATTCTGCTTGCTAACTAGTTTTAACACTGCTCTTCTTGTTTATGTGATATTTTAAAATATACTATACTAATTGAGACGCCCATGCTCAGTGTGTGTGTACATCCCATACACTTGATGAAGGAGGTTCTCTTATTCGTATGGAGGATCAAACTCAGCTTTTCAGTTTAACAGCGTGTCTGTTTCCAACTAAACCACCTTGCGAGTCCTGTGATAACTTGTAAGCATCCCTTTTATTGCTACAGACACAAATGATTTTGTGAAAATGAGAGTTGGCAATTCTTGGATTAATGTAGTATGTGTAGGGGAGAAAGAGGCACCTTTATTATGTGGTTTCAAGAAAAGCCCTCACTTGGTCCGCATGGAGTCCTCAAGGAGGCAGTAGTTTATAGAACAACTTAATTTTTTGAAATGCAATCAGAAGTTTCTTTTCTTCTAGTTCTGTCACATCTTTAGATTTCCTATTATTTACTTTTCATAAGTGTTTTGAAATGACCAAAGATTGGTTTTGTTAAGATAAATGAAGCAGTTAAACTTTTCTGCAAGTGGGAAGGATGAGTAAATTTAACAAACATGAAACACGGAATTCTGAAAAATTTTCTATTAGTTAACCCCATGCCTTTGTTACTTTTCTGTTTCAGTGAAGAAAAACTGTGATCAAGACAATTTATAAAGGAAAGGGCTTGCTGTGGGTTAGAATCCGTGATCGTTATAAGGCAGGGAGCTCAGCGGGCAGACATGCAGGATTGGCACCAGATAGTAGCTGAGAGCTCACATTTCATCCAGAGCAATAGAGAAACTGGAAACGGTTGGACTTTTTCGAACCTCAGAGCCTACCCTCAGTGACACACTTCCTCCCACAAGGTCACATCCACTAATCATTTCCAAATGATTCCACCAACTGGGGCCTGAGCATTCAAATATATGAGTCTATGGTGGTCGTTCTTGTTGAAAATACCACACAGCGTTCATTGGAGCTTGTGTAAGGGGAGCAGCAGGCACATTGGACTCTTTGCTGTAGGCGCTCACTAAAAGTGAGAAAGGAAACAAAAGACTGTGTGTTTGACTCCTGTTCTCCATGTCAAATGTGGACAATTACTTTGGACCTTTGGAATTTTCAATAGTTTAAAACTTGGAAGATGGTCAAAATTACTAAGTAGTATTATATCTATTGATAATTTGAAAAAAAAACCTTTTCATTTTTGAACTTTTTCTCAAATTAACAAACATCTTTGAATTTCCCTACAAAATCTGTTTCATGCTCTTTAGGTGTTAATTTGTGACTCACTCCTTTTGATTTACTTATTCCCTTTAAAAGTTCTTCCTTTAACAATTAGAGGGTTGAACTTTATTTGACCTTGTAAAGCATACTTCTGTGTTTCCATGAAGAGAAAAACTCATGTGCCTTCTTTTCCCTCTAATATAGCCTAGAGAATTATGCCTTTAGAAATAACTAGATATTTATTTTAAGTTTCTGACCATATTTTTGTATAATAATCATGATATATATTATAAGATTCAATGAGTGAGCTAAAACTTTGTAAAACTGATAAACTCAAAACATTGTAGAATGTATGAAGTAAATATAAATATATGTAAATTATATTCTATATCGTATATGTACTCATGTATTTCTCTATATATGTTTTCCTCCTATACATTTGTAGTAAATTAATTTTAAAACAACATGGAAAATTTTATTTTTTACTAAGAGGCATTGATATGATTGCCAGTTAGAGAAAATTTGTTTACCTGTAGCTTTCTATTATGATAGGAAGAGAACAGGTTTGTTATTCACCTGTAGAGTTGTTTAACTAAAATCATCCAAACAATAGGGAAACTCAAATACTTTTCAGGAGCTAGACTATGTCCTGGACATTTGTCTGAATAATATCATGCTGTTTAGAAAATGGATACTCAGGAAATACTATGAGATGGAAATAGATGCCAGGCACTTGCTGCCTGCTGGGGTTTGCCAGTGTGTGCGGAGAGTAAAGAGGAGTGTTTGTGGGAAAATTAGGCAGCTATGAATACGTTAACAGATGGAAGCCACTGTGAGTTTGACTTTGCAATGTTCTCACGAGCTTTCAGCTTTGTCTGTCACCATCTGTAATTCCCAGTGCACACGTGGTGGACCTCGATGCTGTGACTGAGGAGCTATAGAAGAGATGTATGTTGTGACTGCCTGAAACACTGGATTGTAGATAAGTAATAAGAATGAAGCTGGAGACGAAGGCTTTTTTGTGTTGAAGGTCAGCTTTGGACAGGAGACTGGTGGGGTGAGAAGATTACTAAGAAACGAACTGAGTGTGTATCTCTGTGAAGCAGGTTCTCGCTCCTGAGTGTTTGTTTATAGCATGAACATGACAGAAACATTGCTGGGATGAGAGCAGAGAACCATATGGAGTATATGAAATATATGGTTATTGAATGTATGCGAAATGTTGAACAGAAGCAAATAAAAACTACTTTAATTTTTAAAAAACAAACAAACAACAACAACAAAAACAGTTCCAGGGGTTTTGCAGAATTATGGCAAGGAAAATACAAAGCCAATAAAGTTACATGAAATTATATTCTTTTCTAAAATGGAGCAGGGGTGGAGTCAGAAAGCTTCAGGTAGCTGGGCGATGGTGGCGCACGCCTTTAATCCCAGCACTTGGGAGGAAGAGACAGGCGGATCTCTGTGAGTTCGAGACCAGCTTGGTCTGCAGAGCTAGTTCCAGGACAGGCTCCAAAGCCACAGAGAAACCCTGTCTCGAAAAACCAAAAAAAAAAAAAATGAAAGCTTCAGGTATTTTTCTTCAGCTGCTATCTACCTTAGTTTTGAGACAGGGTCTTTGACTGACTTCTAACCCACAAAGTAAATGAGGCATATTGGCCAAATATCCCCTATCGTCCTCTTGTCCCTTCACCTGGTGATGAGATTACAAACATGCCTAACACAACTGGCTTTTTAATATCTAGCTAGCTAGCTATACATCCATCTATCCCCATTCATCCATCCATTCTTTTTTTTTCTATTTTATATATTTATTATATTTATAAATATATTACATACATTTATTATACTCACAGTTACATATCAAACATCATTTCTTTATGTGCATCATGGTGGAAATGAGCAGGATGGGAAGTGTTATATTCCTTTGTTTAAATGCCTGCATTTCCTCCCAACATAAATCGTGATATTTTGATGAGTAAAAGATATTTTAATGCAGGAATCATGACGTCCAAATATGGCACGTAGGTCATCTTCAGCCCTCAGTGATACTCATCACAGTCACATTCCCAATATTTCTTTTTTTTATTTATTTTTTCTTTTTTATTGAAAAAAAAAATTTCCGCCGCCTCCCAGCCTCCCATTTCCCTCCCCCTCCTCCCCCTCCTCTCTCCCTCCCCCCACTCCTCTCCCCCTCCCTCTCCAGTCCAAAGAGCAGTCAGGGTTCCCTGCCCTGTGGAAAGTCCAAGGTCCTCCCCCCTCCATCCAGGTCTAGGAAGGTGAACATCCAAACTGGCTAGGCTCCCAGAAAGCCAGAACATGAAGTAGGAGCGAAACCTAGTGCCATTGTCCTTGGCTTCTCATCAGCCCTCATTGTCCGCCATGTTCAGAGAGTCCGGTTTTATCTCATTCTTTTTCAGTCACAATCCAGCTGGTCTGGTCTTGGTGAGCTCCCAATAGATCAGCTCCACTGTCTCAGTGGGTGGGTGCACCCCTCGTGGTCCTGACTTCCTTGCTCATGTTCTCCCTCCTTCTGCTCCTCATTGGGACCTTGGGAGCTCGTTCAGGTGCTCCAATGTGGGACTCTGTCTCTGTCTCCATCCATCGCCAGATGAAGGTTCTACGGTGATATGCAGGATATTCATCCATTCTTTATCTCTCTATCTGTCTAACCATCAGTCTGTCCATCTGTCCATATATCTGCCTGTTTGTTTATATGTCAGGGCTTAGGAAAAGTAAAACACCTTACAGACTGAGCCGTTCCCCTAGCCCACAAAATGGTATTCTTAAAGTTTAAATTGTGATTATCTGGAATAATGCAATTTTTTTGAAGAACCCTTTTAAAAATAATTCTCTTAACTTTTTAAAATTTAAAAGTATGTCACAAAATGTCAGTTCTATATTTAAAAATGCCTTTGGGAAAATGAAAAAAAAAATAAATGACTTTAGAGAAGAAAAAGTAGAATCAAAATCATGACAATGAAATCCCCGTCCCTCCCTTTTTTCCCTCCATCCCTCCCTGTTCCTTTCCTCCTTAACCCACTCCTGCCTCCTTTCTCTTTGCCTTTCTACACATTCAATCCTCCAGCAAATTTCAGTGCTTCCACAACACACACACACACACACACACACACACACACACTCCAACCACTTGTTCTCCCCTTCTGGTAACAAGGCTTTGTCACAGGTCCAGAGAATCCCTATGGTCGCTAAACAATTCTCCTTGGTCCCACAGTATTCTCTGTGATTTATTAACACAGATAAGGATGGATATTTCCAGTCGGCAGGTAAAATGCAACCAATGAGTGAATGAAAAACGATTGAATAGAATATAAGATGAACAGATCATTCCTTTTTTGTTGTTCTTGTTTTGTAAGAGAGCCGCCCAGGTTTGCCTAAGATTCTCCATGTAACTGAGTCTGTCTTTGAATTCCTGATCCCTTTTGTTTCTGTATGTCTCAAATATTAGGGTTATAAGCACATGGCAAAACATTTCTTTGATGCATGTTTTCTTGTATTATAAGTTTGAAATGTATGTTTTCCCTATGTTTTATATAACAAATTAACTTTATATTTCTAATTAGAGATATGTAAATTCTTCAGTCAGATAGAAGACTATTCAGTTACTCTCTGTCTAGAGAAGAAGCTGAGACTCCATGAAAGATATCGTGGATAATACATACCGTGTCACAGTTTGTTTGGAGTTATACCTTATTTCCAGTCTAATGTTCTTTCCATCCATGTAAAGAAACCTCCCTCCACAGAAAGCTGTGCACTGTTAGCAGATGTGGCTGCCATGTCTCACATGTTCTATGGACTTTCAAACTGTGCCTCAGCAGGAACTTGAAATTTATTTTTTATCATTTTCAGATTGGGGATACTCCCCTCTTTGCTTATATACTTATATACTTCCTGTGACCATATTATTGCCTTCTACACTTTGGAGTAAAAGCATCTAGAGCTAGTGCCTCTGCCCTTGCTTACTTCCCATGAAAGAAATGCCCATGAAACTCCACTCCACTCACAGATAGGAAGTTATGGATGATTCTTACCACAACACCCAGGCAGCCTCTAGTGGCACCTGATGTGACTGATACATTATGTGAGATGAGAGTTCTGTATCATTGCTGCTATTCATCACTAGCATTGTGAAAATATAGAGGACCATTGTCCTCATCAAAATTTATTTATTTATTAGGACAGAGTGCCTCAGAAGCAATACAATTTAAATAATCTTTCATAAATAAAGTGTGATTCATCTACTGAATTGCTTTTGCCTTTTGTATTGCCTTGTTAGCCTGTGAAAAGACAATCCTGAAATGATGTTTTATTAAGAAGTTTCAAAGCCAAATCTAAATTATTTCTTGACCATAAACATTACTCTGTTTTGGGTGGGCATTTGTTTTGTTTTTAGGTAGAGAAAAACAACAACAAAAAAAAGAAACATAATCTCTCATCTGTGCTTAATTTACCTGATGAACAAAGGACCAGAGCGTTTGTTGACTGGGAAGTAATTGTGTGACTCTGAGATAATTTGATTGCTTTTGTCTGTAGTTGAAGGTTGGATGTTCAACAATCTGTCAAGACAGAGAGGCATTATACCATATTAGTGTCTCTCAGAATTCACTCATCTGGCCTTTTAATATGTTGAACAGAAACACCTTGCATCTATAAACCTTTTGCATTTCAGACAGATTGCATCATTTACAACTTTCATTTCCTATAAATGGGTGTGTCTTGTTCAAACTATCAAACAAAACTCCAATAGTCAACTCAGATGCTGGTTTTAAAGTCTATAAGTTAAAATTGATTTATTTTCCACCCTAGAAATAGTACAAGTTCTTTGCCAAGTCAAATTTCCTCCCACGTTTATTGCTATGTGTGAGAAGTGGAGTATGGAAATGAGGCAGGAAGGCTGGTATCTTTCCTCTGCATCTTTTTAACTTAAGCAACTGAACCCTGTGGACTTATACGTGCAATGGTGACTATCTGGGTATCTTTTAGGGATATTAATTTCCAATTAGTAAGAAGTTCCTGTATAAAGATGTCTTATTTTTCCTGGTTCCCCCTTCTTCATCCAATGTAAAGAGTACCACCATTGCAATAGAGAGTTAATTATTGCTATCAGAATGATTATGGTGTTTCTCATGTCAAGATGCAAAAATAAATAATGCTTTTTTAATTATTAAAGAAGAATTTATGATATGGCATTATTTAAGATTTCTATTTGAGGCAAAGTTCTTTTTTCAGCTTTCTTTCATTATTATTATTATTATATTGATGTTGTGTATGCATGTATGTATGAGTGCCACATATGTGTCTGGTCCCATCTGAAGCCAGAAGAGGGCATCAGATACCCCTAGAGCCCACAGACCGTTGTGAACTGTCAGTAGATTCTGAGAAGCTCACCCGGGTCCTCTGAATGGGCAGATAGTGCTATAAACCACTTATTCCCAATGTTTATGTTCAGTTTGCAATATAAAAATGGAGTGAAGTTGAACAGAGGGAACAGAAAGTACATGCTATTTGCATAAAAGCTAAAGGACTACATGTGGAGGTGTACACTGCCAGGAGAGTAGAAATGGAACAGATGTGATGAGGTTCAGGACTGTGGTAGAAGCTCAATAGTATTAACTTAAAGAACACAGATGACTTTGAGGCTAGCTGTAGGCATTTGGGCTTGGGGGAATCATCAAGGGCATTAATGTGTACATATTTGATGCGGCGTAATAACCAGGCTAGCTTAATATGAAATAGTAAACTTTAATGAGGGAATAGCTGACAACACCAGGGATCCAGCGATGAGCAGGAAGTACAAAAAAGGACCTGCGGGGCTCACACCAGCCAGATTTATACATAAACATTAGCCCAAGGCGAGCACGCCTCCTTAGGCTGGGCTTCCCCTACACATATTATAGAGTATTTTCTGAAGTATATTGTTATAGTATGCCCTCTTATTTTTGGACTTGTGAAATAGTACGTGTTTTTCTATAGTTACTTAGAAGAATGTTTTGCAAAGATAATGTTTCCTACCCTCTTTAAAACATTCTGTCCTATTTGTAGAGCACATTTGGCTTTAGAGTGTTTTGTATTGTTGATATGAGATGAGAAGTGAAGGCAGGACACCCAGACTTGTGTTTCCTAGATTCAACTTTGGGTTTTTAGGTTATAGAATTAACAATGTGTCAGAGTTCCTGCTCATGAGACCTCGTCACGGAAATGATTAAAAACTTAATTGAAAATTAAGTCATTATGCCTAGCAGTGCAAATAGTCAGTTATCACCAAAAATTCCAGCCCATCTCTCAGAAGGAATGATGTTATCATTGCCAAACTATTTCTGAATTCATCTAAGATTTTGAAATTATATGCTAGATTTTTTTTTGAAATTTTAATTTTAAAATGAAAAGTTGTTAGCACCAAGAGTGTGTTATTGTTACTCTTGGTTTTCCAGAAATCCTTGTTTTAAAGGAGGAATTGGGTCCATTCCATTTGTGAAGTAAAGTATAGAGAATCTGACTTGCCAAAGAACACCAAAGTGGAGCCTCTATATAGAAGTTACAAGTTCAAAGGCTTCATGCATGGAAATACTTCCAATGCTCTAAACCCATTTCTTTTTTCTTATCTAGTAACTTGCCAAGCACGAGTTAAGTATTCTCTGCTGAATTTCTCATTTGCAAGTAGATTTTTAACAGTGTTCTCACCCTTCAGAGGACAGCTTCTAGTACTCATGACTCTTGGAAAGACGATACTCTTACATTTGAAAAGACATGTGCAGATAAATTGGCAGCTGGATGTAATAGCTTCTGCATGAAATCTCAACATGTTGGGTACTGAGACAGAAGGAATGCAATGTGTTCAAGATCAGGCTGGCTCCCTAGAGGGTTCCAGGTCTGCCTCAAGACTATTTGCAACACACATAACCAAAAAAAATATCAGTCAATTCAAACAGTTTATTGGGGGGGGCAGTTTATTAATGAGAGTGTGAAAGAATTCACTGCTTGCTTGTACATAGCCATCACTGTGCTGATTAAAAGTGTGTTTGCCGTGGAAATGTGCAGTGCATCTGTAGTATGAATGGGACACCTTATACAAGAAACCTTTGCACCATTGTTTGCAAACCTAGGAGATGGAAGACAAAACAGAACATTTTAAGCTAAACTTTTTTCTTTCTTTCTTTCTTTCTTTCTTTCTTTCTTTCTTTCTTTCTTTCTTTCTTTCTCTCTTTCTTTCTTTCTCTCTTTCTCTCTTTCTCTCTTTCTCTCTTTCTCTCTTTCTCTCTTTCTCTCTCTCTTTCTCTTTCTTTCTCTCTCTTTCTTCTTTCTTTCCTCTCCCTCCCTCCCTCCCTCCCTCCCTCCCTTCTTTCCTTCCTTTCTTTTGAGGTGATGGAGGATATATGTGGGGTTGTTTTGCCTTAATCATCGAGAATGTCATTCCAGAGATTTTGCTCGGTTTAGAAGCAAAATCACTATGCTTCAGCATCATTGGCTGTAGATTTTAGTATTTTACAAGGAGTAAGATCTAGTGAGAAGGAAGTGACAGAATTGACTCTGGTTCTAACCAGTTTAACAATGAGCAGTTCATTCCTGGAAGGTGCAAAATTCCCTTCTCTATAAAAGAAGGAGGTTGTCACCCATCTCTACTCCAGATTATCAATCCACTTCTTACATGGCCTTAGATCTTTCAATAAAGTTGTCGACTGGTTGCTTGATGAGATTGTTTGCTGTCATTACTGATAGCATTAATAATTGCAAACACATTACATAGATATTAAATTAAAATGAAAAACTGTGTATGCATATGCCAATAAATATATAATGAATATGTATTTTACTTTGTAGCAAAAATGTACATGTAAGAAAAACACAAAATGAATTAAATGATCTTAAAATAATTGTGTTTTTAAAGCCAGCTTACACAATTTTAAGAAATTTTCTTTGACCATAATTAGCTTTGATGTGTAACTTCTAAAATTGAATAAAAATCATGTTGTTTTTTATTGTTTTCTCTTTTCGGTTCTACAGTATATTATATGTTACTACCTTGGTTTTATCCAAAAACAATTTGGATTAAAGTATACAGTAAATATAATAGTAAACATTGTATTTATGAAGACCTGGCCTTGTCCTAAAGAGATTGAAATGGTTTTTCAGCACTCATTTTCGAATTTAATAATTTTTATTCAAATGCTAATTTGAAGCTTATTGGGCACAAAATTACTGTACTCACACAATTTCAAGGTTTTTTTCTGCTGTCATTGAGGTTACTATTAAATTAACTCATAAATGATAAAGATATCAATAATATATTATGCCTATTTCAAAGTTAGGAATTATTAGAAATTAATACCTAATATTAGTGGTTTTGTTTTAGTTGAATAAGTCAGCTGAACCAATAACAGTTTTATAACAGTTCTATAAGGCATTTTCCACAAAAGACTAATTATATCTCCCAAAATAAAGCTATTATGTTTTGATATTTAAAATAATACATAGTTAGATAAATGTATTTCCTAAACTTGTCCTTACACTAATTTTCCTTTTGATCTCCATTTAGTTGACTTATAAACTTGTTTTTCACTCACTTAAGCTAGAGAAGGAATAGGGTGATGCTTTTTAAAATGTCAAGACAATTTTACAACTTTCTTA
Organism: Chionomys nivalis; assembly: GCF_950005125.1. Taxonomy (NCBI): domain Eukaryota; kingdom Metazoa; phylum Chordata; class Mammalia; order Rodentia; family Cricetidae; genus Chionomys; species Chionomys nivalis. The sequence goes on from NC_080095.1 coordinate 56,393,017, forward strand.
CTACTCAGGGATAGAGCTCTTGGGTTTGTGCAAAAATGGCACCATGACAGCATGCAAGGTGCTTAGTGATGGAGTGATAAAAATCCTCCTCTATTACTGCCAATCACAGGAACCCGAAGAAAACTCCAGAGCTGCCTTCTTCCCCACGTCTCTGTCCTGCAGTTATCTGAGATGCACCATGAAATAAACCAATATTTTACTTACCATGTTTTTTTTTTTTTCTGTACTATCAACTGTGGAGTTTCCTGTAAAGCACAAGCCCCAAGTCAATCAGTGCAACTTTCTTTTGTTTGTCTGTTCCTCACCAACCTGAAGTGACACTTGAATACATGCCCGCTACTGCTGCTGTTGTTGTGGGACACGGATAGTGTGTGGCATCCCTCAACTCTTTCCACTGTAGACTTTGGAGAGAAAGACCCATTTCCTTACTTGAGGTTATGCTTTTGGGCATGCTTTCATTAGTTAATGCTTATCTGGGTACAGAAAATAGCTGTCCTAGGGAACATTCTTCATTCTTAATCTTGACATAAATAGTAATCCATTAGCTGAAATTGCCTTAAACATGGGAAGACAATGTTTTATGGTGCAAAATAATGATCATAGTTAATGATAGCATACACCTAAAAAAAAATCAAAGCTGAGAGAAAGAAAAGTAAGTACCTTGTCTGCTTCCATTACAAAGAAATGATCACTCTTTCAGAAAATGATGCCTCCATTATTTGAATGTTAGTCATTGTATATCTATATAGAAAATAAACTTCACAATATTCCGTAAATACATGAAATTATGTGCCACCTAAGATAAAAGTTTGAACTCCTCATAAAATCTGCTGTCGGTCACAGTAATGAACCTGAACCTATCAGTGACACTGTCTCTCATACCACTTACTCGATTCACCTCACTTTTCTTATTTTCTGGGTAAGAGAGACCAGCGAAGCTACACAGAAGACCTGTCTTACATGAACCTTCATAGAGATCAGATTTTCAGCTAGCTTTCTATTATAACATCAAGATGCTGATTTCTTTCTGAATCTAATTTACAATCATGTTAAAGAAGTCTATTAAAGGTAGCAGTATTTGAATATTTATATCATTATATCAGGTCATTGTATATGATTTTCATTTTCTCTCGAGTTTTCCACATATGTAGCAATCAAACAGAATAGAACCATTTCTTTCTAGAGCTTTCTCAATGATATAAAATATGAGAAAATTATTTTTCTTATGTTTCCAGCCTTCAATATGAAGCAGATTTGACATTTCAAAGATACTTTTAAGTGATTATTATTTGCATAGCAAGTTCTCAAGATTCCCTATATGCTAAGACACTTTGCAAGAAGCTGAAGTCATTTGAGAAGCAATGCACCTGGCGTTTATATTCAAAGAGGTGCCAAGTTTACCTAGAATATACAGATTTTTAAAAATATATTCCTTCATCTAAATCTGAATTAAATAATGTTTTAACTCCTAAAATAAACCATGAAAAATTCATTTTTTCTTAGGTCAGGGAAAGCTTTGCTGGGGATAGATAAGCCTCTAGTTGACATTTAGTTTATCTTGATTTATGATGTATCTGTTAGAATTGCTTTAACTTGACCTCAGCTGCCTGTACTCATCATAGGGAAAAATGCTCTTCAGCTGTGCTTCCTTGATGAGACTCCAGAAAGAGAAGCATATTCAATTCTACTCTGACCAAGAGTTTATACATATAGAAAGGCAGAATTGGTGCTAGAGTGTCCACTTAGATCTCTTTGAGTATCCATCTGTTTTGAAGCTGTCCTAAGAATAGTCAGCTTCTAACTCAAAGAATGAACCTGTCCATCTATTCATTCTAGCTTTGAAGCATCTTTTTTAGATCACAAAGCAAGACTATAGGAAACTGTACCCACTTTCAGGAGCACAGTTTGAGGTGAGCCTTGGTCACTGTCTCTACCTAGAAATATTTAAATTATTGAACTTTTGTGCTGCTTTCTAGACTGCCTTCACCCCTTGGCTCTTCCTCTTTCCTGTATGTACTAACATAACATGAACATTACTATTAATATTCTGTGTTTAAATGCTTCAATCCCTACCTCTGCCCAGTTCCCTGGCTTGCAATCTAGAGCTTATTTTTGTCCCATGTTCGAGTGTTTGTTTAAAGTTTATGATAACGTGCGAGCAGTTCTACTTCATTCTTACCTTAAAGGTAGAGTTAAACTTTATTTCACATTGTTTTCTTATAAAAGCATCACAGAATTTAAATAATAAATAATACTAAGCAATGTATATGGTATTAAATGTGTGCCAAGCTTTATATTCACACATTTACATACAGACCTATGCGCGCGCGCGCGCACACACACACACACACATAGAAATATACCCCTTGTGAGATTGAAACAATTCCCTTCATCCTTCAGTTCACACACGAGGAAACAGGCGCTGAAGACAAGATACTTCAGCCCAGATCATACGGCTAGTATGGTGTGTGAGTGAAGCTCCACTCCGAGAAGAGCAGTCTCCTGCTGTCCTTTTAGCTACTTATCATATTGAAAAGTATGTGTTGCTGTTACAACTACCAAATGATTCCACTGTTCATATGACTGAGGAAGAACATGCAGGTGATAGTTTCCCTCAACAGAGCTACATCTAGAGCCTACAGTGCATGGGATGATGCTAGAGACAGGTTTTTCCACTTGTTCATTTCCTTTTGCCTGAAAGTTTTGACATGTTCCTTTCACATTTGGGGAAAGCATGGATTTCCTTTGCTTTTGTTTTGATTTGTACTACCTACAACCGGTAGTTGATGGATAGCAATTCTTAGTCTTTGGTGAAGGAAAAAGGCCTTCTCACTAAGAAACTCTGTCTTGCCTGGCGGTGGTGGCGCACGCCTTTAATCCCAGCACTCGGGAGGCAGAGGGCAGGCGGATCTCTGTGAGTTCGAGACCAGCCTGGTCTACAAGAGCTAGTTCCAGGACAGGCTCCAAAACCACAGAGAAACCTTGTCTCGAAAAACCAAAAAAACCAAAAAAAAAAAAAAAAAAAGAAACTCTGTCTTTGCTTTAACTGTCTACCTACCTTGGCTTTTGTTGTAGCCTTTATCAAAAATCTTTCTGGCTTATTTTGAGTAAGTAGCAATTTATGATCTTGAGTCTGCTTTAGCGAACATTTACTGCCATCATAGCACCTCCACTACCTCTGTTAGTTACAGCATCTTTGCTGGTGGTATGGATCAAACATTTGGCCTTGTTCTTTAAAGTAAAAGTGACACTCCCCTTCTTTCTTCCCCTTGCATTGTCCCTATACTTATTTGTACACAGCAAATTGCAAGCATAGATAGTAGATGAGAACATGCTTGAAAAATGCACAGCAAATTGCAAGCATTGATAGTGCATGAGAACATGCTTGAAAATGACAGGATATGTATGCACAATTTTATGTTGAAATGCATTCAAATCCTAGTAGTATATTAGGATATTATATCTAAGTGTACCATGGCTATGTACATTATCATGTACGCATGTGTATTTCAGAGGAGAAATTTGAAAGATTCATTTTGAAGTGATATTTGTCCAGCAGATAGTCCCATGAATAAACAATGAAACCTCATCCATTCTAATATATGCATTTTAATGACTATAAAACTCTCCTATCGCCATTCAAGTCATAGAGAGGAGACACAGTTTTGTGATACGGAGGCAGGAACTGACATTGGGAAAACAAAACATACAGGAAAAAGAGAAGCTGATTCCTCTCTGTGCTTCTGAAGGATAGCACCAATGTCCTTTCTTTTTGTATTCTTTGCTCTCTGTCTCCCCATTTCCTCACCCTTTCCACTCTCTCTCCCCTTCTCTCATTCACTCATTCTAAATATTCTCTCATTCTGAATATTCACTTTCCCTATTCCTTTATCTGCTCTCACATCAGTCCAAATGATTACATGTGTCCCAGGCTAAGCTTCCTAATAAGGATCACTGGGTGATTATTTTTATGACTGTTGTTGGAGAGTGCTTATTTGTTTTTCGACCACCTGGCAGCTCGGACCCAAAATAACCACACAGAAACTATATTAATTAAATCGCTGCTTGGCCCATTAGCTCTAGCTTCTTATCGACTAGATCTTACATCCTAAACTAGCCCATCTTTATTAATCATGTATATCGTCACAAGGCTGTGGTTTACCTGGTAAAGTTCCAGCACCTGTCTCTGGCGGGGCTACATACTTCTTACTGACTTTGCCTTCTTTCTACCAGCATTCAGTTTAGATTTCCCTGCCAATCGTATTCACAGCATACAGAGAAGAATCCCACACCACACAGGTACATTTTAATTGCTATAAAACAATAGTATACTTTCAAGGGGAAAGTGACAATGAGTACAAGAGTCTTACCGTGTAATGATCAGACCAGGACAATCCATCTCACCACACACTGTGTTAATTCTTAGTGTTGATAGCACTCTAAGTCCTTTCTAATAGCTACTTTGTTATAAGCAACTCATTTGAATGATGTACTTAATTCAAATAATTGCAAAGAACAAAACAGTTGATTTTTTTCACAACTTAAATGCCATTTTCTTCTGAGTTTGATGTTCAGCTTGGTCCATATTTGATTCATTCAGCTCTGGTGGGAGTTTGCCACTGATAACCAAACATGAGCAATCATCAGGATCACTGAATTTATTCACGTGTGTGTGTGTGTGTGTGTGTGTGTGTGTGTGTTGAAACGTGTTTTCAGCTTAACCTGTTAGTTCATCTTGAAACATTTGCTCTAGGAGACACTAGTTGTTGCTATAGTATCCTTAGTTTATGTCCATTGATGACTTGTCTGAAGCCGTCCTCTGAAGGAGCTTTTGGCCTTTACACCAAAGTGTTATGGGGAACAGTAGAGAAAGAAAAGACTGTTACTAAGAGTAGTAAGTGCTTTGAAGTTTCCATATGATTGTAGGGCATAGGCACAATCCGTGTTGTGAGAACTATATATAGCATACGCATCTGATTTAGATCCCACACGTTTGATCTCAGCTGTTACTTACTATGAGAAAGCTTGATTGATCCTTCAAGATTCATACCCCCCAAACCTAATTCATTTTATTAGTCTTCATTATTATTCTTCATTAGGTGTTGTAATTGCATGACATTTGGTATTTCTGTAATGGATGGAATATTGTCTATTACCGACTTTCACTTTTGCTTCTATGTCCCCCCTTTCTATACCAAAGTTATGTATTGGGATGATGCCAATGAAATTGCAATGAACAGAGCTATAAAAGTATCTATCAGAGTAAGATATGTGTGGGGCCAATTATAGATTTATTTGATCTGTTTTAGGAATTTGTAGAAAAACAAATTTAAATGGCTTTTGCGGTAGAATGAGATAAAGAAATGCGAAAAATAATTTAATAGTGTTTCAACTTAAAATTTAAACTTGCTTAAGACTATTTTCTTTGAGTCTGTGGCATGTGGCAAGTGGGAAGGTAGAGTTTCATATAGCCCAGAAGTTCCTTGAATTTGACACGCAAATTAGGATATACTAGAACTTCTGATCCTTTGCCTTCCACTCCAGAGTGCTGGATCTCAGATATGAGTCACCATGTCCAACTCAGTCATGTTTATTTCTAAAGAATCAGATAACTGCGGAATATTCATGTTTTTCATATCTTAGATTTGGTTCATTACTTCAGTAGATATGAAACTGTGAGGTGTCTATCCTACCTTATCATTTTTACACCTCTAGGAACTTTTTTGTGTACACGTGGCACTTGACAGCTATTTATGATGTTTCAGATCTCCTAGTGAAGTTCAATGTCAAACTTCCTTCTTTTGCCTTGAACAGTGATGACTAATATGTTGCTTATATATTCAACAGTTTTCATGCGGAAAGTTGATGGATGGAGAAGTCTAGATAGCTCTTTACTATCTACATATTCCAGACATAAAATGTAGTTGTGTTTAATCAATTACTTCGACTTTGAACATGAACGACTTTTAGCATACGTGGCTTCCTAAATAGCTTCATGTGTAATAATGACTTTGCTCACTTAACACAGCTTTCTGTCCCCCCTTGCTCATGGGTGGGAACACTATAATTTTGACACAAATTTGTATTCTTTAATCATGACTTCTATTCTGGCAGAATTTCTTAATGTTGCAGAGTATCCCAGGCAACATTTATCATCCAGAAACTCTGGAGAAACATCCATATAGAGCTTCCTGTGCGCTTCTGTCAGCCCTGGCTACCTCCGTTTGTGAGCATCCTTAAACATTCCCTGGTTTTTATCAAGATGATCTTCTGCAAACTAGATAGAAAGACAGCAAAGCAATTAGAGTTTATTAAGCTTCTTTTATTGGAAAGGAACATCACTCACCTGACAGTATTGTTAGCTGTTGAGTTATCTTCATGGCTAATATTTTTAATTAAATAGTTTACTGTCTTTAATCAATCATGTGAGGATCTGACAGATTAGAATTTGGGGACTTTGTTGCCAGCATGATTCTCATCTATTAGTTTCTTTTGTCATTGCTGTTTCAGTCCTTTGAAAGTGTTCTCCTATGAAATAATTCAAAGTTTGTTTCCTAGGAAAAGTGAACTGCTTTTACCTACAGTAGTGTGTTCACATCAGCATAAGGAAACTGTGATAGCATATTGCTCAAGTCTTGTTCAATAAACTGCTACCTTTGGCTTTCCTACGAATTCACATGCTTTATTGTGCTTTTTAGTTTGCACTTCCCAGTAGTTCTTAGTATGTTGTGTATGATATACATTTGAGCCCCAGAATATGGAGTTGTGAACGAGAGAATGTTCACAGCAAGAAGACACTTTTCTGAAAATTAACTGTATCACTGAAAATTTAAATTATTTCCATTCTTCTTCACAGGGATACTCTGTCTATAAAGTGAAAACATGTTTTTGTTATTATTTCTAGGTTGAAATCTTATCAGGACTGAAGTCTTTATAATTCTCTATCTTACTTCTATTTTGAGTAAGATTTTTGACTAAAGTTTGCCCTTGTGTAACTGTTCATTTGTCCTTGGTCCTGCTGTTTGCCCCACTTCTTTTGTCCATACATACGAATACCCCACCCCCAATACTTAGATATGTATATTTCATTTCATGGAATTTGGAAATATTCCATGAAGACCATGTTATAGTGATGTAATAAATGATCTTTGGGAATATTCTTCTAAGTCCCTATGTGGTTTCCACCCCCGTCATCCTCACTGGCAGCTGTGTAGCATTACCATTGTGCAGGGAGGGTCTTCATGGTCGAGTTGTGTTTGATGAGCAGTTCTACACCTTTACAAACACAGTTTCTGCTCTCAACTTATAAATTCGAGGTTGAAGTTTCCTCTACTCCCTTTTAAAATAACTCAGATGACTGGCAGCTTCTTTGTGAAAAATAAATCTGCATGGAGAATGTACATTGTAGCCTTTCTAATTTAAGAATTTATGTCAAGTTTAGGGAAAGACAGAGAGGGAGAGCCAGGAAAGAGTTATCTTGATAGAGGGAGCCAAATTATGAGATTCGTGGGAAACCTGACACAAGGGAATTTCCCAGGAATCCACAAGGAGGACCCCTAAAAGTCTAAGCAATAGTGGAGAGAGTGCCTGAACTGCCCTTCCCCTCTAAAGCATATTGATGACTACCTTAATTGTCATCATAGATCCTTCATCTAGTAACTGATGGAAGTAGATGCAGAAATCCATACCTAGGCACTGAACCAAGTTCCTGCAGTCCAGTCACAGAAAGGGAGGAGTGATAATATGAGCAAAGGGGTCAAGACCGTGATGGAGAAACCCAAAAAAATAGCTACCAAAACTAGTGGGACCTCATTGACTCCAGACTGACAGCTGGGGAACCAGAATAAGACTGAAGGAGGCCCTCTGAATGTGAGTGACAGTTGTGTGGCTTGGAAAGTTTGTGGGGTCACTGGCCACGGAGCAAGATTTATCCCTAGTGTATGGACTATGTTTTTGGAGCCCATTCCCCATAGAGAGATCACTTTCTCAGCCTAGATATAGCAGGGAGGGTCTTGGTCTTGCTTCAACTGATGTGGCAGAGTTTGTTGACCTCCCATGGGGGCCTCACTCTCTCTGAGGAATGAATGGGGGAGTGGGGTTGGAGGAAGATGGAAGGAACAGGAAGAGCGAAGGGAGAAGCTACTGGGATTGGTATGTAAAATCAAAAAGATTGATCTTTAAAAAATAAAATAAAAAGAGTTTATTTTTAAAAGGTTTACTTTAAAAAATTATGTTACGTTTTCCCCTCACCATAAAATAACTGCATGCTCTCAAATAATTGAATCACTTTAGTAGTGTGCAAATTCCTAAGGGACTTTTCATCCCTCAGGTCACAATTTTAATGTGACATCGAGTGAAAATTATGAAAAAGTTGCATGTCTTTCATAAAGAGTGGGGATCAGATCAAGTGAACCTATTCACCATGTAAAGTTCACGTGTATAAAAGCAGATTTAAATGAATAGATAGAGTCTCCAGGACATGTAAAGTCCATCATATACCATTTCATGGCGAATACTCACATTGTGGAAGATAACCATCACTTAGCCCTGCTTCTTCCCACTCTTTTGAAAATAAATATGCTCCTTATCCTTTTGAAAAGAACTTTGGGAAGGTAACTACCATAACTTGTAAATAATCTGTTTGTGCACCCACCAACTCTCATAATATTAATATAATAATTCAAGCCTTGAGAATTCCATATGTGCATGCTATGTATTTTGATTATATTCACCTCTGACCATCCCTCTTAATTAACCCTGTGGCCATCTACACTCCCGCACCCTCCCCATTTCATATCCCTCTTTCTTTCTATGTTTTCTGGAAACACGGTGAATTCAGTTTGTGAAGTACAGGGATGTAGAATCATCCAGTGGAATATGGTCAACCTGCTAGGGACCATACCCTTAAAAAAACTGACTCTCCTCCCCCAGCATCCATCATCTGTACACAGCTCTGCTAGGGATCATACCCAAAATATAACTGACTGCCTCCCCCAGCATCCATCAGCTGAACACAGCTCTACTGGTAGAGCTGGGTATGTGATCTCCCTCTTCCACTCAAAAAAGTTTGAGTGGCTTGATCTAAGCAGGTCTTAAGTTGGTGACCTCACTTGCTATAAGTATACAATTTTTTTTAAAAAAATGAGTACATTGTTCCTATCCTTTTTTGTCTGCTCCTGGCCTATCTCTAACTCATAATTTCCCACCATTCTGCAAAATTCTTGAGCCTTAGCAGAAGGAGTGTGATACAGATACCCCATTTATGGCTGCATACTCCACATAAAATTAGTTTAGACACTTAAAAAGTTTTGAGATGAAATAAAAATAAATAATTTAAAAGTTTCTTCCTAATGTATAATTTTACTTGAAGGAAATGAATTAATACCTGTGTATTGATCTCCTGAATTACCAACACACATGCATGCCCCCTCAACCACTCCTGCAACACATATGAAAGTCAATGGAAGTAAAATAAGTAAAGAAAAGTAATTAAAAAAAGAAAGGAAATGAGATGTTTGTTAGATGTATTACATAATTATTTTTAAGAAAAAAATTAATGGTTAAACCATGACCAAATTATACGAGGAATTTTTTACTATTTAAAACAATGGATTGCAACCTCAGTTATTATCCTGTATGCAAAACCTTCACTGAGGTGAACACTAGGTATCTGCTTGTCACCCAGTCCTAGGACCTCTGCCAGATTCCTACAGATTCATTCAGATTCATACAGTAGAGTATGAGCTGTTTTCCTTTTACCCATTGTCGCTAAGTCAAATACTCACAGACATCAGGGAAAATAGTGGAGCCTGAATTGATGGAACCAACTTGCTTATAAAGGCATATTTCCAGCACATGAGGTTCTATAGAATAGTACAAACAGCCTAAGCCACAGGGATTTAGGTACAAATTTTTCTGGTCAAAGAATTACAGATTATCTTAAATTCACTGGGACATAGATACTTTTCCTTTCCAGTTAAGGAAACAGTGGAGAGAAGGGGAAAATATACTTCCCAACCCATAGAGCACAATAGACTAGTTTCTACCCAGCACTGGGGAGCTGGAAGCTCTTCAGCCAGTTCTACAGAAAAACAATGTGTTTTCAGATCTAAAAAGCAGTAGCATTACAAAATGATTTCACCTCTCCTGTCTGACAGATGGGTTATTGTATCAACTCAAAAATAATTGAAGAAGTAAACATATGACCTCAAATACTAAGATTCTAGAAAGACGTGGTGAAGATCTTTAACATTTGTCTTGGAAAATAATATACGTATATACATATACATATATTGCCAATGACACCCAAAGCACACCAAACAAAAGCAAAGGTGAATAAGTGATTGTATATCAAACCAAGAACCTTTTGCTAAGCAAAGAAAATAATCAACAGAAGAAAAGATTTCCTAAATGAGAAAATTATGTGCAGGCCATGTATCTGATGAGGCACTCATATTCTACAAACATACAATATAATAGCAAAAAAACAAAACTGCCACATAAATGTCTCCATTATAAAGTAGATAATGAAGGTAAATAGAGGTTTTTCTGTAGAAAACAAAGTCCCAACAGGGAACTATTTCTCACTATGCTTCTAATCAGGCTACTAGAAGCAGATAATGGAAGGGGATACAATTTAGTTGAGATGATTTTAAAATTATTAAAAATTACCTCCATAAAGATCAACAGAAACTTCACTGCATGAGGAAGAAGGCATTTGTGAAAATAATTTGTTGCAGTAATATGGATTATTTCAGAAATTATCTATTTATCCACTACAAAAGAAAAAATCCATCAGTGTTCAATCCTGAATACTAATTACTTCTATATTCTTTTTCACAAGGCATGTATCTTTTATGCCCAACAGTGAAACAGTTAGCTATTATGGTAGTTTTATTTTAAGTATCTGAGGATCATCTAAACTGATTTTTATATTGTCTGTATTAATCTGCATCTATAGCAAGAGTTAATAGGAGTCCCTTTACTTCTAAACTCTTTTCAGCATCATTTGGCCTATTTCTTAATGATATCTGTTCTGACTATGGTGAGCTAGTGTCTCCAAATAGTTTTAATTTGTATTTTGCTGATGGTTAGCGATGAAGAACACTTTAGAAAATAGTTGTTGGCAATTTTTATTTAATTTTTCTATTATTTTTAAATGTTCGACATAATTCATCTATTTATTTGTAAACTGGCAGTCTTATATTTTTATATTTAATTTCTACAGTATTGTTTGTAAATTCTAGATAATAGCCCCTGGACTTAAATATGGGCAGTAAATCTTTTCTCCCATTTTGTGGGCTGATAATTTCAGTAGCTGTGCTGAAACATAACTTTCATGCAGTCCTGTCTCTTGGTGAACAGGACGCATGTCAGTGCTATCAGTCTTCGGTCATACACTTCTTTCCTACCATAGTATCTTGATGGTTATTCCCTGAGGGTTTTTTTTTTTTCTTGTTGTTGTTGCTTGTTTGCTTTTAGAAGTTTCAGTGCTTCAAGTCTAAATCAAGATCTTTGGTCCATTTTAAATGTATTTTAAGACTAGGTGGAAGTCATTAATCTACTCCCACTTTTCTGTAGGGGGTATCTAGTTTTGTCAGCACCATTTCTGGAACTGGCTTTTCACAGTGTCTATTTTTGCCATTTGTCAAAAATTTCATGAGTATAACTTTAGTGGTTAATCTCCTGGTCCTCTATTGTATTCTTTTCATTGGCATGTTTGCTTTTATGCCTGTACTAGGGTGACTTCATGACGAAAGGTCTACAGCATAGTGTGAGGCGCAGTCCAAGGACACCTCTAGCTATGTTCTTACTCCTTTGACTTTTGTCGTCTTTTGTGGGTCCATATGAATTCTTAGATAAATTTTCTTAAACATGTGAAATATAACATCAAAAATTATATAGGTTTTGTTTTAAAATTATAGATTAATTTTTATACTATACCAATTTTCATAATATTAATTCTGAAATTTCAGGGGTTTGTCAGTCTCTCATGATCTAGTGTCTTTGATTTCCTTTTTCAATGTTAATGAAGTTTTCATAACATAAGTCTCTCTTCTTTATTTTGATATATTAATAGATATTAACTATTTGGAGTAACTCTAAATACATTATTTTTTTCTAATTGTTTCCTCCAAGAGTAAATTTTTGAATACTTAAAATAATCTACTTTTATATTGATTTTTGATTCTATAATTTTAAGTATTTATTATATCTAAGCATTTATAGCACATTCCATAAGGTCTTGTATGTAAAGGATCATGTTGTCTGCATATAAGGATAATATGCCATCTTCCTTTCCTATTTTATTCTCCTAATTTTCTTCTTCTTTAATTTCTATAGCTAAGACTTTCAGTACTCTATGGAATAAGAAAGGATATAGTGGACATCATTATTTCATTGTTGTTGTTACAGAAAATGCTGCCATCTTCTCTTTATCTAGTAATGCTGGCTGTGTGTTTGCTGTATTTAGACTTTATTATTTTGAATTATGATCTATGCAGTCTTACTTTCTAAGACTCTTATCATAAAGGCAGACTAAACTTTGTCAAATGTCATTTTAACATAAATTGAGATGATTATGTGGATAGTATCTTTAAATTGTTTATATGCTGTATTACATTTATTGATTTACATAATTTTGAATGAACCTTGTCTTCCTAAGATTAATCCCACTTGGTCATACCATATAATCTTAATAGATTCCTGAATTTGGTTTATAAATATTATATCCTGGGGCTCATATTCAAGATGTTAACTGCATCAAAGTTTCCCAGGAACTTACTTATGTGAATATTTTAAGAACTTCAGGTTTAGTTTAATATAACATACGTCCAGACATACCGAAAAGTTAGGACTACCTTCAAATTCATATTGATTCAATATTTTATACAATATAAAGAATGCAATTTGCCTTAGTATTTTCTTCCTTACACATTTATATCTCATATAATTGGGTGTTTATATCTTACAGGCATTCTGAAATACTGCTTTCATCTTCTGGTACCCTTGAGCAGAGCTGAATGAAGTATAATATTGTATTGTATTCTCATCTTTCCTTTGGTGCTGATGTGAGCTTGTCAGTGAGGTCTTCCCCAAATCCCCATTTATGAGACTCTAGCTCTTCTTATTCTTCACATATTCATCTTTTTCATGAATCATTTTCTGCTTGGCAAAAAGTACTATTGCCTTCCCACATCGGTTTTCACTCTTACCCAGAAGTATGGATGATATTGGTTTTATGTTTTGTAGTATTAAAGAAATATTGAATTTGCAAATATAGCACAGACTAGCTATTCCTCCTCCCTACAAAACTGAATGGTACATGGTAATAGTACTTGTTTTTTTGTCAGGCACCTCTCCTTCATCATAAATAAATATTGTCACAGTTTGGAAGTGAAGTGAAGTCTAATATGAATGTCATCTGCTGTCAGACATCAGGAATTACAGGGCATACTGCCTATGATACAATCCCACCACCCTGTTGATAGGAAATAAGTCCATCAATTACACGGGTTGGCAAACAGAGGAATGAAGAGCTGTATTATTAGGGCCAGATCTCTCTATCAGGTCTCATTTTCACTATTGTAGTAGCTGAGGGACCATATAGCCTATAAACTGACAAATCAAAGACTTCAGTGGACTCTATGCTCTAATTTCAGCATGACATTTAGCATCTGTTTCCTCGTCTTTCTTAACTGTTCATCTATGTGACTTGATTTTCCATGAAATTAACACCAGGAGGAGCAGCAATCGGCCTTATGTCTCTATCTGCGAACACTGATTCATAGAAATCTACACTGGATGTATGCAAATAGCTCAGACCCTGTAAGATATTGTCTGGTTTTCCCTCCTTTAGATCCTTCTGTGAACTACCTTTGGGCCAGACCATTATGCAAATATTCCTAAGAATTTCAGGTCTGCTCTAATTCTCTTACTAAAACAACTACGATGGGAGTGTCTTCTTTAACGTCTATTGCCCTAATATTCTGAAGCTCTTTATTCTCTTTCTTTGGAAATGTACGTGACTTTAAATCTTATGCCCTTCAACTTGACCTATAGATAAGAGTTGGATTCTTGGGGAGGACATTCAGCAGGAAAGTAATCTCCAAACAAAAAGAAAAATCAGTAAAACAAACTTTGAGATTGCACAACATTAATTTCAAATTTTATGAAACTGATTTGTAGTCTTTATCTTTTCTGACCCTATAATGCCTACAGGTAGTACCTTATCATGAGTCAAACATTACTTTAAAATACAAAAATAAAGTAATGTATTTATTAAAGATATTTTTGCTTAGAGATTCTTCAAGATAATTTTCTCATGAAATACTATTTTTTAAAAAAGAGAAAGCAAAGCAAATTATTATAGGAAATATAATAGAGCTCAAATAACTAAATTCTAAAATAAGTTGTAGCTTAGGTTAATTGTTTCTGAATAGAAAAAATAACTTTTACTTAATGTTTTTTTTTTTACTTATGTTGATAGTTGTCTACAATAGAGCAGGTAACAAATTATTGTATTTTTAAAAACTAGCTAGGCAAAGTACTTTATACATCACTAAAAGAGCAATTATTATAATTTTATTACCCAAACTTGGATAGTCTACCAGAACCAATTAATGTTAAATTATTGATGACATATAAGAGAATTTGCTTTCATTAATGTAACAACTGCAATGTGTATGTGAAGTTGGTGATATTCCACAAATTAACAGATGCTCTCGAAATGCATTGGATCTCAATCTCTTTCGTATTCCCTAGAATCTTAAGATTATCTTTCTTAAATCCTGGAGGCAGGTGGGTGGACATACCAGATTCATAGCTATTAATGTTAGAACTAATGTATAACACATCTGTTAGCATTCCTTCAGAGAGTGAGCCATAGGCTCTTTCAGGATGCAGTGAGACTGAAAATCCTCTCTGGACTGGGGTTTCTTAGAGCAATTCTGTTATTAGAAGGAGAACACAAAGCATGGTTATGTCTCTGGTCACTGCTGCAATTCAGTGACACAATTGTTTGGGTCAACAGTATATCTAAGATCATCCAATCACACTTTCAATAGCCTAAATGCTAGGAAATCAGGAAAGAGAGAAGCTTTCAGAATGCAGCTATATAAACCCAACCATCAGGACATAAGTTTTAGAGGATACTGTAAATCTAAAATGTTTGGCATAAAATGGGACATTTCATTCACTACTGTATTCATTCATATTCACTTGTATTGTTTCCTTTTTCCCAGCAGAAATTCTAAAAATAATTACATGCTAGCTAATCTGTGCATTGGGTTCTTTATTCAAAATCTGGGGAATTTGTAAGCACATTGCAAATATCTGCATTGCAAGCTTTTTGGGGGACATTAACTGAGAAACTCATAACCTGCCCACACATAGCATCCACATATTAAATTTCTCCACTCACAACTGCTTTATTTTTCTTTATTCGATTCTATCAAAAATGTTTGTGTTTTTGTTTATTTGTTTTATGATGCTTTTGATCTGGACCAACTGAAAATGTCTTCATGAAGATTGTATTTGACTCTTAAATGTGTGCTATATTGAACATATCAAATGCTTTTAAGTATTATCTTGCTTCAGATATATAACCAAAGAATTTTTATATTACTTAAGACCCTTCAAACTAACAAGTGAAATAGCTCAGTGAATTTCATTTTTCTCCTTTGGACAATGGCAATTCTTAGACCTTATCTTAAATATCTTAGGATATTTACTGTTTAGTTTTATGTCAGAGCTTAAATGACGAAAAAAAATACTTTTTATTTTATTTTACATTCTGACCACAGTTTCCCCTCTTTCCACTCATTCTCCCCCCCCCCCGACTCCCATTTTCTCACTCCCCATTCACACATATTTTCTTTATTCAGAAAAAGGCAGGTCTGCCATGAGCTTGACCATAGCATGGCACATCAATTTGAATGAGGATCGAACTCCTCCCCATAAAGACTTAGCAAGGTAATCCAGCATGGGGAACAGGTTCCCAAAAGCCAGTTAAGTGTAAGGAGCAGGATCTGCTCTCACTGCTAAGAGTTTTACAAACAGACCAAACTAGACAATTGAAATGACAAAAATTTTGTTATGCTGCGAGTGGTTATTTATATAAAGGATGATAATTAAATAAAATAACTGAAATTTGACAAATCCAAATCTCAGTGCACTGAATAGCTAGCTTTTAAATGTACCTATCATCCCCATGTATAGTTTATAAAGATGCATTGAAAATTTTTAGGATGCAAATGACTTACCTTTTTGGTAGTATTATCTACGTTTTCCTGTTAGACAGGTTGATAAAACAGTTTACCTCAATGATCCTTTTAGATTAATATTAGGATATGCTTTCTACATGAATTTCCTAAAGTAAATTTGGCTTATCTATATAATCTTCAAACCCAGAGACCATTAAGGAGTCAAGAGATCTTTCTCCTTACAGAGCAAAGGAAATGCTTGAATATTGCTGAGTCATAAGAAACAGAGACCAACTTAATCTCACACTCAAGAATTCCAGAAATCATTAAAATGAAATCCATAGTATATATAAAGACCTTGAAGGGAAAATGAGAGAAGAAATGTAAATAAAATAATAAGATATTTAAAAAAGATGAAGAAAAGAGAAGCTCCCTAAGACAACATTATAAAACAGGGAACCTTAAAAGCTGCTATTGAGTTCATTTTCTGTTGTCCATCTACTGCTGGCATGAGCCTCTCTTAAGGGCAATTTGTTGCCCCAGTGAGACTCTCTTGGAGAAAACTAAATTTTTATTTGCAAGTAGTTATCAACTGGAGACAGCATGTGCCTTACGGATGGGATATGTGTTTACGCTCAGTGCTGGAACCCTATCTGTTCCAGATCCTTACAGGTCTTGTGCACACTGACACATTCTCTGTGAGTTTGTATTGTGTCAGTGCTACTGTGTTTAGACCTTGTTTCCTAGGTATTCTCTATTATCTCTGGTATTTACAATATTTCTTCCTCTCCTATAGGATTCCCTGAGCCTGGAAAGGGGGAATTTGATTGACAAATCCTGTGTTCAGGGTTGCGAGTTACAAGTCTCTCACTCTCTATACAATGTTTAGTTGTGTGTCTCTGCTTCTGTTTGCATCTGCTGCTGGAGGAAGCTTATATGATGATAGCTGAGAGCAGAGCACTCATCTATGAGTATAGTAGAATGGCTTTAGGAATCATTTTATTGTTGTTTTTTTTTTTTTTTTTTTTTTTTTTTTTTTTTTCAAGACAGGGCTTCTCTATGGCTCTGTCTGTTCTGGGACTCATTCTGTAGACCAGGCTGACTTTATACTCTCCTGAGTGCTAAAATTAAAGGCGTGCACTACCAGAACCAGGTAGTGTTTGGTTTTATCCAAGGCCCCTGGACTAATGGTTCTTCTTCATTTTGTCATTGAGCAGTGCTGTGCATGGTTTCCCTCTCATGGAGTGACCCTTAAGTCAAATCAAATATTGGTTGGTCACTGCCGTGAGTTTTAGGCCACTATTGCACAAGTGTATCTAAAGGGAGATTCTAAACCAAAGAGTTTGTGAGTGGTTTGGGGTTCATGATTTGCCATTTGTAGTTCCTTTGTGTAGATCAACCTACAGTCTTGGCAACATCCTGGGTTACCTGTGTTTTCCCATGAGACTTTCCAACAACTCTTTAGACATAAGCCAAACCGAATACTGGAAGCTTCATTTGGTGACAAGGGATGTTTAGGTGGGTCTCTGTTTCAAATTTGAATTTTGAAGTTGCTTAAGTAACAAACCTTTCAGTTTTTTACTCCATTAACATGCATTATGAATATTAATAGTAGGCATTGGAAACTACAGTATTCCGGTTGGGTGCAAAATATGTTTTTCCCCCACAATACCACTTTACGAAAATGATATTATCTTCTTCCTCTTCCCAGGGGAATCCATGTATGTCTCTCTTATTTTAAAATGTCGTATTTATAATTGCTCTGAAAATAATCTTCTGTACCACTGATGATGCTAAGTGAATGATGTTGGTGTCTCCACACCACTGCTGAGAAGTTACCTCTCGATTCCTGGCCTCTCTGCAACTTCCTGTCAATTAGAAATTGGTGACTCACCTCTTAAATATGATTTAACTTTCTTGACTGTGGGTTAGTTGAAGGGTGTATTTCAAAGGACTTTACTCAGGGAAAGGAGAGCACAAAAGGGGAGCTCATCAGAGCTCTGTTTAAACACAGCCGTAGGCTCATAACTGCTACTGCATGTTGAGAACGTCCATGTAAACAGGATAGGAGTCATTTTCAAAAAGCAAAAAAGGGAGTTGCTTATTTGCAGAAGACTTTCAAAGAAAGTTACAAATTCAGACCAGTGTGTGTGTGTGTGTTTGTGTGTGTGTGTGCATGTGTGTATGCCTGTGTGCACACACGTGTGTTTACTCTGTGTGTCTGTGAGTTGTGTGGGAGGGTGTATGTGTGATGCATGCATTTGAGTTTGAAGGTACATTAAACTCTGGTAACCTATGGAGCACACAGAACTTACTAATGGCTGTCTGTCCCTCTTTTACTCATTATGTGCCAAGGCCTATTTGTCCTGTGACAAGAAACTATTGCTGAATGAGTGATCTCCCCAGTCCCAGAACAGTTTCACAGTTTTTAGCTTTTTAGGAGGGATGCATAGAGGGAAATAGACTCCCCTACACAGATAAAAGATTTATTAATCATCTCCACAATTCTAGAAATACTACTGGTCTACTGCACATGCCTAAAGGTCATGATTCTTGCTGACCATCTGCTGCTAAGAAGGTAAAGAACAAATAGCAGTACCTCACAAAGAACGACAAGATAGCTCCTCCCCCCTGATCACATTAGGGTTGCACCCGAAAGCACTTCTGATAGTGATAGTGTGGTTGCGTGTTTTCTTCCCACCAACTGGCTGCTCTCCAATCCTCCAGAAACCCACTAACTCTCTCTATCCATTAACTAAATTCTGACACTAATTATCTGGGGTTAGTATTACATAGCACAATTTAGGGCTCAGTTGCACAAATTAGCCTCACTTCAGCTGTCAGTTTTACGTCTTTGTAACAAGAAGATTTCTGACACCTGGCTTACAAATTCAAGGAGTTGCCACAACCGCCTCCTGAGGTTGGACACTGTATTAAAATGGCTTAGAGATCTCAGAAGAAATGTCACCAAGTGATTATACATTATGGAGATCGGTTATCAGTTACAAGGTAACACGAGAGGCCCAGAATCATGCAGTATATAGGATCTTCTTTCCTGAGGCCTTCTTGGTCTAAGACCAGTTCTCAAACTAGGAAAGCTTTTGAACCCTCAGAGAAGACTATCTGGAGGTTTCTTCATGTAGGCATATTATGTTATTGACTCAGCTTCTCCCACTTCCAGAAATAGAGAGAGTGGGCTTGAGAGAAAGTTCTAGACCTCGGATCAAAACTCTACCTTGCTGGAAATCATAAACTATTAAAGGTCTGGCCAAACATCCTCTCATTGGAACAAAAGAGGTTCTTTCAGTCTGAAGATTTCAGTGAGTCCAGGTGTTCCTCTGTGGAGCAGAGGGCTCCTTCGGTAAATCTAGTCACTGGAGAAATAGAAATATTATCTATTGATGATTCTACAGATTTACAGTTGTACGCTGACCATAACATATCATTGGAGGGGGCCAAAGAAGTCTTAAAGGATCATTGCTTGGCAAGGTTGTTGTCTGCAAATGGCAAGATGCTGGTGTAGACAGCTGTATTCTCTTGACCTCAGCAAGGTACTTCCTAGATTAACAGTGCCCAGCTGAGCTAGAACATGGCAGGGAAAAAGCTCTCCATTGTGTTAAGCAAGATATCCCCCCAAACTAGATATTTCCACTACTAAAATGATGATATTTAATATGTGAGCACAGCATGTAAACACTGTATTATCTGGAAATAATGGTAAAATATTTAGGGGTAAGGAAAGAAGTAGTGAATGGGATGGAATTAGAGACCCATGTCTGAAAGACTAAATTATTTTCTGCTTACATGCTCTTGTATTTGGACCATTCAATCTAACGAGTAGAGTTGTGATGGAGACTCAGTCATAGAGCATTAACAGAATGCTGGCTGGCAACATTTAAGTCTGCAGGAGAGGCAGGCTAAAATAGATGAGACATTAACATCTCTAATTTAGATTTAACTTTAGTATGCGCATGTCCCCCAATCTGTGTGTTCCTCAACATCTTTGTTTTCCTTTCCTTTCCTTTTTCTTTTCTTTTTTTCCCGTTTGGATACCCAAGCTGCATTTATTTTATTCAGCTTATTCCTGGGACTAAGCTACAGAGTTGCCAAGTGGAGACAGACAAATGCAGGCAGACAAGTAGGAAAAACTATCTTTCTGAATGTCACTTCAGTCTTTTAAGCCTTCATGAAAAGGACAAGTTAATGTTTTTTCCCTAGCCATTACAAATCCCCAACTTTTCCCAGGTTTTAGTCTGTTTGTTGCCAAATAATTATCATTTAAAAGAAACCTCCAACCTGCTTGTTTTTAATTTTTTTATTTCTGCTTCTCTCATAGTGAGTCACACTCCAAAGAGGGTGAAGCAAGGCTTTTCTGCTTAATCAGCAGCTTGCCGCTACAAAGTCTCATGACTTCCTTGGGGTTAGTGCACAACCTGGATCGGAAGCTGACAGTGATCTTTCTATTAGCCTCTGACTATATAATCTCCTACTCATTTTCTGTGGAACATGCAGAATTCCCAAAAGTACTTTTGTAGATGTTGTTATTTTATTAAATCAGTCCAGGTCAACATGCACAAGTTCACATCTTTGACAAAGTATTTCTCGCAACACCAATCCTATGCAAAAATGACTCTGTGATAATTAAAAAAACTGTATAAAATTGTAGATAACGATTATTATATATTATTACTAACAGTGATTTAGGAAATTATGATGACTTTACCATTTGTATCCAGATTGAGGTGACATCTAAGAGGGGATGAGTTTGTGAAACTCTCTTGGAAAAAGCAACTGCTAAATGATTTTGCACAACAAAAATACAAAGCTGTGGACTTATTACACGAGCAAAGTATTGGCTCAGGCTGCCTTTCATGTATCTACAAGACTTAGGGAGCTAAATTATATTTTGTGTCATTGTATTTTTCTTTTTATTTCTTCCCTGTCAACTGTCATACCTCTAGTATTGTGTATCAAGAAATTCAATTCCATTTCCAACTCATTGCCTTGCTTTTCCCAATTGTGCATATCACTGTCTTGGCCCATTTACAAAGGAAGTGCCAAGCAGTTGATGAAGGCCACACTGCTACCGCCGTCTTCTTGTGCCTTCCTCTTGTTCCCCAATGTTGTCTGCATTAGATTATTTTCTCTATTTCTTAAGGTCATCTCTTATTTGATTTTTTTTCTGTTTTACTACACTTTGTGATCTAAAAGGATGGAGAAAATGTATTAAAATGAAGTCTACAAAATTAGTTTTCCTAGTGTTTTTTTTTTTCTCCAGAAAACCGTTTCTTATCTAATTTTTAACATGTTCGTGGAATTGTTATATTTTCCCTCCCCAGGAAAATCCATACATCTCACTTTGGCTCTCTTTGCTATCAAATTCGTAGAGATCTCCTGTAAAGTAGGGGCAGAAGGAGGGGGATGGAGGTATGGGAGCATGACGAATCTGGTTTGGTGAGTTGGGGATAGACAAGAAGATAGATTTTCCGTTATTGGATTCATCTGTGGGGTTGGGAAGAAACCTGGTGCCAGGGAAACTCCCAGAAATCTGAAAGAATGACCCCAGCTACGACTCCTAGAAATAGTGGAGAGTACTTGAACTGGCTATCTCCTGCAGTAAGATTGATGACTATTCTAATATTATCAGAGAACATTCATCCAGTAACTGATGTAATCAGATACAGAGCACAGGGAGTTCTGTTGAAGAGAAAGAGGAAGAATTATATGAGTCTGGAGGGGCAAGGTCATGATGGGGAATCCGCAAGACCACTGTCCTGAGATTCTGGGAGCACACCAACTATGAACCAACAGCTAAGGACCCTGCATGAGACCTACCTAGGACCTCTGCATGTGTGTAGCAATTTTGTATCTTGGTCTGTTTGTGAGGCTCCTATTAGTGGGATTAGTACCTGTCTTTAGCACTTGGCCTGGTTTTTGTGAACCAATTCCTCATGCTGGGTTGCTTTGCCCTGCCTTGATGCAAGAGGTGGAACTTAATCCTCTTTCAAACTGATATGGAATGCTTTGTTGATTGCCATGGGAGGTTTACCCCTTTCTAAATGAAAACAGGAGGTGGATGGGAGGCATGCAAGGGTAGAAAGGAGGTGAAGGGAGAGAATGAAAGGAGAGAATGGAGAGGAATCTTGTGGTCGGTATTTAAAATAAATGAAAAACTCAAAACAAATAAAATTCTCTTGTTCTTTAAAATCATGAGAATAATTCCAGGTACAATTTCGGATTTTAGTAGTTGCATTTGTTATTCTTTTGCTAGATTTAAAACATGTATATTATTATTACTGTGATGATGGTATATGCCTGTGTGTGTGTGTGCCACTTTGCACGTATGGAAGTCAAAGAACTGTTTATTATCATGGGATTCCAAGGACTGAAGTCAGCTCATTAGGGTTTCCAAATAAACACTCTTATCTGACAAGCGAGCTTAGAAGTCCTGAGATTCTATTAATTTTCAAAAGTTGTACAAAGGATATATGAAGGGAACATTTGCTTTCAGAGATTCTGGGATATATCCTGAACTATGTAAAAGTCCATCCAAGTGACAGAAGATGAGGAAAGGGTTGTTTCCCGCTGCCTGACATTTTCTTTTCAGTGCTTATGTTCTTTCCTCTTCTTTTCCATCTTTTCTATCATGTCATTGTTCATCATCCCATTCATTGGATATTCATGCATTTTAAGTAGACAAAATAGGTTATACAACATGACTAAATTAACTTTTGGTATGTAATCATTTAGATATGTAATTTCTATCTTCAAATGAGAGAATTTAGATGTAACCCTTGGACCCACAAAGTAGTGTGTGATCCCTCTACTTTTAATGCCAAGCCCACAGGTCAAAAAATGCCTGTTGGGGCTGAAGACTAGCAAGTTGCTAAGTGTCCTTTTCTTTTATCTAGTGGTGAATGAACAAAGTTCTCATGTAAGATGACTCTGGAAAAATCTCAGAGGTCTTACATGTGCAATATAAGCAACATTTTAATATTTAGCAAAAATTTCAGGATTCAAGACTACTTTCAAGAGGGAAGCTGATCCATTATTCAAACTTTCACATATTAAGTATCTTGTGAGAGAGTATGCTACATGAAAAAAAGATGAAGATAATGCTTGCTTTAGTGAAATTATGATCTAGGAATTGTTAAGTATAATTGATCAATAAAGGCAACCACAGGTCTCATGTAGAACATAATAAAGACATTATTGAAGGATATCCAAAGAACTTTCTATTCAGGCTTGGAGCTGTACTATGTATCAGCCTGCATTCCAACACTTACATGAGACATCTCTATCAACCTGTAAGGTAATCCCCATCTGAGTAAGAAATGTCTTCTCTTGTTGGAAGCAGTTCAGTAAGATCTCAGTTTTATTTCTGGATATATTTGTCCTTGGAATAATATTGTATATAATTTGTATTTTCAATAGAGCTACTTGACATTGAAGTCAACTCAGGTTCAGTAGTGCTAGGGATGAGCTTAGGAAATTGTAACTATATTTGATTTTATATATAAAATTATATTTATTATAAAACTAAAATAAGGCACATAAATATAGTTCATGGAGCTAAATCTGCAATTGGAGATTTTAGAACTAAATATATGTAATATATTCACATATAAATATTCCATATACATATATATATATATATGCAATAAGGAGAGAGATTCATATATAAAAGTTTTCCAAATTCAGGATATAATCATCAGAATTAGCATCAGCATTGGTATACAGACATATATAATGTGTATGGGCATGTATAGAAAAAGCAGGTTGCACATATAGTCTAGTCACTCAAGAACAGCAAGCCATTTCTGGTGTCAGACTGAGTAAACATCTTTTTTTTTTTTTTTTGCTTGTGCATGTAGAAAGGTGGGATGTGACAAGAACTAAGCACAAGGCAGAATCATAGTGAGGATAAGTGTGTTATCACAAAGCTCTTCCATTTACTGCTGCCTACTGAATATATTTCCTTCCCCATCACACGCCATGCCCAACCAATTCTATGCTGCTCACAGTCATGTTAAACATGCTTCATACTTCTCATGCCAAGCTTTTGGTTCTGTGATTCGATTCGCCTAGACACCAACCTGCCACATTCATTAAAATCACCTCTCAGATCATCAGAGAAGGCTTTTGTGGCCAGTCTCTCTGGATATGGATCTACTTTTTCACGTACTCAGCTGAGATTTACTTCTAGTTCACTTTAACTGGAATTGTATTGTTCTGGTTTAATGGTCTTTCTTCATTCATACATGCTCTCCATACAGAGCTGGCAAGGTGGCAGTTGGGGAAACCTTTACTTTGTAAACACCAGTCTCTAGAATCCATTTGAGAAGCCCAGGTTGTTAGAATGGCCTTGCTGTCCTAAGACCTCAGAGGAAGAAACAGATGGGTCAGTCTAGCCTACACAGCGATGCTAGAACAGGGGAAGTAGCTAAAGAAAATAATATGGCTGACCCCTGACACACATTTACCCTTAATATCTGTGTGCATGTGCATATGTACTACACATACACACACACCACACACACACACACACTCACAAGAGGGAGCAAGAAACTACAAGAAAGAGATCTTCAAGGACAGTATCCGTTGCTGTTTGTTCATATTTTTGCAACATCTGGATGGCATCTGGAATTATCTGACAGTAAGTTCAATGTACACTGGAAAAAAAAAAGTAAATGCTTATGAATCCCTTAGCATAGCTGTTTAACAAAAAATGACTTAAAATGTGTCTCTATACTTGTGACCAGTTTATTATAATAAATTAATACACACTGCACTGAATTACAGGATGAGTACTGTATTTGATAATTTCTACAATATTCTCTTTTTTTATCTTTTTTTTTCATACTCTACTTTAGTGCTCTTCATTGTTTGTTGCTTGTTTATTTGTTTTTCCAAAGCAACCATTGAATCAGTATGGTGGACTGGATTTTCTTGTTTGTTTTTGTTTTAATTTTTTTGTGTTTATGGGTGTTTGTTTTGCATGCATCTATGTCTTTGTACTATGTGCATGCAAAGTACACACAGAAACCTCAATAGGGCTTCAGATCCCCTGCAATTTGTGTTACAGACAGATATGAGCTTCCATGATCGTCCTTGGAAGCAAATCAGAGTCCTTTGGAAGCACAGCTAGTGCTTTGAAGTTTGATTCCTCTTCCCAGCTTGCCAAAGGTGTTTTACTTCAGAGAATGAATGCCCCGGGTTGTGATTTCTTCCAAGGCAAATGTGTGGTCACTCCTTTGAATTCTCAGCTTTTTGTTCCTGGGATAGTGTCTAACTAATAAGACTCATTGCAGCCAAAATTCTTCTACCTATAGGTAAATTACAGCATGAAAACTTATGTGGTTGCTCTACAAATTACATATTCTGTTTTGTTACTCTGCTAGTCTGTAGCCATCACTAATCTGATGTATGGAAAAAACTGATACAATGGTGAGGGGAAAAGTCGATATGATTTATCAATATAACCATTCTATCACAAGAGTAAGATGTTTGGACTATATTGATGAAATATATAGCTATATATTTAGGTTGGCTGTTAAAATTAGCCTTTCTTTTAAGTTTTCTAACTAGTATTTTAAGGTGTTTAAAATTTCTTGCTGAGACCAGCCTGGTCTACAAGAGCTAGTTCCAGGACAGGCTCCAAAACCACAGAGAAACCCTGTCTCGAAAAAACCAAAAAATAAATAATAAATAAATAAAATAAAATTACTTGCTCCCATTAGTAATTTGACTTTTTAAAGTTTTGACATTATCAGATGATTTTATTACCATTTTCAGGTTCTACTAATTTAGTTGTATATTGTGCTTGAATATAATTTCTTTAAAAATTTTTGTGTATTAATTTTAAATTATTATTTTTTTATTATCTGAAAAAATATACACTTAATGATAATCAGAAATATTCCCTAGTTCTTTTTATACATTTTGAGGCAGTGTATTTTCTTCCCGTGTTTTGTTATGTTGTTCACTACCAGTTAGTACTCCTACAAATGCCTAGACAAGGCTTTCAAAGATGTAAGTGTGCAAACATTATTTTAGGTTTTCCTTACTTTTTCCACTTCCTTGTTCTGGTCTACAGTGGCAGTAACTACATCATATTATTTACCTTCTATCCATGAAACATGGCTGTGAAAGCAAAATTTTTGACACCACTCCACAAAAGGGATGCGGAGAGTCAATTCCTTTGCAAATTTGTGTTTTTATGACCACCAGACAAGTGGAATATCAGTCACAGTGAAATTGTGACAAAGAGTGGGCCTTCATTGAATTCTGCAAAATTTAGACTCCACCTTCCAAAAGGATCCATCATGGGGAACTTATTCTGCCCCTGCTCCCTACATTTGCTATACTGTCCAGCTGCTCTGCTTTCTATCATACTCTGCGTTTGGAAGGTGTTTGATTTAATAGTACTTGTTTATATTTCTTTTATAAAAGGAAATTTTCATCAATAGAATCCTGGCCACACGTATCCATAACTACTCTGTTCGGAATTCATGCATTTCACTTCCTGACACCCCTGAGCTCCTAGGTATCGTTCTCTCTGAGTCTGGTGTTTTGTGTCCTTCTCCTGCCATTGCTGTGCACAGATTGGACTGCACATTAAATAGCTGATGGTAGATAATTTCTTGAATTCTGTTTATGAAGTCCCCAAATCAAATTATGGCTTGCCATGATTGAACTATTACTATTGGTTGTGTCTCTGACATTATTTACACCCTTGTGGAGTAATAATTGATAAGTGAATTTTTTCATATAACTGACACCCTGGGTTTCAGGAAGAAGAACTGTGTCTTTAGATCATTTGAACACAACTTCGGGAGCAATGGGCAGGAAGATGGTCTTGTTTGCGCTCTCATCTTGATGGGGACTCTCAGTAAGCCTGTGGACAGTATGGTGGTATCATGCTGGCTGATATCACAATCTTGAATTAGCTTCTCTCTTGTTTGTTGATGGTTTCTACTGCAAAGATTGTAGAGGACTCTAACATTTTATTCTGCTTTGGAGGAGGGAAAATGAAATTGCATGGTGATTTTCAAGGATTTCTGCTTCAGGGTTCACCTTTCTCACTCAAGAAAAGACCCAGAGTGAGATTTCATGATATGACGATCAAAATATTTCTAGGAGTGAGGATAGCATATGGGAAGAAAGAAAAAACACCCAGCTTCTCAGGAGTATAGATGCCATTACTAACAGATTTCAGAGGTATCACAGCAAGGGCATGGATCTTTTATGTTTTTGCAGAGACCCAACTCATTGGTGCCTCTCTGTTTGCAGGTGAGGCAGCTTCATATTGCAGAGGGGCCAGAAAGGTGTCAGGGGGAGGCATCAGTTTGATCCCTTGGGAGTTGAGAGAGGGAGGAACTCAAAACCAGTGACTGTGATTACAAAGGAATCCCAGCATGGTGGGGAGTGCAAAAAATGTGCTTATAACAAGCTTCCCATGTTCCTATGAGAAAGTTTTTACTTTGAATCCTTGCTCAAGTAAATCCTTGGGGAATTTTGTACTTCAAGCACTGACAGAAAACAGGTATGTTGTGTGCGGAACACTTATTGTAAAATAATGTCTAACAACACCTTGACAACAGCTTGTTTCTTATCATGTACCAACTGTTCGTATGCCTGATACTGTAACATGTTCCACATCTTGGCCTTGGTGAACGTGCACACAGACACACAGACACACTCACTCACACACACACACGTACACACATTCAACTTTTCTCATATCACCACTCTCTTAGTCACTCTTAGGTCTTCAAGCACATTTTTTTTAAACTTTGCTGTGTTTACACAATGCTGATTGAACAGTATATGCCCTTAAAAAAGCAATCATTATGCCTATAAAACCTAACCAACAAATTATTTCCCTATACTTATGAAGTATTGATAATGCTTGTGTGTTAATGAATCACCATAAGAATGGAGACTGGATCAGGAAAAAGTCAGAGTGTTCATCCTAAACATGGTTTAGGAACCACAACCAGATATATTCTGGACACTGATTGCTATATAAGCTATTTAATAAAAGGAAAGATAAATATGAATTATCCAAGTATATAAATAATATGTATATTTATGCAATGAATATATATTTTTATCCATACACACTTGATCTATAATATTTTGGTCTATCTATAGTTCATTTGCTTGTTTGACTTAATACACTGTCCTGTCTATCAATATAGCTCAATACATACAATCAATTTTTTTATATAAAGGTTCTATTTATACCTGGAATGACTATTGTTATTACTATTATTATTAAAGCAATTTGCTTCAGTAACTGGAGGAAGACAAAAGAACCTCATTCACTAGAGCAGCCTAATGGATAGCTAAATTCTGCAGATTATTTGCAAGTGAGTCAGCCTATTTACCAAGATAATTCAACTTGCAAATTAGTCATGTAGAAAGATTGAGTTGGCGAAGATAGAGTAGGCACATTTGCCCTAAAAATAGACACACTATGCTTGTTCCTAAAGCAGTACAGTAACAGCACACATAAAGAGACACAGTGAGGCAGCAAGAAATATTTTTTTCCCTCTTACTCAATGATCAATTCCTCTCCCTGGTCGAGCTGAGCATGCATTGCCAGGCATCTGTGCCAGCTTCTCTCTGCTCTGGACAATCAGCCATGGCCCATGCTAATGAGTCAGGCACTAGCAGCACCAATTGCTCCAGTTCCCCTTTTGCTTTTTGCATTACTGACATTTCCTTTTTCCAGCTTGGGAGGCGCAGCTGCAGGAATAGAGTTGCAGCGTATTTCTGGCCACTGTCTCCTTAAAATGGCATCCCCGAGCTGGAGAGAGAAAGTAGAAATGCTAGTTCACAAGCATAAGAAGTGGGAGCCATTTAGAACCTGGTTAAGTGTATTAATTAAAATCCTTTGAAAAAATGTATGTGTTAGGCTGCAAGGTTGGAACACAGGGTTCCCCTTGTATCCAGTGATGTTTCTTTCAGGGTGTGCACTGAGCCTGAAGCTTGTTAGACACAAGTTGTTGTAATAGGAGGAGCGGGGCTGCGTCCCCGGCACCCGGCCGCCCGCATGGCTAGCTTATGCCTCGAAATAATTACACGGAAACCGTATTCTTTTAATCACTGCCTGGCCCATTAGTTCCAGTCTCTTATTGGCTAGCTCTTACATATTGATCTAACCCATTTCTAATATTCTGTGTAGTACCACGAGCTGGCTTACCAGGGAAGATCTTAACCTGCATCTGTCTGGAGTGGGAGAATCATGGCGACTCCTGACTCAGCTTCTTTCTCCCAGCATTCTCTCTGTTTACTCCACCCACCTAAGGGCTGGCCTATAAATGGACCTAGGCAGTTTCTTTATTAATTAACCAATGAAAGCAACAGATTAATACAAGACCCATCTCCATCATTTCCCCTTTTTCTGTTTAAACAAAAAAGAAAGACTTTAACTTTAACATAGTAAAATTACATATAACAAAATGATTATCAAGCA